>NC_141694.1:915276859-915319359 GCF_964263255.1 Lissotriton vulgaris | reverse complement strand
ACATTCTTGAGAGGCAATCGGCCCTGAAATTCTTACCCCCAGGAATGTGTTTGATGACAAAATGAAATTCATGGAGTTTGGAAAGGAGACGAACAAGTCTGGTGGAAGCCCTATTGGAAGTACTGTCGGAATGCATGTGCATAAGGGGCTTGTGGTCTGTGTAGATCTCAAACTCCCGACCCCAAATGTAGGATTTGAACTTTTGAATTGCCCAAACGCAAGCCAGGGCTTCTCTTTCAATCGTGCTGTACCTGGTTTCAGCAGGAAGAAGTGTTCTGGATGCAAAGGCAACCGTGTGTTCTTTGCCCTCGACCCATTGTCCCAAGACGGCACCCAAACCGGTAAGACTGGCATCTACAGTGATAAAACACTTAGAGCCGTCACAAAAAGGATTTAAAGCAGGTGAATCTTCAATGATCTTCTTGACCTGGTCAAAAACTTTTTGTAAGTCTTGAGACCAAACGAATTTTACACCCTTTCTTAAGAGGGTTCTTAAAGGTTCAACAATCTGTGCGTAACCATGAACGAACCTGGCGTAATATTCGGATAAGCCCAGGAAGGAGCGAAGAGCGTCACGATCCTTGGGAGGTTTAGCATCTCGAATGGCTTTAATTAAAGAGAACTTGGGTTTAATGCCATTGGGAGAAAGGGAGTGGCCCAAGTAATCTAACTCTTGAACGCCAAATTTACACTTGTCGTGTCTAACAGTCATGCCGGCTTTTTCCAAAACTTGTAAAACAGTATTAAGGGTGTGATTATGCTGGAAAGAGTTGTTGGCGTAGACCAAGATGTCATCTTGATACGCTTGCACGCCAGGGATGTCTTGAAACAGGTTGTCCATTAGTTTTTGAAAAATGCTGGCTGCCGAGGCCAAGCCAAAGGGAAGCCTGAGGTACTTGAAGGCACCAAAGGGAGTGATAAACGTTGTTAACTCTTGAGATCTGAGGGACAAGGGAATCTGGTGATAAGCGGATCTAAGGTCAAGGAGGGAGAAAAATTTAGCCCCACCCAAATTAGCCAATAGGTCGTGAATTTTGGGAAGGGGGTGGCAATCCACGATGATATTGTTGTTTAGGGAACGTAAATCGGCACACAATCTCACCTCTCCAGTTTTCTTGCGAACTAAGACAATGGGGGAAACCCATTCGGACGAGTCACAGGGAGCAATGATTCCTTCGTCGCAGAGATTTTTCAGAACGCTTTTAAGTTCATACCTAGCGCTCAAGGGAAGAGGACGAACTTTGTGAACAACCGGCTGAGCATTGGGTTTAAGTCGAATTTCATGCTTAAAACCAAGCACTGTACCAACCTTATTTTTAAATAAGTTTGTGAAAGAACTCAGTAAAGTGTCCATTTTGACTATGGGGAAGGAAAGATCTGAAATATTGAAGTTCCCAGAATCATGACTAGTATAATAGTCATGAGGGATGTCGCCTAAGGCAATGGGTTGATCAGAACCAGGCTTGAGGATCAAACCCATTCTGGCTAAATCAAACCAACCTACAATATCCCTGCCCTTGGGGGCAACATAAACTTTGGTGAAAGTGTATCTGCCTAGGCAAGCAATGTTAGAATAAAAGAAACCCAACATATCGATGTCCTTTTCGCCAAATGCCTTGGGATTGACATCTGACTTGGAAAGAACAACTTGACTCCAATTAGCGTAAAACGTGAGGTCGGATAAAATGGTGATGGGAGGACCAGAATCAGCTTTGACCTGGATTGTAATTGTACCAATCAACAATTCACACAAGGGACTCTTAATTTTAGCAAATTCAAGAGAATCACATTCAATTGACAACATAACATCATTAAGTCTGGTGGAACAAGACTCTACATTTTCTTGAAACTCAATATTATTGACTCTAGTGAATCTTTTGCGACCCCTGCAAACAGAAGGAAAATGTCCAATTTTCTTGCAGGATGAGCATTTTTTCCAGAAGCAGGACACATGGGAGAATTGCCAAGATGATTCCTAGATCCACATCTGTAGCAATTGAGAGGTTTCCTATTTAGTTGTCTTGAAGAATTGTTAACAAGGTCAATGGAAGTGAAGCCAGAAGCCTGGTCGACAAAATGAACAGAAGGTTGAGATATACTTTCTTGTAGAATCTTAGAGGAATAAGTTGCGCGTTCAATCCGATTGGCGATATCAATTGTTTCAGTTAAAGAGAGATTTTTGCAACTTAATAAACGTTCCTGGATTTTTTTTGAAAAACAAGCAAAAATAAATTGATCTCTGATAGAGGCATCTGTACTAGCACCAAAGTCGCAGGTAGAAGCTAGGATTCTAAGTTGAGCGATATAGTCTTCTACACTTTCATCAATACTTTGTTTACGTTTGAAAAAATTATGACGTTCTAATACGATACTGGGCTCATCGTCATATTGTTTATTGAGACGAGCAATGGCTTCTTGGTAAACGTCCCAGTTGTCACCGGACTCACCAGCGGGAGAAGCAATATGTGGTAAGTTTTCAAAAACTTATTGAGCAGCAACTCCCAAACAACCATAAAGAATGGCAACCTTGCGAGGAGGATCATACTTGGTAGCATCGATAGCTACCAAATAGTTCTCAAAACCTTTTAGCCAATTGCGCCAAGCAAGAGTAGGTTTCCCAGGAGTTTGTAGGAAAGGAGCTGGTGTTTGAAACTGTTGAGAAGAAGCCATGGTGAAAAAGAAAAGAAAATAAAAGAATGAAAATATCTTATGACAGGTTTTGTGATGGACGAAGGAGAGTGTCTACCACTGTAGTTACTTGAAGACTTGTAATAGAGATGAAATGTCAAATGAACATGGTAGGCAGTAAAGCGTGCCTATCGCTGTGGGTAATAAATGACTTTAAATATGAAATAATGAAGTCAAATAAACATGGTAGGCAGTAAAGCGTGCCTTTCGCTGTGTTTAATAAATGACTTAAAAAGTGAAATGAAAAAGTCAAATAAACATGGTAGGCAATGAAGCGTGCCTATCGCTTTAGTAATTTGAAAGGAAAACAAGGCGATGAAGTCGCGGTGGTTGAAAATGAAATATAAGGCAGCAAACAAGTTTAACGCTGCACAGTAATGCAGAGCGATAACGCTGTACAGTAATGCAGAACGAAGGCTTGGAAGGTCGCTGAAAATGGCCGCCGGTGTTGTCGTCAAGGTAACAGAAAGATGTGGATTTCTAAAGGCGGTGGGCTTGTCTTGAGATTGTGGCGTATTGCGCGTGAAGCAGCGCGAGCAGGAAGTTAGAACGTTGCGCGCCTGACTGAGCGCGAGGCAGCAACCGCCAGGAACAAGTAGCGCCAGGAAAAAGGCCAGAAAGGAGAGAAATCAACGCCGGGAGCCAGGTGATGGACGGGGAAAGTGTCCAGAAGTATACGACCTGGTGTGACAGAAGTCGGACTGGAGGCAGGATCGGCTGAGGAAGCAGGAGACGAGCAGTGGTCAAGTTCTGGTGAGTTGACTGGCGGTGGGTGCGGCAAAATCCCGATCGTCGCCAAATATGTTAAATGATGAAGAAGGAGTCTTGTGTAGGTCCAATTTTGTATTTATCACAGGTTTCAATTGCCAAGTAAAGCACCCACAACCAGAGCCGTCCAGTCGTGAGGAAGCCAACGTCCAGTGTGACGTGCGAGGAATCCTCACGACTGAAGGACAAGATTCGAGAACCACGAAGGAGATCTCTCGTGCTTGCAAGCACGAGAGGACATAGAGAAACAGAGTAATCACTAATATATAACAGTCCTTCCTTCTCCTAAAGTCCTCTGTACAACTTAGGAAAACCTCACAGAACAGACTTTCAGGAGGTCAGATGGGTTTCCTTGTGCCTTCACACACACACACACACACACACACACTTTCTAGCCCTCTTAAGGATAAAAGGATGGGTGAGTCTACATAGGGCCAGTGGCGCAATGGATAACGCGTCTGACTATGGATCAGAAGATTGTATGTTCCATTCTTATCTGGCTTGGAAGGGTTGTAGGTCCCTGTATGATTATATTCCTGTGGAATTCTTATTTACCTCAGACTTGTTATAGGTTCAATATTCTCCAGCAGGATTCATCCAGCAGTTGTTCCACAATAGAGCGCAAGTAATAGGACCACGGCTAGTTAAACGTTTCCCATTTGCTGCTGGACTCTATGTGATGGCCGTCACGTGGTCTGCTGCTTTTGTATTTCAACATGGGTCCCTTATTCTCTTAATTACAAAAAAGCTTGTTGACAAAAGTGTGTGTGCGTGAGGGTCTGTGGACGTAGGCAGGTGTGTGCAATATAAGGCTTACCCATTTACATGTGTGAGAGGGACAAACCAACTCCTTGTGGGCTGCAGGCTTACAACTGGTAGCCCCAGTAGCCAGGCAGAACCACAGGTAAGGAAAGAGAGAGATAAAGTTGGTCCATTATTGGAGAAGGACCATGAGCATCTTTCCCTGCTACCTTCTTCCCCTCTCAGCCACGATTGGCCAAGACCTCTCTATTAGGGTAGAGAGTGAACATTTCTTGGACCTCAAAAACTGAGGGATGTAGACCCAATATGTCTTCCAAGCGCCTAGAGACCTGTTGCCCAATCTGGCATGGTGTTTTTCAGCTTACCCGCCCAATCCGGTTGCAAGGTGGACTTTAACAACACTGCTAAAAAGGCACTCCCAGACATCCCTGAGGCCTTCATTTGCATAGGCCCTGCCCTTCTCTTTGTCCTGCTTCCCACAAAGCAACGCAACACTGCAACAGTATAGATTTGGGGGTGGTGAAGAATAATGACAGGGATTCTTAAAAAGAGAAAGAAAAGTCCCAGGAGTCCTGCAGGCTTCCTTGCTAAATGCAGCTGAACATAGAGCGCAAATACATTAAAAATGTTGAGGAGAGACTAATTGAAAAAAACATATTACGGGGACAGCACTGGGACCTGCTTTATTTTTCTCAATTAGTCTTGAAAACAAAAAAGATTTCTCTCCTAAATGCTGTTAGAAATTTGGAACGCTTCACGAATTTGCGTGTCATCCTTGCGCAGGGGCCATGATAATCTTCTCTGTATCGTTCCAATTTTAGTATATGTGCTGCCGAAACAAACACATTTTATTGATGAACTGACAATGATTGTAAACTCCCTAAATCTACAGTCTCTAGACATAGGGTGGCCTGGCAGAGATGCTCAGATGGCCAGTACGCATTCAAATCTGAACCAATGGTCAAAAATGTATAAAGAGTGGCAATCTATTATTCTTCACTGCATTTGTGGTACAAGAATAGACACACCATAAGTATGTAGATTATGCCAGGGTTGCAAAGGCTCATGGTTCGGGCTAGAGACAAGGAGCATTGTGACGTCACGCTGCCTGTGGAACAGTGATATTAAAGGTAAAACAGCTGCACAGTAGGTTAGGTGAAGGGCTCTGAGAGTAAAAAGGCAGCATGCTTGGGTCCCTGGACAAGGTGAGCTTATGATAATGTGTCTGAATTTTCGCCTATGTTGTAATATTAAACCCCTTATTGTTGTAAACGCCTACTTACTAAGGAGTTCTCAAGCTCAGACCCAAACAGACCTGGAACTGATAATGTTAATGCAAACTATTTAAGAAACTGAGCCTGATCTAAAAGATTTCCTTGGATCTAGGACCATTTCGCCTAGCTTTTAGGTCCTTCCTTCTCCTAAAGTCCTTTGTACAACTTACGAAAACCTCACAGAAAAGACTTTCAGGAGGTCAGATGGGTTTCCTTGTGCCTTCACACACACACACACATACACACACACTTTCTAGCCCTCTTAAGGATAAAAGGATGGGTGACTCTACATAGGGCCAGTGGCGCAATGGATAACGCGTCTGACTACGGATCAGAAGATTGTAGGTTCAACTCCTATCTGGCTTGGAAGGGTTGTAGGTCCCTGTTTGATTATATTCCTATGGAATTCTTATTTACCTTAGACTTGTTATAGGTTCAATATTCTCCAGCAGGATTCAATCAGCAGTTGTTCCACGGTAGAGCGCAAGTAATAGGACCAGGGCTAGTTAAACGTTTCCCATTTGCTGCTGGACTCTATGTGATGGCCGTCACGTGGTGTGCTGCTTTTGTATTTCAACATGGGTCCCTTATTCTCTTAATTACAAAAAAGCTTGTTGACAAAAGTGTGTGTGAGTGAGGGTCTGTGGACGTAGGCAGGTGTGTGCAATTGAATGCTTACCCATTTACATGTGTGAGAGGGACAAACCAACTCCTTGTGGGCTGCAGGCTTACAACTGGTAGCCCCAGTAGCCAGGCAGAACCACAGGTAAGGAAAGAGAGAGAGAAAGTTGGTCCATTATTAGAGAAGGACCATGAGCATCTTGCCCTGCTACCTTCTTCCCGTCTCAGCCACGATCGGCCAAGACCTCTCTATTAGGGTAGAGAGTGAACATTTCTTGGACCTCAGAAACTGAGGGATGTAGACCCAATATGTCTTCTAAGCGCCTAGAGACCTGGTGCCCAATCTGGCATGGTGTTTTTCAGCTTACCCGACCAATCCGGTTGCAAGGTGGACTTTAACAATACTGCTAAAAAGGCACTTCCAGACATCCCTGAGGCCTTCATTTGCATAGGCCCTGCCCTTCTCTTTGTCCTGCTTCCCACAAAGCAACGCAACACTGCAACAGTATAGATTTGGGGGTGGTGAAGAATAATGACAGGGATTCTAAAAAATAGAAAGAAAAGTCCCAGGAGTCCTGCAGGCTTCCTTGCTAACTGCAGCTGAACATAGAGCGCACCTTCTTTACTGCAAAGCAAATACATTAAAAATGTTGAGGAGAGACTAATTGAAAAATACATATTACGGGGACAGCACTGGGACCTGCTTTATTTTTCTCAATTAGTCTTGAAAACAAAAAAGATTTCTTTCCTAAAAGCTGTTAAAAATATGGAACGCTTCACTAATATGCGTGTCAACCTTGCGAAGGGGCCATGATAATCTTCTCTGTATCGTTCCAATTTTAGTATATGTGCTGCCGAAGCCAGCACAATTTAATGATGAACTGACAATGTTTATAAACTCTTTAAATCTACAGTCTCTAGACATAGGGTGGCCTGGCAGAGATGCTCAGATGGCCAGTACGGATTCAAATCTGAGCCAATGGTCAAAAATGTATGAAGAGTAGCAATCCATTATTCTTCACTGCATTTGTGGTACAAGACTAAACACACCGTAAGTATGTAGAATATGCCAGGGTTGCAAATGCTCATGGTTCGGGCTACAGACAAGGAGCATTGGGATGTCACGCTGCCTGTGGAACAGTGACATTAAAGGTAAAACAGCTGCACAGTAGGTTAGGTGAAGGGTTCTGAGAGTAGAAAGGAAGCATGCTTGGGTCCCTGGACAAGGTGAGCTTATGATAATGTGTCTGAATTTTCGCCTGTGTTGTAATATTAAACCCCTTATTGTTGTAAACGCCTACTTACTAAGGAGTTCTCAAGCTCAGCCCCAAACAGACCTGGAACTGATAATGTTAATGCAAACTATTTAAGAAACAGAGCCTGATCTAAAAGATTTCCTTGGAGCTAGGACCATTTCGCCTAGCTTTTAGGTCCTTCCTTCTCCTAAAGTCCTTTGTACAACTTAGGAAAACCTCACAGAACAGACTTTCAGGAGGTCAGATGGATTTCCTTGTGCCTTCACACACACACACACACACACACACACACACACACTTTCTAGCCCTCTTAAGAATAAAAGGATGGGTGAGTCTACATAGGGCCAGTGGCGCAATAGATAACGCGTCTGACTACGGATCAGAAGATTGTATGTTTGATTCTTATCTGGCTTGGAAGGGTTGTAGGTCCCTGTATGATTATATTCCTGTGGAATTCTTATTTTCCTCAGACTTGTTATAGGTTCAATATTCTCCAGCAGGATTCATCCAGCAGTTGTCCACAATAGAGCGCAAGTAATAGGACCACGGCTAGTTAAACGTTTCCCATTTGCTGCTGGACTCTATGTGATGGCCGTCACGTGGTGTGCTGCTTTTGTATTTCAACATGGGTCCCTTATTCTCTTAATTACAAAAAAGCTTGTTGACAAAAGTGTGTGTGCGTGAGGGTCTGTGGACGTAGGCAGGTGTGTGCAATTGAATGCTTACCCATTTACATGTGTGAGAGGGACAAACCAACTCCTTGTGGGCTGCAGGCTCACAACTGGTAGCCCCAGTAGCCAGGCAGAACCACAGATAAGGAAAGAGAGAGAGAAAGTTGGTCCATTATTAGAGAAGGACCATGAGCATCTTGCCCTGCTACCTTCTTCCCCTCTCAGCCACGATCGGCCAAGACCTCTCTATTAAGGTAGAGAGTGAACATTTTATGTTCCTCAGAAACTGAGGGATGTAGACCCAATATGTCCTCCAAGCGCCTGGAGACCTGGTGCCCAATCTGGCATGGTGTTTTTCAGCTTACCCGACCAATCCGGTTGCAATGTGGACTTCAACAATACTGCTAAAAAGGCACTCCCAGACATCCCTGAGGCCTTCATTTGCATAGGCCCTGCCCTTCTCTTTGTCCTGCTTCCCACAAAGCAACGCAACACTGCAACAGTATAGATTTGGGGGTGGTGAAGAATAATGACAGGGATTCTAAAAAAGAGAAAGAAAAGTCCCAGGAGTCCTGCAGGCTTCCTTGCTAAATGCAGCTGAACATAGAGCGCACCTTCTTTACTGCAAAGCAAATACATTAAAAATGTTGAGGAGAGACTAATTGAAAAATACATATTACGGGGACAGCACTGGGACCTGCTTTATTTTTCTCAATTAGTCTTGAAAACAAAAAAGATTTCTTTCCTAAAAGCTGTTAAAAATATGGAACGCTTCACTAATATGCGTGTCAACCTTGCGAAGGGGCCATGATAATCTTCTCTGTATCGTTCCAATTTTAGTATATGTGCTGCCGAAGCCAGCACAATTTAATGATGAACTGACAATGTTTATAAACTCTCTAAATCTACAGTCTCTAGACATAGGGTGGCCTGGCAGAGATGCTCAGATGGCCAGTACGGATTCAAATCTGAGCCAATGGTCAAAAATGTATGAAGAGTAGCAATCCATTATTCTTCACTGCATTTGTGGTACAAGACTAAACACACCGTAAGTATGTAGAATATGCCAGGGTTGCAAATGCTCATGGTTCGGGCTACAGACAAGGAGCATTGGGATGTCACGCTGCCTGTGGAACAGTGACATTAAAGGTAAAACAGCTGCACAGTAGGTTAGGTGAAGGGTTCTGAGAGTAGAAAGGAAGCATGCTTGGGTCCCTGGACAAGGTGAGCTTATGATAATGTGTCTGAATTTTCGCCTGTGTTGTAATATTAAACCCCTTATTGTTGTAAACGCCTACTTACTAAGGAGTTCTCAAGCTCAGCCCCAAACAGACCTGGAACTGATAGTGTTAATGCAAACTATTTAAGAAACAGAGCCTGATCTAAAAGATTTCCTTGGAGCTAGGACCATTTCGCCTAGCTTTTAGGTCCTTCCTTCTCCTAAAGTCCTTTGTACAACTTAGGAAAACCTCACAGAACAGACTTTCAGGAGGTCAGATGGATTTCCTTGTGCCTTCACACACACACACACACACACACTTTCTAGCCCTCTTAAGAATAAAAGGATGGGTGAGTCTACATAGGGCCAGTGGCGCAATAGATAACGCGTCTGACTACGGATCAGAAGATTGTATGTTTGATTCTTATCTGGCTTGGAAGGGTTGTAGGTCCCTGTATGATTATATTCCTGTGGAATTCTTATTTTCCTCAGACTTGTTATAGGTTCAATATTCTCCAGCAGGATTCATCCAGCAGTTGTCCACAATAGAGCGCAAGTAATAGGACCACGGCTAGTTAAACGTTTCCCATTTGCTGCTGGACTCTATGTGATGGCCGTCACGTGGTGTGCTGCTTTTGTATTTCAACATGGGTCCCTTATTCTCTTAATTACAAAAAAGCTTGTTGACAAAAGTGTGTGTGCGTGAGGGTCTGTGGACGTAGGCAGGTGTGTGCAATTGAATGCTTACCCATTTACATGTGTGAGAGGGACAAACCAACTCCTTGTGGGCTGCAGGCTCACAACTGGTAGCCCCAGTAGCCAGGCAGAACCACAGATAAGGAAAGAGAGAGAGAAAGTTGGTCCATTATTAGAGAAGGACCATGAGCATCTTGCCCTGCTACCTTCTTCCCCTCTCAGCCACGATCGGCCAAGACCTCTCTATTAAGGTAGAGAGTGAACATTTCATGTTCTTCAGAAACTGAGGGATGTAGACCCAATATGTCCTCCAAGCGCCTGGAGACCTGGTGCCCAATCTGGCATGGTGTTTTTCAGCTTACCCGACCAATCCGGTTGCAATGTGGACTTTAACAATACTGCTAAAAAGGCACTCCCAGACATCCCTGAGGCCTTCATTTGCATAGGCCCTGCCCTTCTCTTTGTCCTGCTTCCCACAAAGCAACGCAACACTGCAACAGTATAGATTTGGGGGTGGTGAAGAATAATGACAGGGATTCTAAAAAAGAGAAAGAAAAGTCCTAGAAGTCCTGCAGGCTTCCTTGCTAAATGCAGCTGAACATAGAGCGCACCTTCTTTACTGCAAGGCAAATACATTAAAAATGTTGAGGAGAGAATAATTGAAAAATACATACTACGGGGACAGCACTGGGACCTGCTTTATTTTTCTCAATTAGTCTTGAAAACAAAAAAAATTTCTCTCCTAAAAGCTGTTAAAAATATGGAATGCTTCACGAATTTGCGTGTCATCCTGGCGCAAGGGCCATGTTAATCTTCTCTGTATCGTTCCAATTTTAGTATATGTGCTGCCGAAGCGAGCACAATTTATTGATGAACTGACAATGATTGTAAACTCTCTAAATCTACAGTCTCTAACATAGGGTGGCCTGGCAGAGATGCTCAGATGGCCAGTACGCATTCAAATCTGAGCCAATGGTCAAAAATGTATAAAGAGTAGCAATCTATTATTCTTCACTGCATTTGTGGTACAAGACTAAACACACCGTAAGTATGTAGATTATGCCAGGGTTGCAAAGGCTCATGGTTCGAGCTACAGACAAGGAGCATTGTGACGTCACACTGCCTGTGGAACAGTGATATTAAAGGTAAAACAGCTGCACAGTAGGTTAGGTGAAGGGCTCTGAGAGTAGAAAGGCAGCATGCTTGGGTCCCTGGACAAGGTGAGCTTATGATAATGTGTCTGAATTTTCGCCTGTGTTGTAATATTAAACCCTTTATTGTTATAAACGCCTACTTACTAAGGAGTTCTCAAGCTCCGCCCCAAACAGACCTGGAACTGATAATGTTAATGCAAACTATTTAAGAAACTGAGCCTGATCTCAAAGATTTCCTTGGATCTAGGACCATTTCGCCTAGCCTTTAGGTCCTTCCTTCTCCTAAAGTCCTTTGTACAACTTAGGAAAACCTCACAGAACAGACTTTCAGGAGGTCAGATGGGTTTCCTTGTGCATTCACACACACACACACACACACACTTTCTAGCCCTCTTAAGGGTAAAAGGATGGGTGAGTCTACATAGGGCCAGTGGTGCAATGGATAACGCGTCTGACTAGGGATCAGAAGATTGTAGGTTCGACTCCTATCTGGCTCGGAAGGGTTGTAGGTCCCTGTTTGATTATATTCCTGTGGAATTCTTATTTACCTCAGACTTGTTATAGGTTCAATATTCTCCAGCAGGATTCATCCAGCAGTTGTTCCACGGTAGAGCGCAAGTATTAGGACCACGGCTAGTTAAACATTGCCCATTTGCTGCTGGACTCTATGTGATGGCCGTCACGTGGTGTGCTGCTTTTGTATTTCAACATGGGTCCCTCAATCTCTTAATTACATAAAAGTTTGTTGACAAAAGTGTGTGTGCGTGAGGGTCTGTGGACGTAGGCAGGTGTGTGCAATTGAATGCTTACCTATTTTCATGTGTGAGAGGGACAAACCAACTCCTTGTGGGCTGCAGGCTTACAACTGGTAGCCCCAGTAGCCAGGCAGAACCACAGATAAGGAAAGAGAGAGAGAAAGTTGGTCCATTATTAGAGAAGGACCATGAGCACTTGCCCTGCTACCTTCTTCCCCTCTCGGCCACGATCGGCCACGATCGGCCAAGACCTCTCTATTAGGGTAGAGAGTGAATATTTCTTGGACCTCAGAAACTGAGGGATGTTGACCCAATATGTCTTCCAAGCGCCTAGAGACCTGGTGCCCAATCTGGCATGGTGTTTTTCAGCTTACCCGACCAATCCGGTTGCATGGTGGACTTTAACAATACTGCTAAAAAGGCACTCCCAGACATCCCTGAGGCCTTCATTTGCATAGACCCTGCCCTTCTCTTTGTCCTGCTTCCCACAAAGCAACGCAACACTGCAACAGTATAGATTTGGGGGTGGTGAAGAATAATGACAGGGATTCTAAAAAAGAGAAAGAAAAGTCCCAGAAGTCCTGCAGGCTTCCTTGCTAAATGCAGCTGAACATAGAGCGCACCTTCTTTACTGCAAGGCAAATACATTAAAAATGTTGAGGAGAGACTAATTGAAAAATACATATTACGGGGACAGCACTGGGACCTGCTTTATTTTTCTCAATTAGTCTTGAAAACAAAAAAGATTTCTCTCCTAAAAGCTGTTAAAAATATGGAACGCTTCACAAATTTGCGTGTCATTCTTGCGCAGGGGCCATGATAATCTTCTCTGTATCGTTCCAATTTTAGTATATGTGCTGCCGAAGCGAGCACAATTTATTGATGAACTGACAATGATTGTAAACTCTCTAAATCTACAGTCTCTAGACATAGGGTGGCCTGGCAGAGATGCTCAGATGGCCAGTACGCATTCAAATCTGAGCCAATGGTCAAAAATGTATAAAGAGTAGCAATCTATTATTCTTCACTGCATTTGTGGTACAAGACTAAACACACCGTAAGTATGTAGATTATGCCAGGGTTGCAAAGGCTCATGGTTCGGGCTACAGACAAGGAGCATTGTGACGTCACGCTGCCTGTGGAACAGTGATATTAAAGGTAAAACAGCTGCACAGTAGGTTAGGTGAAGGGCTCTGAGAGTAGAAAGGCAGCATGCTTGGGTCCCTGGACAAGGTGAGCTTATGATAATGTGTCTGAATTTTCGCCTGTGTTATAATATTAAACCCCTTATTGTTGTAAACGCCTACTTACTAAGGAGTTCTCAAGCTCAACCCCAAACGGACCTGGAACTGATAATGTTAATGCAAACTATTTAAGAAACTGAGCCTGATCTAAAAGATTTCCTTGGATCTAGGACCATTTCGCCTAGCTTTTAGGACCTTCCTTCTCCTAAAGTCCTTTGTACAACTTAGGAAAACCTCACAGAAAAGACTTTCAGGAGGTCGGATGGGTTTCCTTGTGCCTTCACATACACACACACACACACACACACTCACACACACACTTTCTAGCCCTCTTAAGGATAAAAGGATGGGTGACTCTACATAGGGCCAGTGGCGCAATGGATAACGCGTCTGAATACGGATCAGAAGATTGTAGGTTCGACTCCTATCTGGCTCGGAAGGGTTGTAGGTCCCTGTTTGATTATATTCCTGTGGAATTCTTATTTACCTCAGACTTGTTATAGGTTCAATATTCTCCAGCAGGATTCAATCAGCAGTTGTTCCACAGTAGAGCGCAAGTAATAGGACCACGGCTAGTTAAACGTTTCCCATTTGCTGATGGCCGTCACGTGGTGTGCTGCTTTTGTATTTCAACATCGGTCCCTTATTCTCTTAATTACAAAAAAGCTTGTTGACAAAAGTGTGTGTGCGTGAGGGTCTGTGGACGTAGGCAGGTGTGTGCAATTGAATGCTTACCCATTTACATGTGTGAGAGGGACAAACCAACTCCTTGTGGGCTGCAGGCTTACAACTGGTATCCCCAGTAGCCAGTCAGAACCACAGGTAAGGAAAGAGAGAGAGAAAGTTGGTCCATTACTAGAGAAGGACCATGAGCATCTTGCCCTGCTACCTTCTTCCCCTCTCAGCCACGATCAGCCAAGACCTCTCTATTAGGGTAGAGAGTGAACATTTCTTGGACCTCAGAAACTGAGGGATGTAGACCCAATATATCTTCCAAGCGCCTAGAGACCTGGTGCCCAATCTGGCATGGTGTTTTTCAGCTTACCCGACCAATCCGGTTGCAAGGTGGACTTTAACAATACTGCTAAAAAGGCACTCCCAGACATCCCTGAGGCCTTCATTTGCATAGACCCTGCCCTTCTCTTTGTCCTGCTTCCCACAAAGCAACGCAACACTGCAACAGTATAGATTTGGGGGTGGTGGAGAATAATGACAGGGATTCTAAAAAAGAGAAAGAAAAGTCCCAGAAGTCCTGCAGGCTTCCTTGCTAAATGCAGCTGAACATAGAGCGCACCTTCTTTACTGCAAGGCAAATACATTAAAAATGTTGAGGAGTGAGGTTCCGTGACGATCGTAAGTGGTGTTTTTGGACTCGCACGAATATGGTCGAGTCTGGTATCTATGAACCGCAAATGACGAGTTTTAGTGGATACACGCATTTTCGCTGTGCTAGCCTAAACCGTTCGTTTGTTTCGTGGGTTTCTACATACGAGCCCACGGGTTCCATCTTAGATGCGGCATCCATTTTGTCTCTTGCCCTCAAGTAGCCAGCGAACGGACGCTGTCCGCTTCGCGACCCTGGGAATCCCAAACTCCTGCGGAAGACACGTTTCCTTTGAAAGTGTCTTTATGATGAGGGGGATGACACTGTAAGGCAGATGGCCCCGCTCGAGGCTCATCTTGCTGTGTCGCTCTATTGTCTTAGGTGTGCATCTCATTAGGCACGTCCCTTTGATGCCTGTAGCTCGTGTTTCCCGATACCACCCCTTTTACACCCTTTCCGATCTCCCCACTGTTTCTGTCTTCCTCTGCACCTGTTTCTGTCCCTTCCTCACTCTGTTTACTGCTGATTGGAATGTACTAATGGTGGGAAGATGGGTTTTTACAGTTGGGAACCACCAAACGTTTCTGTACTTATGCTCCGGTCCTTGAATACATGAAAGTAACCCCTTATGGTCTTTATGATGGGAACCGAGTTGTTAACCTTTGTGTATCATGTTAACCTATGAGGAAAAACTGTATAAAAGGAGCGACCCACAGTAGCAATTCGAAGCAGTCTCCTCGAACCTACACACGTTGTACTTCTCATGACTTCTGTGTTCCCTGCAGTAATAAACCTCGAATCTTTGACGCCGAAGGAAGTGTCCCGTGTCTCTGTAATTTGTACGCCGGAACAGGTTACCCACGAAGGTTTTAGGTGTTATCCCTGGCACCGCTGGATCTTAGCAGTTCCCAGTCCTTCAGTTGGCGCCCAACGTGGGGCTGCATCAGTGGTACCGGTCCAAAGCCCGACGATCGTGAGGAACTTCGTGTGAAATCTCCGAGGGAAGGTGCACCCCGCTTCATCAATCCTGTTGTCGAAACAAGTGGCCCGACGACTTTTCCCGCGAAGATTCCCGCCTTCTGACGGCTGCGACAGACTGCTGCCCTGACTGTAGACCTGTTTTGGCGCCTGGCGTAGACCTTGGTACAGCGAGACGATAGATGGGCCTTCCTGGTGACGCCATCGATCTTTGAGTTAAGTATTTGTGGGTCGCTCCCAGAGTCCTTAGTTGTGGGTGCTTAGTTGTTGCATGGTTCCATTGCATTTGTGGTTCTTAGTACTTGGTTCTTTGTTGTGATATTTGACGTCTGCAGTCGCCAAAAACCGAGGGTTTTTGCTCTTTGCAGGGACTTTGTAAATCCTATAACCCTTGAAGTTTGTGAAACTCGGTTAGTGTGCAAGATGCCTGGCTGTAGTACTTTGTTCAGTTGTTTTAGACGTTGTGGTTCGGATTCCCGATTGGAGGACTCGCGTCCGATACCTCCGATTGGAACTCCAAATTATGAGCTGTATAGCTAGCACGGGTTAGGTCCAATTACATTCAATGAGTGTTGGGTGCGCTATACTAAAAATGATGGTGCCCTTAGTTGGCCACCTCATGATAGTTTTGAGACCCCGATTCTAGATAATCTTGAAGCCAAATTGTTTAAAAGAAAATCAAGGCCGGCCATGTTTGATTCCTTTCGGTTGTGGCGTGAAGAAGCCAAACAGAAAGAAATCAGACAGATTAAACGTAACCAGAGAGATGGAGTTGTTACCACGGTAAGGAAAGCAGAGCAGTTTCAGCGAGATAAGGAGGAAAAGGAAAAGGAAGTTTTCGATAGATTACAGCGTATGTCTATAGATAAGTGCTATCCCGCTTTACCGGCGGATACGGATAAAAAGGAGGTAGGTACAGAGGACCCTTTAATGTCTTATCTCATGAAGTCACCACCTCCGTACGCACAGGGTACCGCAGCTCCTGTGGTCCCCCCTGTACCTGCTCCTGTACCTGTTCCCCAACCTGTTCCCCAACCTGTACCTGTTCTTCCGACTGTTCCTGCTCCCTTGCCTACTTCTGTTCCTACTGCTCCTCCGCTTGTACTTCCTCATACTCCTGCTCCTGCTGCTGCTCCTGTTTTACTTACTCCCGCTGTTCATTCTGTTTCCGACACTTCTCTTGGTAATCCTTTATGTTATTCTTCTCCATCTGCCCGACGTCGTACTCCCTCTGTTGCTGCTAACTTTTTTAATTCTCTTAGACCTATTCTTGAGTCCGATGATTCGGACGGTCCTCAAAGACGAAGTCAGCTTCCCGGTAATCGAGAACGTGCCGCACTGTATAATATGGCGATGGCTTGGATGAAATACCCCATTAGAAATCCTCCACGTGCAGTGTTGAATACGTTTTGTCAATTCAATGTACCGACGCAAAGATACGTTTTTGAAGAAATGTGCAAGGTTTTACGAGACCAAATATCCGTTGATGCATCTGCAGAAACGATGTCTGCTCTAACTGACCTCCAGCTTCAGTTCTCGAGCGGAATGGTAGTGGGTAGCAATGTCCGACGTGCTGTCGAGCAGTTGCTATCTTTTCGTCCCTCTATAATGCCTCGAGCATTGTTCGTAGAAGACATTGAGGGACCGTTGGGAGCGCCAGGTCAATACCCCATGCGTGAGGTTCCACCAGTGTGGATGCCAGGTGATGCTACTCAAAATCCTGCAGTCTTGCCACACTTTCGGAGAGTATGGATACATCTCCCGTGGAAACGATCGGAAGTTTTGCAGGTGAAGCAATCTTTGCCTGACCCTCGCAAAAATCCTGCAGGGTACTATAAAGAATTATCGCAGCTTGTGGATGCTACGATAATGAATCTTGCCGATATCGATATGCTGTTTGGTAATGTCGTACCGCAACCGGTATGGGCAAAGATTCGTCAGGAAAACCATGCAAATGAATTGGGTGGTGATTGGGCTGCTCTTATAGCGGCGGATGCCTTGCAAGTTGGTGGGGCTAAACCTGAACAGTTAATTACAGCCTTACCTCAGAGAATTATTACTCCTATGAAAACGCTTATGCCAGCTATGAAGGTGAATTGGGACAAACTGTCTGCCTGTAAACAGAAGAAGGACGAGAGTGTCTCTGATTTCTTTACGAGATTTGAGGAGGCATTCATCGATCATAGTGGTCAGGATATGGGTACTGAAGGAGGTCAGCGATTGTTTGTGGATAAGTTTGTTTCAAATTTGCTTCCTGACTTAAGCAACAAATTGCTTAATTCAGAAAGTGCTTGGGCTGTTTCTACTTCTGCTCAAATATTGGCTATGGCACAATATTATGAGAACAGAGAGAAAGAAGAGAGTGATCGTGCTGATAAAAAGACAAAAGAGCTCAAAACGAAAGTGTTGTTACAGCAAGCGTATCCTCCTCGTTCGAATCAGAACGATTCGCAACAGCGGAATAGACCCCAGCCTCAGTCGAATAGATCGCAATCTCGAAATGACTCCTCTTTTGACAGGTCTTCATTGGGGTACAATCAGTGTGCCTATTGTAGGAACGAGGGTCATCTGAAATTTGATTGCCCGGTTTTGCGTGATCGAAACAGCGGTAATTCATCTAGAGGAGGTCGTAGCGGCCCCCAACAAGCATCACATGGTAGAGGTCGCGGTGTTCAGACTGATCGTTCTAATAACTCTTCCGATTCTAACAACTGTTTTGATCAACGTGGATCATCACAAAGCAGATCTGCTCAGTACAATGTAGACGATTATTACGTTGATCACAATATCGACGATAGTAATTACTAGGTCAGCCATGAACAAAGAGAGGGAGTAGTATCAGTTCCGGTTGATCAGAGAGGGCCTTACGTCGCAGTTGCCACCTCGGGCGTCGTTGAGCCTTTTCTGTTGGACACTGGTGCAGCGAAAAGTTCTATCATGCATTCGAAACTCACTGGCGCACCTTTGTCTGGCTTAACAAATGTTTCCGTTGGATTCTCTGGCGCCCCTGTTAGCAATCCGGTTTCGTGCCCTTTGCCCCTTTCAATTGGGCCTTGTGAGCTGCAAGCTCCGCTGATTTTGACCACTGGCTGTGGTGAAAATCTTTTGGGCCTGGATTTGCTAAAACGTCTGTATGCGACTTTGTATTGTTCTCCTGCGGGAGTAAAGCTTACGTTGGGTGAGAGAGTTGTCTCTCCTATGTATTTATCCATCGATAAGCTTCCACCGGAATTGAGTTCTCTTCCTGCATCTTTGTGGGCGACAGGTCCCAATGACGTGGGCCTGCTTGACATCTCCCCTTATGTTGTTCACTTGAAATCTAATGTGCGTTTGCCACGTATTCCCCAGTATCGTATCTCCCTTGATGGTGAACGGGCACTGTTAGCTATCATCTACGATTTGATTGAGAAAGACGTTATCGAGGAGACTCGGGGAAACGTGTGCAATAGCCCTGTACTGCCCATTTTGAAGCGCACTGATCCATCAAAAGCACCTGTTTATCGTTTTGTTATCGATTTACGGGAGGTGAATAAAATTGTGATTCCTCAGTTCCCTGTGGTGCCCGACATCACGGCGCTACTAACTCTGATTCCAGCCTCTGCATCTTGGTTCTCAGTGAAAGATCTGAAAAATGCGTTTTTCAGCATTCCGATTGCTGAGGAGAGTAGAGACCTTTTCGGTTTCTCTCTTGGTGGCCGTAGCTTCAGGTTTAAACGTGCTCCTCAGGGCTACTGTGAAAGTCCATCGATATACAGTCAAGCCTTGAAGAGTCAACTTGACGCGTTTGTGTTGCCGGCCGGTGCGGCCTTAATCCAATATGTCGATGACTTATTGGTGGCTGCAGACACTCAGGACATTTGCAGAATTGCTACGGTATCGTTGTTGCAACATCTCTGTGACTTACATCACAAGGTGTCGCCTTCTAAATTACAATATTGTTGTCAAGAAGTAACCTATCTAGGTAACTTATTGTCAAAGGAGGGAAGAAGGTTGACCCCAGAGAGAATTGCAGCGATTGCCCGAATGACTGTGCCAACAACTCAGAGAGATGTGCGTGCCTTTTTAGGTATCACGTCGAACTGCAGGCAATGGATTCCAAATTTTTCATTGCTAGCAAAACCTTTGGTGGCTCTTACATGCAAGGATGTTCCAACTCCTTTGCCATGGACGGAAGAATGTCAGAAAAGTTTTTCTGAACTGCGTGACGCGTTGTGTTCGGCTCCCGTGTTAGGTACTCCTGACTACAGTAAGCCGTTTACACTATACGTTCACAAGAGGGAAGGTTGTGCGTTGAGTGTTTTGACGCAACAATTCGGCGGTAAGCAGCGTCCATGTGCATATTTTTCCTCGACCTTGGACCCAGTAGCAAGAGCATTGCCGAGTTGTATGAGGGCAACAGCGGCAGCTGCGGTGTCCATTCGACAATCTGCAGGATTGGTCATGGATAATATGCTTACGGTGATGGTTCCGCATGCAGTTGACAACCTCACGAAGTGGATCAGCAACTGCGCGGACGAGCTCGCCCCGCTGAGGACCCCGCCCAGCAGACCCGGCAGCAAGAAAGCCCCGTGGTTCACCGACGAACTCAAGAGCTCCAAGAAGAACTGCCGAGCCCTCGAGAAAGTCTGGAGAAGGGAACCTACACCGGACAACAGGACCACCCTCAAGCAGGCCACTCGGAAGCACCACCAGCTGATCCGCGCCGCCAAGAAAACTGCATTCAAGGACCGGCTGGACAACAACGCACACAACAGCAAGGTACTCTTCAACATCGTGAAAGAGCTATCCAACCCCAGCGCAGGAAACAATGACATCACCCCATCGCAAGACCTCTGCAACTCCCTCGCTTCATACTTCCACAACAAGATCGCGGACATACACAGCAGCTTCAACAACCAACCAACGCACACCATGACTGAACAACCACCCCCCATCACCACCCTCCACGCCTGGACCCCGATCAGCACCGAAGACACCATCCGCACGATGAACTCCATCCACTCCAGATCACCAACCGACCCCTGCCCTGACCACGTCTTCAACAAGGCTGAAGCTGTCATCGCACCCCACCTGCGAGACATCATCAACACATCCTTCAACACCGCCACCTTCCCTGAGAGCTGGAAGCACGCCGAACTCAGCGCTCTACTCAAAAAACCAACAGCGGACCCCACCGAACTCAAGAACTACCGCCCCATCTCGCTCCTCCCGTTTCCAGCCAAAGTCATCGAGAAGACCGTCAACAAGCAGATGGCCGCCTTCCTCGAGACGAATGGATCCCTCGACCCTTCACAGTCCGGCTTCCGAGCCAATCACAGCACCGAGACCGCCCTCATCGCCGCCACCGATGACATCCGAGCCCTGATGGACAACGGAGAAACAGCGGCCCTCAACCTCCTAGACCTCTCCGCGGCATTCGACACTGTCTGCCACCGCACCCTAGTACAGCGCCTCAGCAACGTCGGAATCCAGGACAAGGCGCTGGAATGGATCATCTCCTTCCTCGACGGAAGAACTCAGAAAGTCCGCCTACCACCGTACAAGTCAGAGGCCTCCGAAGTCATCTGCGGCGTCCCTCAAGGATCCTCTCTGAGCCCCACCCTCTTCAACGTCTACATGAGCCCCCTCGCGGCCATCGCACGCCAACACAACCTCAGCATAATCTCCTATGCCGACGACACCCAGCTGATCCTCTCCCTGACCAACGACCCCGCCACCGCCAGAGCCAACCTACACGAAGGGATGAAAGAGGTAGCCGAGTGGATGACGACCAGCCGCCTGAAACTGAACTCTGACAAGACGGAGGTCCTCATCCTGGGCTCTTCACCCTCCGCCTGGGACGACTCCTGGTGGCCTCCCGCCCTGGGCACCGCACCCAAACTGACAGACCATGCACGCAACCTGGGCTTCATCCTGGACTCCTCCCTCTCCATGACCAGGCAAGTCAACAACGTCTCCTCGGCGTGCTTCAACATCCTACGCATGCTACGGAAGATCTTCTGGTGGATCCCCACCGAGACCAGGAAGACCGTCACCCAGGCCCTCGTCACCAGCCGACTGGACTACGGCAACGCCCTCTACGCCGGTACCACCGCCAAGCTCCAGAAGAGACTCCAGCGGATCCAGAACGCCTCAGCCAGACTCATCCTCGACATCCCACGAACCAGCCACATCTCCGGACATCTGAGAGACCTTCACTGGCTCCCCGTCAACAAAAGAATCACCTTCCGCCTCCTCACCCACGCACACAAAGCCCTACACCACCAAGGCCCGAGCTACCTCAACAGCCGCATCAACTTCTACGCTCCCAAACGCCACCTCCGATCAGCCAACCACGCCCTCGCCGCCGTCCCCCGCATCCGGAGAGCGACCACAGGAGGAAGGTCCTTCTCCTACCTGGCCGCCAAGACCTGGAACTCCCTCCCGGCCGACCTGCGCCTGACCCAAGACCACCTCTCCTTCAGGAAGAAGCTGAAGACCTGGCTGTTCGAGCAGTAGCGGCACCCCCCCTCCCCCAGCGCCTTGAGACCCTACGGGTATGTAGCGCGCTCTATAAGTGTCATTGATTGATTGATTGATTGATTGAATCGTACGAAAACTCAGCATTTGACGAGTGCAAGGTTGTCTGGTTATGAGTTGACGCTCTTGGCAAGTCATATTCAAATAAAACGCTGTAATGTCCTGAACCCGGCGACTTTGTTGCCAATCAGTATGGAATCAGATGAAGTAGCACCTCATGACTGCTACTTACGAACTGAGGAGGAAACCAAGGGTCGTGTGGACCTGAAAAATACTCCTTTGGAAAACCCCGACGGGACTTTGTATGTGGATGGGTCGTGTTTTAAGTTGCCGAATGGTGATGTAACGACTGCGTATGCTGTGGTGACATTGAGTACGGTTGTGGAAGCTGCAAGATTGAATCAGAATTCTGCCCAGGCGGCAGAGCTGATTGCCTTGACTAGAGCGTGTGTGTTGTCGAAAGGGAAACGGGTGAATGTGTTTACCGACAGCCAATATGCTTTTGGCGTCGCACATAGTTTTGGACGATTGTGGCGAGAGAGAGGTTTTATGACGTCGCATGGCACTAAGATTCAGCATGGACAGCTTGTGAATGATCTTTTGGATGCACTGACTTTGCCTGAGCAGGTGGCGATTGTTAAATGTAGTGCGCATCGTAAGGTGACGAATGATGTTGGCAGTGGAAATGCGTTTGCGGATGAGACTGCTAAGGAGACTGCCCGGAACCTTAGCACAAGAATGTATGTGGCGAGTTCGGTAAGGTGGCCTACAGAGACTGGTATGTGCGAGGATACTATCGAGAGTGTGAAAGTGATACAGAATGAGGCCACAGAGACTGAAAAGATGAAGTGGAAAGAGAGTACGGGAAAGTTAGATGCGAATGGTTGTTGGATCGATTTGTCGGAGCATAAGAGATGGATGTTGCCAGATGCGTATGTACTAGCTGTTGTGACGATGGCACACGGGTTAGCACATATTAGTGCGAAAGGTATCTGCAAGTTGTTGTCCCCTGTATGGAAGAATGACGGTATTACTAAATGTGCTGAGAGATTGGTTAAGAATTGTATGATATGTATGATGTACAACCCTGGAAAAGGAACCCCTACACCTCCTGGCCATTTTGCTCCCCCTTCATGTCCCTTTGAAGTAATTCAGCTAGACTTCATCCATATGGAGTGATGCAATAACCTGAAATACGTTTTAGTTGTGGTTTTTCGCATTCTCCCGATGGATTGAAGCCTACCCTCTCAAAGATAACACTGCTTTGTCCACTGCAAAAATCCTTCTGAAGGAATAATTTCCTCGGTATGGAATGCCACGGATTGTATGGTCTGATCACGGAAGTGAGTTTGTAGGGAGTGTGATGAAGAATGTGTGTAAGGGCCTTGGGATTACTCAAAAATTCCATAGCGCCAATCATCCTCAGTCAGCGGGTTTGGTTGAAGGTTACAATGGCACGCTTAAATTGAAGCTGGCGAAGATTCAGGCTACAACTGGTCTTTCGTGGCCTGACGCTTTGCCTCTAGCTCTGTTGTCAACAAGGGTGACTGTACACTCCCGAGTAGGGCTCAGTCCCTATGAAATAGTGTTCGGCCGTCCTGCAAATGTTTGGGGGGTCCCTAGACAGAGTGTGTTTTTCTGATCTTGAGTACCCAATGTTGATCGATTATCTTCATGATCTGAATGCTAAACTGAGGTTAATTCACCAACAGGTCTTTGAAGCACTGCCGACGCAGACGGAGGGTCCAGGCCACCAGCTCCAGTCCGGAGACTGGGTGGTGACTCGTAATTTTGGAAGAAAAAGAAATCTTGAACCCCGCTTTACTGGACCCTACCAGGTGTTACTCGCCACGAGGACTGCAGTTCGTTTGGAAGGACGTAAACATTGGGTGCACGCCACCCACACCAAAAAGGTACCTATACCTTTATCAGCAGACTCGTGGGTGAGGAAAGGCATTGCTTCATCGGAAACGAAAACTGCACAGACTTTCGTCCCTTTCAGCGACGCTCAGCTTGTTGGAGAGCCCTCAGTGCAGCAGAAAGACATCGTTGAACCCTTACCATCGAAAAACTCAAGGTCCGAACAATTGACTGATCAGCAGAACTCTGTCCCACCATCGGATCAGTTGTTTGATGAACAGACACGTCCCGGGAAAAGCCGATACTTTCTGAGATCCACTCTCAAGGACAAATAAAAAAAAAGCTTTTTGCTTTCCCCCTTTTTTGACATCCACATTACCCCATTGATACCATTCAGTTTGAACACACTCGTATGATTTTGGCTTTTGTAAATATTGTGAGTTTGTTTCCATACATATATTTGTAAATAGAAATACCCTGCATCCGGGTGAACCGTAGGGCCGCGCGTGTACTTCCTTCTGGTTAGTAGGTCTTGACACTAGGATAAAGGCCGTCGGTTCCTGGGAACTCCTGGGGATTGACTACTGCTACACAGAACGAAGTGCGTCAAGAGACGTTGCGGACGGTTTTAGAGGATGCCGTTCTCTAAGCTAGTGGATTTGGAAAAAGCTCAGGCCCAAAGATTCAGGTTGCAGCAAATCACTCGTACCAAATGCTTCATGTTTCAAGTGTTCCTTTTGTTCCTAACTGTTTCTTCGCTATTGGTGGGTGGGGTGTATTACCTGATATTGACGTTTTTGCCTTCTGCTTCACCTACCCCTTCTCCTGAACCTAAAACTACCTCCACTGTTTCTCCCCATTCCTTCGACATCTTACCCCAACACGAGCAGGCTAGACGTGCGGAATTTATGAACAATTCCTTCATTCAGCTCCTTCATCAACATCAGTTGGTGGTTAACACTACCAATTGTTGGGTGTGTGGGTTGATGCCACATACCACCGATAAGGGAAATCCGTACCTTGTCCTTCCTTATAGTTCCCAGGGTTCAGCTCGAGCATTCCAAACAATGTTTCGAAGTGCACTAGATTCCTACCCCAATCGAGAGCCACGTCCTCCTCACTTTGGTTCCGGTCCGTACCACAAGCCTTTGGCTATAGCGATCGCTGATTTAGATAGGGATATCTATGAGCCGTCGCTCATCCCAGAGGAAGAGGTGCGAGCCTATAGGGATCTGAGTGAGGCTGAGTATAGTGCGCTCGTGGGTGAAAGACAGCTTAGAAGCTCGTCTCCAATATGGATCGTACCCCACCTTGGTAATTTCTGTCTAAAAGGTCGTGGCCGAAGACTGAGAGCACATCTTGGAGAGAGTGCTTGCTCCGAGACGTATGTCTTACCGATGCTCTCTTCCCCTGTGTTTTTGACTGCCAAGGGTACGTACTTTGTTTGTCATGATCGTGCGTACACATGGTTGCCCTCTGACTTTGCGGGCACATGTTACATTGCAAATTTGTTGCCACCGACTTTTACAGTCGCCTCCGATTACCACAAGACTCGAATTGTGAGGGGCGTGATTAGCGAAGAGGACACTGCCGGTCAAGAGGCAGGAGACTTTTTCAAGGGTTTCTTTCCATTTTGGGGACCTATGGTCAATAGTAGGAACCTGAGACAGTTGACCCGAGTGGTGGAATCGACAGCTAATATCACTGCCAGTGCCCTTGGCAACATTACAGCAGAACTTCAGGCGGATAGGCTTATGACGTTACAAAACTGTATGGTTTTAGACGTTGTTTTAGCAGATCGAGGTGGAGTATGTAAGGTGATCCATTCGAGCTGCTGTATTTTCATTCCAGAAAACGCTCCGACTGTCTATCAAGCCATTTCGAAGTTGCATAAGATCTCCGAGTCCATACACGTGGACGTAGGGGATTGGACGCTACTTGGGTGGTTTTGGGGCCTAATGTCGACTCGGGGTTGGAAGATTCTGATGATCATCGGGGCTGTTGTAGCATTCCTGTTCACGTGTTGCCTTTGTGTGCAGTGTGGTCCTGCCTTATGTGGCCTCTGTGCTACGACGTGTATAAGACAGCCGCTTGTTACCAAAGGAGCTCAGATGGATAGAATTATGTTGCAGCAGCATCTGGATGGTCTGATGAATATCGAGTATGATTCCGACTAGTGCTTGCCTACATGAGGGCAAAAGGAGCGTCTGAGGTTCCGTGACGATCGTAAGTGGTGTTTTTGGACTCGCACGAATATGGTCGAGTCTGGTATCTATGAACCGCAAATGACGAGTTTTAGTGGATATTCGCGTTTTCGCTGTGCTAGCCTAAACCGTTCGTTTGTTTCGTGGGTTTCTACATACGAGAAGAGTTGGAGGGTCTGTGAACCAAAAAGCCGAGTCTACAAGGTCCTCGTTAGAAAACTACACTTTTGGATTGCACTGAACCAGACCAAAGTGGTCACAAGACACTAGGTGTATGATAGATATCCTATCAGCCCACCCACTTGGCGGAGCCTCGTCATGTAGGACGTCTAGAACCAGGATGGTGTGTCCAAGCCTAGATGAATTGGCTAGACAGCACACAATTATGGTTCATACAGTGGAAGTGTCCATGCCACTGGGCGGTGCTGGTAAAGTGCAGTGCAAACAGAAAAAGTGAATAAGTGATGTTAAAATGACGGTCAAGGCAAAAGAAAAACTTTTTATTGATATTCACCAGGACGCCAGATTAAAAAGAGATGCAGGACAGTGTGACAAAATCACTGTCTACTTTGCTGTGTTGTTAAATAGGCCAACATGTTTCTGCCAACAGGTGAAACTACACCGGCATTCTTCAGGGCCACTTATATGAGATGTTGCTACTGCAAAGATACACTCTAATAGTAGTATATAAAGTGAAGATGACAGACCAAAAGTAA
This sequence comes from Lissotriton vulgaris, assembly GCF_964263255.1. Taxonomy (NCBI): domain Eukaryota; kingdom Metazoa; phylum Chordata; class Amphibia; order Caudata; family Salamandridae; genus Lissotriton; species Lissotriton vulgaris. The sequence goes on along the minus strand of NC_141694.1, from coordinate 915,292,650 downwards.
AGGACTGTCAGACTAATGGAGTGGTCACTCGGACCATCCTACCGTATCCTCTTGAACCATTTGTTGATAGAGGATGCAGTCCTGTAAACAAAAACAGAAAGACAAAAACTACTTTGTGTTCTTCAAACATAACAAGCTTATTATGTCATAAGGACCATTATAAGACTCAGGATTACTTAGGATACTTTTCAGACCCTTTTAGTCGCCCTGGCTTACATGTTTACATCTATTTGTTTGTGCATAGAGCGGGGCCTCAATCTCCGAGCCGTTGCCGGGTGAGGTGAGGCTTGACTCCCACATATTGCTGGGTAAGTCTTCTTTACTGCTTTCAATATTTGTATTCAGAAATGTTTGTGGTTTATTCTAAATGCAACCTGTAATTAAATTGAGTGGCCGTTCTAATAGGGACTGGCCTTGCTGAGTCTTATAATGGTCCTCATGACATAATAAGCTTGTTATGTTTGAAGAACACAAAGTAGTTTTTGTCTTTCTGTTTTTGTTTATAGGACTGCATCCTCTATCAACAAATGGTTCAAGAGGATACGGTAGGATGGTCCGAGTGACCACTCCATTAGTCTGACAGTCCTTTACTTTTGGTCTGTCATCTTCACTTTATATACTACTATTAGAGTGTATCTTTGCAGTAGCAACATCTCATATAAGTGGCCCTGAAGAATGCCGGTGTAGTTTCACCTGTTGGCAGAAACATGTTGGCCTATTTAACAACACAGCAAAGTAGACAGTGATTTTGTCACACTGTCCTGCATCTCTTTTTAATCTGGCGTCCTGGTGAATATCAATAAAAAGTTTTTCTTTTGCCTTGACCGTCATTTTAACATCACTTATTCACTTTTTCTGTTTGCACTGCACTTTACCAGCACCGCCCAGTGGCATGGACACTTCCACGGCATGAACCATAATTGTGTGCTGTCTAGCCAATTCATCTAGGCTTGGACACACCATCCTGGTTCTAGACGTCCTACATGACGAGGCTCCGCCAAGTGGGTGGGCTGATAGGATATCTATCATACACCTAGTGTCTTGTGACCACTTTGGTCTGGTTCAGTGCAATCCAAAAGTGTAGTTTTCTAACGAGGACCTTGTAGACTCGGCGTTTTGGTTCACAGACCCTCCAACTCTTCTTGTTCTTCATAGTTCCATTAGGGGAATTTGAGTTTGGACAGTCTATAAACATATTCCCCTTGACCCTCCTTAAATAGTTGTTTTTCTACATACGAGCCCACGGGTTCCATCTTAGATGCGGCATCCATTTTGTCTCTTGCCCTCAAGTAGCCAGCGAACGGACGCTGTCCGCTTCGCGACCCTGGGAATCCCAAACTCCTGCGGAAGACACGTTTCCTTTGAAAGTGTCTTTATGATGAGGGGGATGACACTGTAAGGCAGATGGCCCCGCTCGAGGCTCATCTTGCCGTGTCGCTCTATTGTCTTTGGTGTGCATCTCATTAGGCACGTCCCTTTGATGCCTGTAGCTCGTGTTTCCCGATACCACCCCTTTTACACCCTTTCCGATCTCCCCACTGTTTCTGTCTTCCTCTGCACCTGTTTCTGTCCCTTCCTCGCACTGTTTACTGCTGATTGGAATGTACTAATGGTGGGAAGATGGGTTTTTACAGTTGGGAACCACCAAACGTTTCCGTACTTATGTTCCGGGCCTTGAATACATGAAAGTAACCCCTTATGGTCTTTATGATGGGAACCGAGTTGTAAACCTTTGTGTATCATGTTAACCTATGAGGAAAAACTGTATAAAAGGAGCGACCCACAGTAGCAATTCGAAGCAGTCTCCTCGAACCTACACACGTTGTACTTCTTGTGACTTCTGTGTTCCCTGCAGTAATAAACCTCGAATCTTTGAGGCCGAAGGAAGTGTCCCGTGTCTCTGTAATTTGTACGCCGGAACAGGTTACCCACGAAGGTTTTAGGTGTTATCCCTGGCACCGCTGGGTCTTAGCAGAACCCAGTCCTTCAGGAGAGACTAATTGAAAAATACATATTACGGGGACAGCACTGGGACCTGCTTTATTTTTCTCAATTAGTCTTGAAAACAAAAAAGATTTCTCTCCTAAAAGCTGTTAAAAATATGGAACGGTTCACGAATTTGCGTGTCATCCTTGCGCAGGGGACATGATAATCTTCTCTGTATCGTTCCAATTTTAGTATATGTGCTGCCGAAGCGAGCACAATTTATTGATGAACTGACATTTTTTATAAACTCTCTAAATCTACAGTCTCTAGACATAGGGTGGCCTGGCAGAGATGCTCAGATGGCCAGTACGCATTCAAATCTGAGCCAATGGTCAAAAAAGTATAAAGAGTAGCAATCTATTATTCTTCACTGCATTTGTGGTCCAAGACTAAACACACCGTAAGTATGTCGATTATGCCAGGGTTGCAAAGGCTCATGGTTCGGGTTACAGACAAGGAGCATTGTGACGTCACGCTGCCTGTGGAACAGTGATATTAAAGGTAAAACAGCTGCACAGTAGGTTAGGTGAAGGGTTCTGAGAGTAGAAAGGCAGCATGCTTGGGTCCCTGGACAAGGTGAGCTTATGATAATGTGTCTGAATTTTCGCCTGTGTTGTAATATTAAACCCCTTATTGTTGTTAACGCCTACTTACTAAGGAGTTCTCAAGCTCAGCCCCAAACAGACCTGGAACTGATAATGTTAATGCAAACTATTTAAGGAACAGAGCCTGATCTAAAAGATTTCCTTGGAGCTAGGACCATTTCGCCTAGCTTTTAGGTCCTTCCTTCTCCTAAAGTCCTTTGTACAACTTAGGAAAACCTCACAGAACAGACTTTCAGGAGGTCAGATGGGTTTCCTTCTGCCTTCACACACACACACACACACTTTCTAGCCCTCTTAAGGATAAAAGGATGGGTGAGTCTACATAGGGCCAGTGGCGCAATGGATAACGCGTCTGACTACGGATCAGAAGATTGTAGGTTCGATTCCTGTCTGGCTTGGAAGGGTTGTAGGTCCCTGTATGATTATATTCCTGTGGAATTCTTATTTACCTCAGACTTGTTATAGGTTCAATATTCTCCAGCAGAATTCATCCAGCAGTTGTCCCACAATAGAGCGCAAGTAATAGGACCACGGCTAGTTAAACGTTTCCCATTTACTGCTGGACTCTATGTGATGGCCGTCACGTGGTGTGCTGCTTTTGTATTTCAACATGGGTCCCTTATTCTCTTAATTACAAAAAAGCTTGTTGACAAAATTGTGTGTGCGTGAGGGTCTGTGGGCGTAGGCAGGTGTGTGCAATTGAATGCTTACCCATTTACATGTGTGAGAGAGACAAACCAACTCCTTGTGGGCTGCAGCCTTTCAACTGGTAGCCCCAGTAGCGAGGCAGAACCACAGGTAAGGAAAGAGAGAGAGAAAGTTGGTCCATTATAAGAGAAGGATCATGAGCATCTTGCCCTGCTACCTTCTTCCCCTCTCAGCCACGATCGGCCAAGACCTCTCTATTAGGGTAGAGAGTGAACATTTCTTGGACCTCAGAAACTGAGGGATGCAGACCCAATATGTCTTCCAAGCGCCTAGAGACCTGGTGCCCAATCTGGCATGGTGTTTTTCAGCTTACCCGACCAATCCGGTTGCAAGGTGGACTTTAACAATACTGCTAAAAAGGCACTCCCAGACATCCCTGAGGCCTTCATTTGCATAGGCCCTGCCCTTCTCTTTGTCCTGCTTCCCACAAAGCAACGCAACACTGCAACAGTATAGATTTGGGGGTGGTGAAGAATAATGACAGGGATTCTAAAAAAGAGAAGGAAAAGTGCCAGGAGTCCTGCAGGCTTCCTTGCTAAATGCAGCTGAACATAGAGCTCAAATACATTAAAAATGTTGAGGAGAGACTAATTGAAAAATACATATTACGGGGACAGCACTGGGACCTGCTTTATTTTTCTCAATTAGTCTTGAAAACAAAAAAGATTTCTCTCCTAAAAGCTGTTAAAAATATGGAACGCTTCACGAATTTGTGTGTCATCCTTGCGCAGGGGCCATGATAATCTTCTCTGTATCGTTCCAATTTTAGTATATGTGCTGCCGAAGCGAGCACAATTTATTGATGAACTGACAATGATTGTAAACTCTCTAAATCTACAGTCTCTAGACATAGGGTGGCCTGGCAGAGATGCTCAGATGGCCAGTACGCATTCAAATCTGAGCCAATGGTAAAAAATTTATAAAGAGTAGCAATCTATTATTCTTCACTGCATTTGTGGTACAAGACTAAACACACCGTAAGTATGTAGATTATACCAGGGTTGCAAAGGCTCATGGTTCGGGCTACAGACAAGGAGCATTGTGACGTCACGCTGCCTGTGGAACAGTGATATTAAAGGTAAAACAGCTGCACAGTAGGTTAGGTGAAGGGCTCTGAGAGAAGAAAGGCAGCATGCTTGGGTCCCTGGACAAGGTGAGCTTATGATAATGTGTCTGAATTTTCGCCTGTGTTGTAATATTAAACCCCTTATTGTTGTAAACGCCTACTTACTAAGGAGTTCTCAAGCTCAGCCCCAAACAGACCTGGAACTGATAATGTTAATGCAAACTATTTAAGAAACTGAGCCTGATCTAAAAGATTTCCTTGGATCTAGGACCATTTCGCCTAGCTTTTAGGTCCTTCCTTCTCCTAAAGTCCTTTGTACAACTTAGGAAAACCTCACAGAAAAGACTTTCAGGAGGTCAGATGGGTTTCCTTGTGCCTTCACACACACACACACACACACACACTTTCTAGCCCTCTTAAGGATAAAAGGATGGGTGACGCTACATAGGGCCAGTGGCGCAATGGATAACGCGTCTGACTATGGATCAGAAGATTGTAGGTTCGACTCCTATCTGGCTCGGAAGAGTTGTAGGTCCCTGTTTGATTATACTCCTGTGGAATTCTTATTTACCTCAGACTTGTTATAGGTACAATATTCTCCAGCAGGATTCAATCAGCAGTTGTTCCACGGTAGAGCGCAAGTAATAGGACCACGGCTAGTTAAACATTTCCCATTTTCTGCTGGACTCTATGTGATGGCCGTCACGTGGTGTGCTGCTTTTGTATTTCAACATGGGTCCCTTATTCTCTTAATTACAAAAAAGCTTATTGACAAAAGTGTGTGTGCGTGAGGGTCTGTGGACGTAGGCAGGTGTGTGCAATTGAATGCTTACCCATTTACATGTGTGAGAGGGACAAACCAACTCCTTGTGGGCTGCAGCCTTTCAACTGGTAGCCCCAGTAGCGAGGCAGAACCACAGGTAAGGAAAGTGAGAGAGAAAGTTGGTCCATTATAAGAGAAGGACCATGAGCATCTTGCCCTGCTACCTTCTTCACCTCTCAGCCACGATCGGCCAAGACCTCACTATTAGGGTAGAGAGTGAACATTTCTTGGACCTCAGAAACTGAGGGATGCAGACCCAATATGTCTTCCAAGCGCCTAGAGACCTGGTGCCCAATCTGGCATGGTGTTTTTCAGCTTACCCGACCAATCCGGTTGCAAGGTGGACTTTAACAATACTGCTAAAAAGGCACTCCCAGACATCCCTGAGGCCTTCATTTGCCTAGGCCCTGCCCTTCTCTTTGTCCTGCTTCCCACAAAGCAACGCAACACTGCAACAGTATAGATTTGGGGGTGGTGAAGAATAATGACAGGGATTCTAAAAAAGAGAAAGAAAAGTCCCAGGAGTCCTGCAGGCTTCCTTGCTAAATGCAGCTGAACATAGAGCTCAAATACATTAAAAATGTTGAGGAGAGACTAATTGAAAAATACCTTTTACGGGGACAGCACTGGGACCTGCTTTATTTTTCTCAATTAGTCTTGAAAACGAAAAAGATTTCTCTCCTAAAAGCTGTTAAAAATATGGAACGCTTCACGAATTTGCGTGTCATCCTTGCGCAAGGGCCATGATAATCTTCTCTGTATCGTTCCAATTTTAGTATATGTGCTTCCGAAGCGAGCACAATTTATTTATGAACTGACAATGTTTATAAACTCTCTAAATCTACAGTCTCTAGACATAGGGTGGCCTGGCAGAGATGCTCAGATGGCCAGTACGCATTCAAATCTGAGCCAATGGTCAAAAAAGTATAAAGAGTAGCAATCTATTATTCTTCACTGCATTTGTGGTCCAAGACTAAACACACCGTAAGTATGTCGATTATGCCAGGGTTGCAAAGGCTCATGGTTCGGGCTACAGACAAGGAGCATTGTGACGTCACGCTGCCTGTGGAACAGTGATATTAAAGGTAAAACAGCTGCACAGTAGGTTAGGTGAAGGGTTCTGATAGTAGAAAGGCAGCATGCTTGGGTCCCTGGACAAGGTGAGCTTATGATAATGTGTCTGAATTTTCGCCTGTGTTGTAATATTAAACCCCTTATTGTTGTAAACGCCTACTTACTAGGAGTTCTCAAGCTCAGCCTCAAACAGACCTGGAACTGATAATGTTAATGCAAACTATTTAAGAAACAGAGCCTGATCTAAAAGATTTCCTTGGAGCTAGGACCATTTTGCCTAGCTTTTAGGTCCTTCCTTCTCCTAAAGTCCTTTGTACAACTTGGGAAAACCTCACAGAACAGACTTTCAGGAGGTCAGATGGGTTTCCTTGTGCCTTCACACACACACACACACACACACACACTTTCTAGCCCTCTTAAGGATAAAAGGATGGGTGAGTCTACATAGGGCCAGTGGCGCAATGGATAACGTGTCTGACTACGGATCAGAAGATTGTATGTTAGATTCCTATCTGGCTTGGAAGGGTTGTAGGTCCCTGTATGATTATATTCCTGTGGAATTCTTATTTACCTCAGACTTGTTATAGGTTCAATATTCTCCAGCAGGATTCATCCAGCAGTTGTTCCACAATAGAGCGCAAGTAATAGGACCATGGCTAGTTAAACGTTTCCCATTTGCTGCTGGACTCTATGTGATGGCCGTCACGTGGTGTGCTGCTTTTGTATTTCAACATAGGTCCCTTATTCTCTTACAGCCTGATTCATCAATCTCCCGTTTTGCGAGCCCCTAATAGCGATTCATAAGGAATCGCTATTAAGGACTTGCAAAACGGGATTCATGTAGGAATTGCTAAATAAATAACGATTCCTACACATTCCTTATTTGCGATTAGCAAATTGCTAATCGCAAATAAGGAATAACTCCCCATTCATTCCTATGGGCCAAAAGGCCCATAGGAATGAATGGGGAGTATTCCTTATTTGCGATTAGCAATTTGCTACTCGCAAATAAGATAGCGATTTAAAGGGTGCCAGGGGTGTCCAAAGGACACCCTGTAGCACCCCTTAAATGCAAATTGAAACAGGTGTTGCGCACACACATGTCCAAAGGACATGTGTGTGTGCAACATGCAACTAAGAAAAATGCTTTTAAAAGCATTTTTCAAAGTTTTTGCTATTTACCGAGAGGTCTGACCTCGCGGGAAATAGCGGGCCGAAATTGCGAATTAGCAATTTAAAAATGGTTGATGAATTGCATTTAAGGAATCTCAAATAGAGATTCCTTAAATGTAATTCCTCGCAATTTAGCGAATTAGCAATTACCGATTTTTGCATTTGGGATGATGAATCCCAAATACAAAAATAGCGCTCGCAAAGGGCCAGATTCTCAGAATCTGGCCCTTTGCGAGCCAATTTCAGCTTGATGAATCAGGCTGTTAATTACAAAAAAGCTTGTTGACAAAAGTGTGTGTGCGTGAGGGTCTGTGGACGTAGGCAGGTGTGTGCAATTGAATGCTTACCCATTTACATGTGTGAGAGGGACAAACCAACTCCTTGTGGGCTGCAGGCTTACAACTGGAAGCCCCAGTAGCCAGGCAGAACCACAGGTAAGGAAAGAGAGAGAGAAAGTTGGTCCATTATTAGAGAAGGACCATGAGCATCTTGCCCTGCTACCTTCTTCCCCTCTCAGCCACGATCGGCCAAGACCTCTCTATTAGGGTAGAGAGTGAACATTTCTTGGACCTCAGAAACTGAGGGATGTAGACCCAATATGTCTTCCAAGCGCCTAGAGACCTGGTGCCCAATCTGGCATGGTGTTTTTCAGCTTACCCGACCAATCCGGTTGCAAGGTGGACTTTAACAATACTGCTAAAAAGGCACTCCCAGACATCCCTGAGGCCTTCATTTGCATAGGCCCTGCCCTTCTCTTTGTCCTGCTTCCCACAAAGCAACGGAACACTGCAACAGTATAGATTTGGGGGTGGTGAAGAATAATGACAGGGATTCTAAAAAAGAGAAAGAAAAGTCCCAGGAGTCCTGCAGGCTTCCTTGCTAAATGCAGCTGAACATAGAGTTCAAATACATTAAAAATGTTTAGGAGAGACTAATTGAAAAATACATATTACGGGGACAGCACTGGGTCCTGCTTTATTTTTCTCAATTAGTCTTGAAAACAAAAAAGATTTCTCTCCTAAAAGCTGTTAAAAATATGGAACGCTTCACGAATTTGCGTGTCATCCTTGCGCAGGGGCCATGCTAATCTTCTCTGTATCATTCCAATTTTAGTATATGTGCTGCCGAAGCGAGCACAATTTATTGATGAACTGACAATGTTTATAAACTCTCTAAATCTACAGTCTCTAGACATAGGGTGGCCTGGCAGAGGTGCTCAGATGGCCAGTACGCATTCAAATCTGAGCCAATGGTCAAAAAAGTATAAAGAGTAGCAATCTATTATTCTTCACTGCATTTGTGGTCCAAGACTAAACACACCGTAAGTATGTAGATTATGCCAGGGTTGCAAAGGCTCATGGTTCGGGCTATAGACAAGGAGCATTGTGAAGTCACGCTGCCTGTGGAACAGTGATATTAAAGGTAAAACAGCTGCACAGTAGGTTAGGTGAAGGGTTCTGAGAGTAGAAAGGCAGCATGCTTGGGTCCCTGGACAAGGTGAGCTTATGATAATGTGTCTGAATTTTCGCCTGTGTTGTAATATTAAACCTCTTATTGTTGTAAACGCCTACATACTAAGGAGTTCTCAAGCTCAGCCCCAAACAGACCTGGAACTGATAATGTTAATGCAAACTATTTAAGAAACAGAGCCTGATCTAAAAGATTTCCTTGGAGCTAGGACCATTTTGCCTAGCTTTTAGGTCCTTCCTTCTCCTAAAGTCCTTTGTACAACTTAGGAAAACCTCACAGAACAGACTTTCAGGAGGTCAGATGGGTTTCCTTGTGCCTTCACACGCACACACACACACACACTTTCTAGCCCTCTTAAGGATAAAAGGATGGGTGAGTCTACATAGGGCCAGTGGCGCAATGGATAACGCGTCTGACTACAGATCAGAAGAGTGTATGTTCGATTCCTGTCTGGCTTGGAAGGGTTGTAGGTCCCTGTATGATTATATTCCTGTGGAATTCTTATTTACCTCAGACTTGTTATAGGTTCAATATTCTCCAGCAGGATTCATCCAGAAGTTGTTCCACAATAGAGCGCAAGTAATAGGACCACGGCTAGTTAAACGTTTCCCATTTGCTGCTGGACTCTATGTGATGGCCGTCACGTGGTGTGCTGCTTTTGTATTTCAACATGGGTCCCTTATTCTCTTAATTACAAAAAAGCTTGTTGACAAAAGTGTGTGTGCGTGAGGGTCTGTGGACGTAGGCAGGTGTGTGCAATTGAATGCTTACCCATTTACATGTGTGAGAGGGACAAACCAACTCCTTGTTGGCTGCAGGCTTACAACTGGCAGCCCCAGTAGCTAGGCAGAACCACAGGTAAGGAAAGAGAGAGAGAGAAAGTTGGTCCATTATTAGAGAAGGACCATGAGCATCCTGCCCTGCTACCTTCTTCCCCTCTCAGCCACGATCGGCCAAGACCTCTCTATTAGGGTAGAGAATGAACATTTCTTGGACCTCAGAAACTGAGGGATGTAGACCCAATATGTCATCCAAGCGCCTAGAGACCTGGTGCCCAATCTGGCATGGTGTTTTTCAGCTTACCCGACCAATCCTGTTGCAAGGTGGACTTTAACAATACTGCTAAAAAGGCACTCCCAGACATCCCTAAGGCCTTCATTTGCATAGGCCCTGCCCTTCTCTTTGTCCTGCTTCCCACAAAGCAACGCAACACTGCAACAGTATAGATTTGGGGGTGGTGAAGAATAATGACAGGGATTCTAAAAAAGAGAAAGAAAAGTCCCAGGAGTCCTGCAGGCTTCCTTGCTAAATGCAGCTGAACATAGAGCTCAAATACATTAAAAATGTTGAGAAGAGACTAATTGAAAAATACATATTACGGGGACAGCACTGGGACCTGCTTTATTTTTCTCAATTAGTCTTGAAAACAAAAAAGATTTCTCTCCTACAAGCTGTTAAAAATATGGAACGCTTCACGAATTTGCGTGTCATCCTTGCGCAGGGGCCATGATAATCTTCTCTGTATCGTTCCAATTTTAGTATATGTGCTGCCAAAGCGAGCACAATTTATTGATGAACTGACAATGATTGTAAACTCTCTAAATCTACAGTCTCTAGACATAGGGCGGCCTGGCAGAGATGCTCAGATGGCCAGTACGCATTCAAATCTGAGCCAATGGTCAAAAATGTATAAAGAGTAGTAATCTATTATTCTTCACTGCATTTGTGGTGCAAGACTAAACACACCGTAAGTATGTAGATTATGCCAGGGTTGCAAAGGCTCATGGTTCGGGTTACAGACAAGGAGCATTGTGTCTTCACGCTGCCTGTGGAACAGTGATATTAAAGGTAAAACCGCTGCACAGTAGGTTAGGTGAAGGGCTCTGAGAGTAGAAAGGCAGCATGCTTGGGTCCCTGGACAGAGTGAGCTTATGATAATGTGTCTGAATTTTCGCCTGTGTTGTAATATTAAACCCCTTATTGTTGTAAATGCCTACTTACTAAGGAGTTCTCAAGCTCAGCCCCAAACAGACCTGGAACTGATAATGTTAATGCAAACTATTTAAGAAACTGAGCCTGATCTAAAAGATTTCCTTTGATCTAGGACCATTTCGCCTAGCTTTTAGGTCCTTCCTTCTCCTAAAGTCCTTTGTACAACTTAGGAAAACCTCACAGAAAAGACTTTCAGGAGGTCAGATGGGTTTCCTTGTGCCTTCACACACACACACACACACACACTTTCTAGCCCTCTTAAGGATAAAAGGATGGGTGACTCTACATAGGGCCAGTGGCGCAATGGATAACGTGTCTGACTACGGATCGCAAGATTGTAGGTTCGACTCCTATCTGGCTCGGATGGGTTGTTGGTCCCTGTTTGTTTATAAATTCTGTGGAATTCTTATTTACCTCAGACTTGTTATAGGTTCAATATTCTCCAGCAGGATTCAATCAGCAGTTGTTCCACGGTAGAGCGCAAGTAATAGGACCACGGCTAGGTAAACGTTTCCCATTTGCTGCTGGACTCTATGTGATGGCCGTCACGTGGTGTGCTGCTTTTGTATTTCAACATGGGTCCCTTATTCTCTTAATTACAAAAAAGCTTATTGACAAAAGTGTGTGTGCGTGGGGGTCTGTGGACGTAGGCAGGTGTGTGCAATTGAATGCTTACCCATTTACATGTGTGAGAGGGACAAACCAACTCCTTGTGGGCTGCAGGCTTACAACTGGTAGCCCCAGTATCCAGGCAGAACCACAGGTAAGGAAAGAGAGAGAGAATGTTGGTCCATTATTAGAGAAGGACCATGAGCATCTTGCCCTGCTACCTTCTTCCCCTCTCAGCCACGATCGGCCAAGACCTCTCTATTAGGGTAGAGAGTGAACATTTCTTGGACCTCAGAAACTGAGGGATGTAGACCCAATATGTCTTCCAAGCGCCTAGAGACCTGGTGCCCAATCTGGCATGGTGTTTTTCAGCTTACCCGTCCAATCCGGTTGCAAGGTGGACTTTAACAATACTGCTAAAAAGGCACTCCCAGACATCCCTGAGGCCTTCATTTGCATAGGCCCTGCCCTTCTCTTTGTCCTGCTTCCCACAAAGCAACACAACACTGCAACAGTATAGATTTGGGGGTGGTGAAGAATAATGACAGGGATTCTAAAAAAGAGAAAGAAAAGTCCCAGGAGTCCTGCAGGCTTCCTTGCTAAATGCAGCTGAACATAGAGCTCAAATACATTAAAAATGTTGAGGAGAGACTAATTGAAAAATACATATTACGGGGACAGCACTGGGACCTGCTTTATTTTTCTCAATTAGTCTTGAAAACAAAAAAGATTTCTCTCCTAAAAGCTGTTAAAAATATGGAACGCTTCACGAATTTGCGTGTCATCCTTGCGCAGGGGCCATGATAATCTTCTCTATATCGTTCCAATTTTAGTATATGTGCTGCCGAAGCGAGCACAATTTATTGATGAACTGACAATGATTGTAAACTCTCTAAATCTACAGTCTCTAGACATAGGGTGGCCTGGCAGAGATGCTCAGATGGCCAGTACGCATTCAAATCTGAGCCAATGGTCAAAAATGTATAAAGAGTAGCAATCTATTATTCTTCACTGCATTTGTGGTACAAGACTAAACACACCGTAAGTATGTAGATTATGCCAGGGTTGCAAAGGCTCATGGTTCGGGCTACAGACAAGGAGCATTGTGACGTCACGCTGCCTGTGGAACAGTGATATTAAAGGTAAAACAGTTGCACAGTAGGTTAAGTGAAGGGCTCTGAGAGTAGAAAGGCAGCATGCTTGGGTCCCTGGACAAGGTGAGCTTATGATAATGTGTCTGAATTTTCGCCTGTGTTGTAATATTAAACCCCTTATTGTTGTAAACGCCTACTTACTAAGGAGTTCTCAAGCTCAGCCCCAAACAGACCTGGAACTGATAATGTTAATGCAAACTATTTAAGAAACTGAGCCTGATCTAAAAGATTTCCTTGGATCTAGGACCATTTCGCCTAGCTTTTAGGTCCTTCCTTCTCCTAAAGTCCTTTGTACAACTTAGGAAAACCTCACAGAAAAGACTTTCAGGAGGTCAGATGGGTTTCCTTGTGCCTTCACACACACACACACACTTTCTAGCCCTCTTAAGGATAAAAGGATGGGTGACGCTACATAGAGCCAGTGGCGCAATGGATAACGCGTCTGACTACGGATCAGAAGATTGTAGGTTCGACTCCTATCTGGCGCGGAAGGGTTGTAGGTCCCTGTTTGATTATATTCCTGTGGAATTCTTATTTACCTTAGACTTGTTATAGGTTCAATATTCTCCAGCAGGATTCATCCAGCAGTTGTTCCACGGTAGAGCGCAAGTAATAGGACCACGGCTAGTTAAATGTTTCCCATTTGCTGCTGGACTCTATGTAATGGCCGTCACGTGGTGTGCTGCTTTTGTATTTCAACATGGGTCCCTTATTCTCTTAATTACAAAAAAGCTTATTGACAAAAGTTTGTGTGCGTGAGGGTCTGTGGACGTAGGCAGGTGTGTGCAATTGAATGCTTACCCATTTACATGTGTGAGAGGGACAAACCAACTCCTTGTGGGCTGCAGCCTTTCAACTGGTAGCCCCAGTAGCGAGGCAGAACCACAGGTAAGGAAAGAGAGAGAGAAAGTTGGTCCATTATTAGAGAAGGACCATGAGCATCTTGCCCTGCTACCTTCTTCCCCTCTCAGCCACGATCGGCCAAGACCTCTGTATTAGGGTAGAGAGTGAACATTTCTTGGACCTCAGAAACTGAGGGATGCAGACCCAATATGTCTTCTAAGCGCCTAGAGACCTGGTGCCCAATCTGGCATGGTGTTTTTCAGCTTACCCGACCAATCCGGTTGCAAGGTGGACTTTAACAATACTGCTAAAAAGGCACTCCCAGACATCCCTGAGGCCTTCATTTGCATAGGCCCTGCCCTTCTCTTTGTCCTGCTTCCCACAAAGCAACGCAACACTGCAACAGTATAGATTTGGGGGTGGTGAAGAATAATGACAGGGATTCTAAAAAAGAGAAAGAAAAGTCCCAGGAGTCCTGCAGGCTTCCTTGCTAAATGCAGCTGAACATAGAGCTCAAATACATTAAAAATGTTGAGGAGAGACTAATTGAAAAATACCTTTTACGGGGACAGCACTGGGACCTGCTTGTTTTTTCTCAATTAGTCTTGAAAACAAAAAAGATTTCTCTCCTAAAAGCTGTTAAACATATGGAACGCTTCACGAATTTGCGTGTCATCCTTGCGCAGGGGCCATGATAATCTTCTCTGTATCGTTCCAATTTTAGTATATGTGCTGCCGAAGCGAGCACAATTTATTGATGAACTGACAATGTTTATAAACTCTCTAAATCTACAGTCTCTAGACATAGGGTGGCCTGGCAGAGATGCTCAGATGGCCAGTACGCATTCAAATCTGAGCCAATGGTCAAAAAAGTATAAAGAGTAGCAATCTATTATTCTTCACTGCATTTGTGGTCCAAGACTAAACACACCGTAAGTATGTCGATTATGCCAGGGTTGCAAAGGCTCATGGTTCGGGCTACAGACAAGGAGCATTGTGACGTCACGCTGCCTGTGGAACAGTGATATTAAAGGTAAAACAGCTGCACAGTAGGTTAGGTGAAGGGCTCTGAGAGTAGAAAGGCAGCATGCTTGGGTCCCTGGACAAGGTGAGCTTATGATAATGTGTCTGAATTTTCGCCTGTGTTGTAATATTAAACCCCTTATTGTTGTAAACGCCTACTTACTAAGGAGTTCTCAAGCTCAGCCCCAAACAGACCTGTAACTGATAAATGTTAATGCAAACTATTTAAGAAACTGAGCCTGATCTTAAAGATTTCGTTGGATCTAGGACCATTTCGCTTAACTTTTAGGTCCTTCCTTCTCCTAAAGTCCTTTGTAAAACTTAGGAAAACCTCACAGAACAGACTTTCAGGAGGTCAGATGGGTTTCCTTGTGCCTTCACACACACACACACACTTTCTAGCCCTCTTAAGGATAAAAGGATGAATGAGTCTACATAGGGCCAGTGGCGCAACAGATAAAGCGTATGACTACGAATCAGAAGATTGTAGGTTCGACTCCTATCTGGCTCGGAAGGGTTGTAAGTCCCTGTATGAGTATATTCCTGTGGAATTCTTATTTACCTCAGACTTGTTATAGGTTCAATATTCTCCAGCAGGATTCATCCAGCAGTTGTTCCACGGTAGAGCGCAAGTAATAGGACCACGGCTAGTTAAACGTTTCCCATTTGCTGCTGGACTCTATGTGATGGCCGTCACGTGGTGTGCTGCTTTTGTATTTCAACATGGGTCCCTTATTCTCTTAATTACAAAAAAGCTTGTTGACAAAAGTGTGTGTGCGTAAGGGTCTGTGGACGTAGGCAGGTGTGTGCAATTGAATGCTTACCCATTTACATGTGTGAGAGGGACAAACCAACTCCTTGTGGGCTGCAGGCTTACAACTGGTAGCCCCAGTAGCCAGGCAGAACCACAGGTAAGGAAAGAGAGAGAGTAAGTTGGTCCATTATTAGAGAAGGACCATGAGCATCTTGCCCTGCTACCTTCTTCCCCTCTCAGCCACGATCGGCGACGATCAGCCAAGACCTCTCTATTAGGGTAGAGAGTGAACATTTCTTGGACCTCAGAAACCGAGGGATGTAAACCCAATATGTCTTCCAAGCGCCTAGAGACCTGGTGCCCAATCTGGCATGGTGTTTTTCAGCTTACCCGACCAATCCGGTTGCAAGGTGGACTTCAACAATACTGCTAAAAAGGCACTCCCAGACATCCCTGAGGCCTTCATTTGCATAGGCCCTGCCCTTCTCTTTGTCCTGCTTCCCACAAAGCA
>NC_141694.1:915264359-915274359 GCF_964263255.1 Lissotriton vulgaris | reverse complement strand
GCAAAGGCTCATGGTTCGGGCTACAGACAAGGAGCATTGTGACGTCACGCTGCCTGTGGAACAGTGATATTAAAGGTAAAACAGCTGCACAGTAGGTTAGGTGAAGGGCTCTGAGAGTAGAAAGGCAGCATGCTTGGGTCCCTGGACAAGGTGAGCTTATGATAATGTGTCTGAATTTTCGCCTGTGTTGTAATATTAAACCCCTTATTGTTGTAAACGCCTACTTACTAAGGAGTTCTCAAGCTCAGCCCCAAACAGACCTGGAACTGATAATGTTAATGCAAACTATTTAAGAAACTGAGCCTGATCTAAAAGATTTCCTTGGATCTAGGACCATTTCGCCTAGCTTTTAGGTCCTTCCTTCTCCTAAAGTCCTTTGTAAAACTTAGGAAAACCTCACAGAACGGACTTTCAGGAGGTCAGATGGCTTTCCTTGTGCCTTCACACACACACACTTTCTAGCCCTCTTAAGGATAAAAGGATGAATGAGTCTACATAGGGCCAGTGGTGCAATGGATAACGCGTCTGACTACGGATCAGAAGATTGTAGGTTCGACTCCTATCTGGCTCGGAAGGGTTGTAAGTCCCTGTATGATTATATTCCTGTGGAATTCGTATTTACCTCAGACTTGTTATAGGTTCAATATTCTCCAGCAGGATTCATCCAGCAGTTGTTCCACGGTAGAGCGCAAGTAATAGGACCACGGCTAGTTAAACGTTTCCCATTTGCTGCTGGACTCTATGTGATGACTGTCACGTGGTGTGCTGCTTTTGTATTTCAACATGGGTCCCTTATTCTCTTAATTACAAAAAAGCTTGTTGACAAAAGTGTGTGTGCGTGAGGGTCTGTGGACGTAGGCAGGTGTGTGCAATTGAATGCTTACCCATTTACATGTGTGAGAGGGACAAACCAACTCCTTGTGGGCTGCAGGCTTACAACTGGTAGCCCCAGTAGCCAGGCAGAACCACAGGTAAGGAAAGAGAGAGAGTAAGTTGGTCCATTATTAGAGAAGGACCATGAGCATCTTGCCCTGCTACCTTCTTCCCCTCTCAGCCACGATCAGCGACGATCTGCCAAGACCTCTCTATTAGGGTAGAGAGTGAACATTTCTTGGACCTCAGAAACCAAGGGATGTAAACCCAATATGTCTTCCAAGCGCCTAGAGACCTGGTGCCCAATCTGGCATGGTGTTTTTCAGCTTACCCGACCAATCCGGTTGTAAGGTGGACTTCAACAATACTGCTAAAAAGGCACTCCCAGACATCCCTGAGGCCTTCATTTGCATAGGCCCTGCCCTTCTCTTTGTCCTGCTTCCCACAAAGCAACGCAACACTGCAACAGTATAGATTTGGGGGTGGTGAAGAATAATGACAGGGATTCTAAAAAAGAGAAAGAAAAGTCCCAGAAGTCCTGCAGGCTTCCTTGCTAAATGCAGCTGAACATAGAGCGCACCTTCTTTACTGCAAGGCAAATACATAAAAAATGTTGAGGAGAGACTAATTGAAAAATACATATTACGGGGACAGCACTGGGACCTGCTTTATTTTTCTCAATTAGTCTTGAAAACAAAAAAGATTTCTCTCCTAAAAGCTGTTAAAAATATGCAACGCTTCACGAATTTGCGTGTCATCCTTGCGCAGGGGCCATGCTAATCTTCTCTGTTTCATTCCAATTTTAGTATATGTGCTGCCGAAGCGAGCACAATTTATTGATGAACTGACAATGTTTATAAACTCTCTAAATCTACAGTCTCTAGACATAGGGTGGCCTGGCAGAGATGCTCAGATGGCCAGTACGCATTCAAATCTGAGCCAATGGTCAAAAAAGTATAAAGAGTAGCAATCTATTATTCTTCACTGCATTTGTGGTCCAAGACTAAACACACCGTAAGTATGTCGATTATGCCAGGGTTGCAAAGGCTCATGGTTCGGGCTACAGACAAGGAGCATTGTGACGTCACGCTGCCTGTGGAACAGTGATATTAAAGGTAAAACAGCTGCACAGTAGGTTAGGTGAAGGGCTCTGAGAGTAGAAAGGCAGCATGCTTGGGTCCCTGGACAAGGTGAGCTTATGATAATGTGTCTGAATTTTCGCCTGTGTTGTAATATTAAACCCCTTATTGTTGTAAACGTCTACTTACTAAGGAGTTCTCAAGCTCAGCCCCAAACAGACCTGGAACTGATAATGTTAATGCAAACTATTTAAGAAACTGAGCCTGATCTAAAAGATTTCCTTGGATCTAGGACCATTTCGCCTAGCTTTTAGGTCCTTCCTTCTCCTAAAGTCCTTTGTACAACTTAGGAAAACCTCACAGAACAGACTTTCAGGAGGTCAGATGGCTTTCCTCGTGCCTTCACACACACACACACACACATACACACACTTTCTAGCCCTCTTAAGGATAAAAGGATGGGTGAGTCTACATAGGGCCAGTGGCGCAATGGATAAAGCGTCTGACTACGAATCAGAAGATTGTAGGTTCGACTCCTATCTGGCTCGGAAGGGTTGTAGGTCCCTGTATGATTATATTCCTGTGGAATTCTTATTTACCTTAGACTTGTTATAGGTTCAATATTCTCCAGCAGGATTCATCCAGCAGTTGTTCCACGGTAGAGCGCAAGTAATAGGACCACGGCTAGTTAAACGTTTCCCATTTGCTGCTGGACTCTATGTAATGGCCGTCACGTGGTGTGCTGCTTTTGTATTTCAACATGGGTCCCTTATTCTCTTAATTACAAAAAAGCTTGTTGACAAAAGTGTGTGTGCGTGAGGGTCTGTGGACGTAGGCAGGTGTGTGCAATTGAATGCTTACCCATTTACATGTGTGCGAGGGACAAACCAACTCCTTGTGGGCTGCAGGCTTACAACTGGTAGCCCCAGTAGCCAGGCAGAACCACAGGTAAGGAAAGAGAGAGAAAAAGTTGGCCCATTATTAGAGAAGGACCATGAGCATCTTGCCCTGCTACCTTCTTCCCCTCTCGGCCACGATCGGCCAAGATCTCTCTATTAGGGTAGAGAGTGAACATTTCTTGGACCTCAGAAACTGAGGGATGTAGACCCAATATGTCTTCCAAGCGCCTAGAGACCTGGTGCCCAATCTGGCATGGTGTTTTTCAGCTTACCCGACCAATCCGGTTGCAAGGTGGACTTTACAATACTGCTAAAAAGGCACTCCCAGACATCCCTGCGGCCTTCATTTGCATAGGCCCTGCCCTTCTCTTTGTCCTGCTTCCCACAAAGCAACGTAACACTGCAACCGTATAGATTTGGCGGTGGTGAAGAATAATGACAGGGATTCTAAAAAAGAGAAAGAAAAGTCCCAGAAGTCCTGCAGGCTTCCTTGCTAAATGCAGCTGAACATAGAGCGCACCTTCTTTACTACAAGGCAAATACATTAAAAATGTTGAGGAGAGACTAATTGAAAAATACACATTACGGGGACAGCACTGGGACCTGCTTTATTTTTCTCAATTAGTCTTGAAAACAAAAAAGATTTCTCTCCTAAAAGCTGTTAAAAATATGGAACGCTTCACGAATTTGCGTGTCATCCTTGCGCAGGGGCCATGCTAATCTTCTCTGTATCGTTCCAATTTTAGTATATGTGCTGCCGAAGCGATCACAATTTATTGATGAACGGACAATGTTTATAAACTCTCTAAATCTACAGTCTCTAGACATAGGGTGGCCTGGCAGAGATGCTCAGATGGCCAGTACGCATTCAAATCTGAGCCAATGGTCAAAAATGTATAAAGAGTAACAATCTATTATTCTTCACTGCATTTGTGGTCCAAGACTAAACACACCGTAAGTATGTAGATTATGCCAGGGTTGCAAACGCTCATGGTTCGGGCTACAGACAAGGAGCATTGTGACGTCACGCTGCCTGTGGAACAGTGATATTAAAGGTAAAACAGCTGCACAGTAGGTTAGGTGAAGGGCTCTGAGAGTAGAAAGGCAGCATGCTTGGGTCCCTGGACAAGGTGAGCTTATGATAAAGTGTCTGAATTTTCGCCTGTGTTGTAATATTAAACCCCTTATTGTTGTAAACGCCTACTTACTAAGGAGTTCTCAAGCTCAGCCCCAAACAGACCTGGAACTGATAATGTTAATGCAAACTATTTAAGAAACTGAGCCTGATCTAAAAGATTTCCTTGGATCTAGGACCATTTCGCCTAGCTTTTAGGTCCTTCCTTCTCCTAAAGCCCTT
This sequence comes from Lissotriton vulgaris, assembly GCF_964263255.1. NCBI lineage: Eukaryota > Metazoa > Chordata > Amphibia > Caudata > Salamandridae > Lissotriton > Lissotriton vulgaris. Next base: position 915,270,151 of record NC_141694.1, on the reverse strand, counting down.
TGTAAAACTTAGGAAAACCTCACCGAACGGAATTTCAGGAGGTCAGATGGCTTTCCTTGTGCCTTCACACACACACACACACACTTTCTAGCCCTCTTAAGGATGAAAGGATGAATGAGTCTACATAGGGCCAGTGGCGCAATGGATAAAGCGTCTGACTACGGATCAGAAGATTGTAAGTTCGACTCCTATCTGGCTCGGAAGGGTTTTAGGTCCCTGTATGATTATATTCCTGTGGAATTCTTATTTACCTTAGACTTGTTATAGGTTCAATATTCTCCAGCAGGATTCATCCAGCAGTTGTTCCACGGTAGAGCGCAAGTAATAGGACCACGGCGAGTTAAACGTTTCCCATTTGCTGCTGGACTCTATGTGATGGCCGTCACGTGGTGTGCTGCTTTTGTATTTCAACATGGGTCCCTTATTCTCTTAATTACAAAAAAGCTTGTTGACAAAAGTGTGTGTGCGTGAGGGTCTGTGGACGTAGGCAGGTGTGTGCAATTGAATGCTTACCCATTTACATGTGTGCGAGGGAAAAACCAACTCCTTGTGGTCTGCAGGCTTACAACTGGTAGCCCCAGTAGCCAGGCAGAACCACAGGTAAGGAAAGAGAGAGAGAAAGTTTGTCCATTATTAGAGAAGGACCATGAGCATCTTGCCCTGCTACCTTCTTCCCCTCTCGGCCACGATCGGCCAAGACCTCTCTATTAGGGTAGAGAGTGAACATTTCTTGGACCTCAGAAACTGAGGGATGTAGACCCAATATGTCTTCCAAGTGCCTAGAGACCTGGTGCCCAATCTGGCATGGTGTTTTTCAGCTTACCTGACCAATCCGGTTGCAAGGTGGACTTTAACAATACTGCTAAAAAGGCACTCCCAGACATCCCTGAGGCCTTCATTTGCATAGGCCCTGCCCTTCTCTTTGTCCTGCTTCCCACAAAGCAACGCAACACTGCAACCGTATAGATTTGGGGGTGGTGAAGAATAATGATAGGGATTCTAAAAAAGAGAAAGAAAAGTCCCAGAAGTCCTGCAGGCTTCCTTGCTAAATGCAGCTGAACATAGAGTGCACCTTCTTTACTACAAGGCAAATACATTAAAAATGTTAAGGAGAGACTAATTGAAAAATACATATTACGGGGACAGCACTGGGACCTGCTTTATTTTTCTCAATTAGTCTTGAAAACAAAAGAGATTTCTCTCCTAAAAGCTGTTAAAAATATGGAACGCTTCACGAATTTGCGTGTCATCCTTGCGCAGGGGCCATGCTAATCTTCTTTGTATCATTCCAATTTTAGTATATGTGCTGCCGGAGCGAGCACAATTTATTGATGAACTGACAATGTTTATAAACTCTCTAAATCTACAGTCTCTAGACATAGGGTGGCCTGGCAGAGATGCTCAGATGGCCAGTACGCCTTCAAATCTGAGCCAATGGTCAAAAATGTATAAAGAGTAACAATCTATTATTCTTCACTGCATTTGTGGTCCAAGACTAAACACACCGTAAGTATGTAGATTATGCCAGGGTTGCAAAGGCTCATGGTTCGGGCTACAGACAAGGAGCATTGAGACGTCACGCTGCCTGTGGAACAGTGATGTTAAAGGTAAAACAGCTGCACAGTAGGTTAGGTGAAGGGCTCTGAGAGTAGAAAGGCAGCATGCTTGGGTCCCTGGACAAGGTGAGCTTATGATAAAGTGTCTGAATTTTTGCCTGTGTTGTAATATTAAACCCCTTATTGTTGTAAACGCCTACTTACTAAGGAGTTCTCAAGCTCAGCTCCAAACAGACCTGGAACTGACAATGTTAATGCAAACTATTTAAGAAACTGAGCCTGATCTAAAAGATTTCCTTGGATCTAGGACCATTTCGCCTAGCTTTTAGGTCCTTCCTTCTCCTAAAGTCCTTTGTAAAACTTAGGAAAACCTCACAGAACAGACTTTCAGGAGGTCAGATGGCTTTCCTTGTGCCTTCACACACACACACACACACTTTCTAGCCCTCTTAAGGATAAAAGGATGAGTGAGTCTACATAGGGCCAGTGGCGCAATGGATAACGCGTCTGACTACGGATCAGAAGATTGTAGGTTCAACTCCTATCTGGCTCGGAAGGGTGTTAGGTCCCTGTATGATTATATTTCTGTGGAATTCTTATTTACCTCAGACTTGTTATAGGTTCAATATTCTCCAGCAGGATTCATCCAGCAGTTGTTCCACGGTAGAGCGCAAGTAATAGGACCACGGCTAGTTAAACGTTTCCCATTTGCTGCTGGACTCTATGTGATGGCCGTCATGTGGTGTGCTGCTTTTGTATTTCAACATGGGTCCCTTATTCTCTTAATTACAAAAAAGCTTGTTGACAAAAGTGTGTGTGCGTGAGGGTCTGTGGACGTAGGCAGGTGTGTGCAATTGAATGCTTACCCATTTACATGTGTGAGAGGGGCAAACCAACTCCTTGTGGGCTGCAGGCTTACAACTGGTAGCCCCAGTAGCCAGGCAGACCCACAGGTAAGAAAAGAGAGAGAGTAAGTATGTTCATTATTAGAGAAGGACCATGAGCATCTTGCCCTGCTACCTTCTTCCCCTCTCAGCCACGATCGGCCACGATCGGCCAAGATCTCTCTATTAGGGTAGAGAGTGAACATTTCTTGGACCTCAGAAACTGAGGGATGTAAACCCAATATGTCTTCCAAGCGCCTAGAGACCTGGTGCCCAATCTGGCATGGTGTTTTTCAGCTTACCCGACCAATCCGGTTGCAAGGTGGACTTTAACAATACTGCTAAAAAGGCACTCCCAGACATCCCTGAGGCCTTCATTTGCATAGGCCCTGCCCTTCTCTTTGTCCTGCTTCCCACAAAGCAACGCAACACTGCAACAGTATAGATTTGGGGGTGGTGAAGAATAATGACAGGGATTCTAAAAAAGAGAAAGAAAAGTCCCAGAAGTCCTGCAGGCTTCCTTGCTAAATGCAGCTGAACATAGAGCGCACCTTCTTTACTGCAAGGCAAATACATTAAAAATGTTGAGGAGAGACTAATTGAAAAATACATATTACGGGGACAGCACTGGGACCTGCTTTATTTTTCTCAATTAGTCTTGAAAACAAAAAAGATTTCTCTCCTAAAAGCTGTTAAAAATATGGAACGCTTCACAAATTTGCGTGTCATCCTTGCGCAGGGGCCATGCTAATCTTCTCTGTATCTTTCCAATTTTAGTATATGTGCTGCCGAAGCGAGCACAATTTATTGATGAACTGACAATGTTTATAAACTCTCTAAATCTACAGTCTCTAGACATAGGGTGGCCTGGCAGAGATGCTCAGATGGCCAGTACGCATTCAAATCTGAGCCAATGGTCAAAAAAGTATAAAGAGTAGCAATCTATTATTCTTCACATCATTTGTGGTCCAAGACTAAACACACCGTAAGTATGTCGATTATGCCAGGGTTGCAAAGGCTCATGGTTCGGGCTACAGACAAGGAGCATTGTGACGTCACGCTGCCTGTGGAACAGTGATATTAAAGGTAAAACAGCTGCACAGTAGGTTAGGTGAAGGGCTCTGAGAGTAGAAAGGCAGCATGCTTGGGTCCCTGGACAAGGTGAGCTTATGATAATATGTCTGAATTTTCGCCTGTGTTGTAATATTAAACCCCTTATTGTTGTAAACGCCTACTTACTAAGGAGTTCTCAAGCTCAGCCCCAAACAGACCTGGAACTGATAATGTTGATGCAAACTATTTAAGAAACTGAGCCTGATCTAAAAGATTTCCTTGGATCTAGGACCATTTCGCCAAGCTTTTAGGTCCTTCCTTCTCCTAAAGTCCTTTGTACAACTTAGGAAAACCTCACAGAACAGACTTTCAGGAGGTCAGATGGCTTTCCTTGTGCCTTCACACACACACACACACACACTTTCCAGCCCTCTTAAGGATAAAAGGATGGGTGAGTCTACATAGGGCCAGTGGCGCAACGGATAAAGCGTATGACTACGAATCAGAAGATTGTAGGTTCGACTCCTATCTGGCTCGGAAGGGTTGTAGGTCCCTCTATGATTATATTCCTGTGGAATTCTTATTTACCTCAGACTTGTTATAGGCTCAATATTCTCCAGCAGGATTCATCCTGCAGTTGTTCCACGGTAGAGCGCAAGTAATAGGACCACAGCTAGTTAAACGTTTCCCATTTGCTGCTGGACTCTATGTCATTACAAAAAACAATTTGATGGACAGAATGTAGATCAATGTCTTACATTCACCCCAGTAAAAGGATCTGGGCCTGAATCCATCGTTTTTTGCACTCCACACCACCCTGGGTTAGATAATGGCTTCATGCAAATCAGTTCTGACCCTGTTTCCCATGGGAACAGTCCAGTCTGAACTACACAGCCATATCTTTCCCAGACCGGAATCAAGCATCCGAGAACCGGACCGGTTTCGAGGTAACACCTCTCATCAGCCTGGCTAGCTTGACTCCAGTGGTGTGGAGGCTCTGGGACCCACGTCTGGGCTGCCCCAGTACACTCAGGGAGAAAATTACAAAAAACAATTTGATGGACAGAATGTAGATCAATGTCTTACATTCACCCCAGTACAAGGATCTGGGCCTGAATCCATCGTTTTTTGCACTCCACACCACCCTGGGTTAGATAATGGCTTCATGCAAATCAGCTCTGACCCTGTGCCCCATGGGAACAGTCCAGTCTGAACTACACAGCCATATCTTTCCCAGACCGGAATCAAGCATCCGAGGACCGGACCGGTTTCGAGGTAACACCTCTCATCAGCCCGGCTAGCTTGACTCCAGTGGTGTGGAGGCTCTGGGACCCACGTCTGGGCTGCCCCAGTACACTCAGGGAGAAAATTACAAAAAACTATTTGATGGACAGAATGTAGATCAATGTCTTACATTCACCCCAGTACAAGGATCTGGGCCTGAATCCATTGTTTTTTGCACTCCACACCACCCTGGGTTAGATAATGGCTTCTGTTGTTTTTGCGGACTCTATGTGATGGCCGTCACATGGTGTGCTGCTTTTGTATTTCAACATGGGTCCCTCATTCTCTTAATTACAAAAAAGCTTGTTGACAAAAGTGTGTGTGCGTGAGGGTCTGTGGACGTAGGCAGGTGTGTGCAATTGAATGCTTACCCATTTACATGTGTGCGAGGGACAAACCAACTCCTTGTGGGCTGCAGGCTTACAACTGGTAGCCCCAGTAGCCAGGCAGAACCACAGGTAAGGAAAGAGAGAGAAAGTTGGTCCAGTATTAGAGAAGGACCATGAGCATCTTGCCCTGCTACCTTCTTCCCCTCTCGGCCACGATCGGCCAAGACCTCTCTATTAGGGTAGAGAGTGAACATTTCCTGGACCTCAGAAACAGAGGGATGTAGACCCAATATGTCTTCCAAGCGCCTAGAGACCTGGTGCCCAATCTGGCATGGTGTTTTTCAGCTTACCCGACCAATCCGGTTGCAAGGTGGACTTTAACAATACTGCTAAAAAGGCACTCCCAGACATCCCTGAGGCCTTCATTTGCATAGGCCCTGCCCTTCTCTTTGTCCTGCTTCCCACAAAGCAATGCAACACTGCAACCGTATAGATTTGGGGGTGGTGAAGAATAATGACAGGGATTCTAAAACAGAGAAAGAAAAGTCTCAGAAGTCCTGCAGGCTTCCTTGCTAAATGCAGCTGAACATAAAGCGCACCTTCTTTACTGCAAGGCAAATACATTAAAAATGTTGAGGAGAGACTAATTGAAAAATACATATTACAGGGACAGCACTGGGACCTGC
>NC_141694.1:915256859-915259359 GCF_964263255.1 Lissotriton vulgaris | reverse complement strand
TTTTGTATTTCAACATGGGTCCCTTATTCTCGTAATTACAAAAAAGCTTGTTAACAAAAGTGTGTGTGCGTGAGGGTCTGTGGACGTAGGCAGGTGTGTGCAATTGAATGCTTACCCATTTACATGTGTGCGAGGGACAAACCAACTCCTTGTGGGCTGCAGGCTTACAACTGGTAGCCCCAGTAGCCAGGCAGAACCACAGGTAAGGAAATTGAGAGAGTAAGTTGGTCCATTATTAGAGAAGGACCTTGAGCATCTTGCCCTGCTACCTTCTTCCCCTCCCGGCCACGATCGGCCAAGACCTCTCTATTAGGGTAGAGAGTGAACATTTCTTGGACCTCAGAAACTGAGGGATGTAGACCCAATATGTCTTCCAAGCGCCTAGAGACCTGGTGCCCAATCTGGCATGGTGTTTTTCAGCTTACCCGACCAATCCGGTTGCAAGGTGGACTTTAACAATACTGCTAAAAAGGCACTCCCAGACATCCCTGAGGCCTTCATTTGCATAGGCCTTGCCCTTCTCTTTGTCCTGCTTCCCACAAAGCAACGCAACACTGCAACAGTATAGATTTGGGGGGGGTGAAGAATAATGACAGGGATTCTAAAAAAGAGAAAGAAAAGTCCCAGAAGTCCTGCAGGCTTCCTTGCGAAATGCCGCTGAACATAGAGCGCACCTTCTTTACTGCAAGGCAAATACATTAAAAATGTTGAGGAGAGACTAATTGAAAAATACATATTACGGGGACAGCACTGGGACCTGCTTTATTTTTCTCAATTAGTCTTGAAAACAAAAAAGATTTCTCTCCTAAAAGCTGTTAAAAATATGGAACGCTTCACGAATTTGCGTGTCATCCTTGCGCAGGGGCCATGCTAATCTTCTCTGTATCGTTCCAATTTTAGTATATGTGCTGCCGAAGCGAGCACAATTTATTGATGAACTGACAATGTTTATAAACTCTCTAAATCTACAGTCTCTAGACATAGGGTGGCCTGGCAGAGATGCTCAGATGGCCAGTACGCATTAAAATCTGAGCCAATGGTCAAAAAAGTATAAAGAGTAGCAATCTATTATTCTTCACTGCATTTGTGGTCCAAGACTAAACACACCGTAAGTATGTCGATTATGCCAGGGTTGCAAAGGCTCATGGTTCGGGCTACAGACAAGGAGCATTGTGACGTCACGCTGCCAGTGGAACAGTGATATTAAAGGTAAAACAGCTGCACAGTAGGTTAGGTGAAGGGCTCTGAGAGTAGAAAGGCAGCATGCTTGGGTCCCTGGACAAGGTGAGCTTATGATAATGTGTCTGAATTTTCGCCTGTGTTGTAATATTAAACCCCTTATTGTTGTAAACGCCTACTTACTAAGGAGTTCTCAAGCTCAGCCCCAAACAGACCTGGAACTGATAATGTTAATGCAAACTATTTAAGAAACTGAGCCTGATCTAAAAGATTTCCTTGGATCTAGGACCATTTCGCCTAGCTTTTAGGTCCTTCCTTCTCCTAAAGTCCTTTGTACAACTTAGGAAAACCTCACAGAACAGACTTTCAGGAGGTCAGATGGCTTTCCTTGTGCCTTCACACACACACACACACACTTTCTAGCCCTAAGGATAAAAGGATGGGTGAGTCTACATAGGGCCAGTGGCGCAATGGATAAAGCGTCTGACTACGAATCAGAAGATTGTAGGTTCGACTCCTATCTGGCTCGGTAGGGTTGTAGGTCCCTGTATGATTATATTCCTGTGGAATTCTTATTTACCTCAGACTTGTTATAGGTTCAATATTCTCCAGCAGGATTCATCCAGCAGTTGTTCCACGGTAGAGTGCAAGTAATAGGACCACGGCTAGTTAAACGTTTCCCATTTGCTGCTGGACTCTATGTGATGGCCGTCACGTGGTGTGCTGCTTTTGTATTTCAACATGGGTCCCTTATTCTCTTAATTACAAAAAAGCTTGTTGACAAAAGTGTGTGTGCGTGAGGGTCTGTGGACGTAGGCAGGTGTGTGCAATTGAATGCTTACCCATTTACATGTGTGAGAGGGACAAACCAACTCCTTGTGGGCTGCAGGCTTACAACTGGTAGCCCCAGTAGCCAGGCAGAACCACAGGTAAGGAAAGAGAGAGAGAACGTTGGTCCATTATTAGAGAAGGACCATGAGCATCTTGCCCTGCTACCTTCTTCCCCTCTCGGCCACGATCGGCGAAGACCTCTCTATTAAGGTAGAGAGTGAACATTTCTAGGACCTCAGAAACTGAGGGATGTAGACCCAATATGTCTTCCAAGCGCCTAGAGACCTGGTGCCCAATCTGGCATGGTGTTTTTCAGCTTACCCGACCAATCCGGTTGCAAGGTGGACTTTAACAATACTGCTAAAAAGGCACTCCCAGACATCCCTGAGACCTTCATTTGCATAGGCCCTGCCCTTCTCTTTGTCCTGCTTCCCACAAAGCAACGCAACACTGCAACAGTATAGATTTGGGGGTGGTGAAGAATAATGAC
>NC_141694.1:914819359-915251859 GCF_964263255.1 Lissotriton vulgaris | reverse complement strand
TACCTCAGACTTGTTATAGGTTCAATATTCTCCAGCAGGATTCATCCAGCAGTTGTTTCACGGTAGAGCGCAAGTAATAGGACCACGGCTAGTTAAACGTTTCCCATTTGCTGCTGGACTCTATGTGATGGCCGTCACGTGGTGTGCTGCTTTTGTATTTCAACATGGGTCCCTTATTCTCGTAATTACAAAAAAGCTTGTTGACAAAAGTGTGTGTGCGTGAGGGTCTGTGGACGTAGGCAGGTGTGTGCAATTGAATGCTTACCCATTTACATGTGTGAGAGGGACAAACCAACTCCTTGTGGGCTGCAGGCTTACAACTGGTAGCCCCAGTAGCCAGGCAGAACCACAGGTAAGGAAAGAGAGAGAGAACGTTGGTCCATTATTAGAGAAGGACCATGAGCATCTTGCCCTGCTACCTTCTTCCCCTCTCGGCCACGATCGGCCAAGACCTCTCTATTAGGGTAGAGAGTGAACATTTCTTGGACCTCAGAAACTGAGGGATGTAGACCCAATATGTCTTCCAAGCGCATAGAGACCTGGTGCCCATCTGGCATGGTGTTTTTCAGCTTACCCGACCAATCCGGTTGCAAGGTGGACTTTAACAATACTGCTAAAAAGGCACTCCCAGACATCCCTGAGGCCTTCATTTGCATAGGCCCTGCCCTTCTCTTTCCCCCACATGCATCAATCTAGGATTTTGCATTTCTTAAATAGCGAAAATTAAGGAATCGCTATTTAGGAAATGCAAAATGCTATGCATCAAGAAATCCTAAAAGTTTTTAGGATTTCTTAATTTTCGGAAATTGCGATTCCTTAATTGCGAAGTGCAATTAAGGAATGGCATTACATTGATTCCTATGGGCCTAGAGGCCCATAGGAATCAATGTAGTCAATTGGAAGGCAGAAGCAAATTGCGAGTGGCACTTAGAAAATTTCATGGGTGCACGGGGGGGTCCAAAGGACCCCCCCCTGCACCCCTGAAATGCATTTGAAAGTGCATGTTTCACACACACATGTCCTAAGGACATGTGTGTCTGTAACTGGACAGTTTAAAAAATGCATTTTCAAGCATTTTTAAACAATTTCGCAAATTACCACGAGGTTGAACCTCGTGGTAATTTGCACTTCCAATTTGAATAATCGCAATTTTTTTTTAAATGATGCATAGCTTTTAAGGAATCGCAAATTTGCAATTCCTTAAAAGCAATCGCATTTTTGGAATTCGGTAAAAATACCGAATTACTCAAAAATGCTTGATGCATCCCAAACACATATTTAGGAAGTGCAAACGGCCGAATTTACCGATTCGCACCGTTTGCACTTCCTAAATAGGTTGATGCATGTGCCCCTTTGTCCTGCTTCCCACAAAGCAACGCAACACTGCAACAGTATAGATTTGGGGGTGGTGAAGAATAATGACAGGGATTCTAAAAAAGAGAAAGAAAAGTCCCAGAAGTCCTGCAGGCTTCCTTGCTAAATGCAGTTGAACATAGAGCGCACCTTCTTTACTACAAGGCAAATACATTAAAAATGTTGAGGAGAGACTAATTGAAAAATACATATTACGGGGACAGCACTGGGACCTGCTTTATTTTTTTCAATTAGTCTTGAAAGCAAAAAAGATTTCTCTCCTAAAAGCTGTTAAAAATATGGAACGCTTCACGAATTTGCGTGTCATCCTTGCGCAGGGGCCATGCTAATCTTCTCTGTATCGTTCCAATTTTAGTATATGTGCTGCCAAAGCGAGCACAATTTATTGATGAACTGACAATGTTTATAAACTCTCTAAATCTACAGTCTCTAGACATAGGGTGGCCTGGCAGAGATGCTCAGATGGCCAGTACGCATTCAAATCTGAGCCAATGGTCAAAAAAGTATAAAGAGTAGCAATCTATTATTCTTCACTGCATTTGTGGTCCAAGACTAAACACACCGTAAGTATGTCGATTATGCCAGGGTTGCAAAGGCTCATGGTTCGGGCTAGTTTGAGTTTGAGTTTGAGTTTGAGTTTGAAAGTTCTTGTAGAGCGCACGTATACCAGCGGTTTCTTGGCGCTATAGCTAACGGGGACTGAGGTTAGACGCAGGGAGGACAGAGGGAGCAATTATTCAAAGGACTTGGTGAATAAGTGGGTTTTAAGGGATTTGCGGAATTGTGAGTAGAGGGGGATGGAGCGAAGTTCAAGGGGAAGGGAGTTCCAGAGGGTGGGGGCAAGGAAAGCAAATTTGGATCCGCCCCACTTCTTTCTCCGGAAACGTGGGATGGTGAGGAGGGACTGGGAGGAGGAACGTAGGGCCCTGGTGGGGGCGTAAGAAACAATCTCAGAGGAGATGAAGGCCGGCGCCAGACCCGATCGGGCCAGGAAAGTGATGGATGCGAGCTTGAATTGAATTCTAGCTCGCACGGGGAGCCAATGAAGTGATTTCAGGAGTGGGGTAGAGTGGTGGAATTTGGGGAGATTGAAGGCCAGGCGAGCCGCCTGGTTTTGGATTTGTTGTAGGCGACGCAGGCTGTATGCAGGGATACCAGCATACAGGGCATTCCCATAGTCCAGGCGGGACACCACCATGGCCAAGATGATAAGTTTGAGGGCAGAAAAAGTGAAGAAGCGGGACACCCTACGTATAGTACGCAGTGAGAGGAAAGAGGAAGATACCACAGAGCTGACCTGGGAGTGAAGGGTGAGTTGAGAATTAAGTTTTATGCCTAAAGTTTTAACTGAGGAGGAGGGAACGGGAGAAGAACCAAGAGAGGGGGGCCAAAAAAGGGGGGACCAGGGACTGGATAGACCACCCGTCAACACCAACTCGGTTTTATCAGGGTTGAGTTTAAGGTGGTTGTGGTTCATCCAGTCCCTGATATGAAGCATGACAGTTTGAAAATTGAGGACAGCAGAAGGAGAGGAAAGATTGAAGACCAGCTGGAGGTCATCCGCATAATTAAATACGGCGACCTCCATCTGTTGAAGAGAGAAAATCAGGGGAGCAATGTAAAGATTAAACAAGAGGGGAGAGAGAGAGGAACCTTGGGGGACCCCGCACTGAACTTTCCGGGTGTCCGCTGTGAAGTCACCCAGGCGAACAGCCTGGGTGCGGTCGCTCAGGAAGGAGGATAACCAGACCAGGGCACTACCCCGATCCCCGCCGCCCCGATACGGGAAAGTAAGATGTTGTGATCCACCGTATCAAAGGCGGCTGAGAGATCGAGGAGCACGAGGGCCTGGTACTGATTGGTATCCATACCCTCCCTGAGGGTGTCTAGGACCGACATGACAACGGACTCCGTAGAGTGTGCGGGCGGAAACCGGCTTGGCGGGGGGCAAGAGCTCCGTGCTTCTCCACAAAGGAGCTCAGAGCGCAGGTGACATGGCGCTCGAGCACCTTAGCCAGAAATGGCAGAAGGGAGATAGGGCGGAAATTGGCCGGGACAGAGGGATCTGCCCCAGGTTTCTTCAGGATGGGCACAATGACCGCGGATTTCAAGGAGTTGGGGACTATGCCTTGTGAAAGGGAGCTGTTAAGAAGGTGGAGGGGAGGGTCTGGCCAAGAGACAAAGATGTGACGGGGGATGTGGGCAGGACAGGGGTCGAGTGGGGAGCCAGATTTGATCAAAGGCACCAAAGAGGTCAGACTTTCCCGAGTGAAAGAGGGAAAGGTGGTCAGTGTGCCTTTGGGGGAAGGACATTGAGAATCAGCAAAAGATGGGGAAGGTGGGGGGATGTTAGCCTTGATAGTAGCAATTTTTTGAATAAAATAGTTATTAAGAGAGAGGCAGAGATCTTCGGACGGGGCTGGTTTTAGAGTAGTTCTGTCAGAGAAAGCCAGGTTGTGGACGATGGTAAAAATCTCTTTGGACTGGTTCTCTGCTGCTAAGATTTTGGAGGAGAAATAAGATGTTTTAGCCTCCAAGATGGCTACAGACAAGGAGCATTGTGACGTCACGCTGCCTGTGGAACAGTGATATTAAAGGTAAAACAGCTGCACAGTAGGTTAGGTGAAGGGCTCTGAGAGTAGAAAGGCAGCATGCTTGGGTCCCTGGACACGGTGAGCTTATGATAATGTGTCTGAATTTTCGCCTGTGTTGTAATATTAAACCCCTTATTGTTGTAAACGCCTACTTACTAAGGAGTTCTCAAGCTCAGCCCCAAACAGACCTGGAACTGATAATGTTAATGCAAACTATTTAAGAAACTGAGCCTGATCTAAAAGATTTCCTTGGATCTAGGACCATTTCGCCTAGCTTTTAGGTCCTTCCTTCTCCTAAAGTCCTTTGTACAACTTAGGAAAACCTCACAGAACAGACTTTCAGGAGGTCAGATGGCTTTCCTTGTGCCTTCACACACACACACACACACACTTTCTAGCCCTCTTAAGGATAAAAGGATGGGTGAGTCTACATAGGGCCAGTGGCGCAATGGATAACGCGTCTGACTACGGATCAGAAGATTGTAGGTTCGACTCCTATCTGGCTCGGAAGGGTTGTAGGTCCCTGTATGATTATATTCCTGTGGAATTCTTATTTACCTCAGACTTGTTATAGGTTCAATATTCTCCAGCAGGATTCATCCAGCAGTTGTTCCACAGTAGAGCGCAAGTAATAGGACCACGGCTAGTTAAACGTTTCCCATTTGCTGCTGGACTCTATGTGATGGCCGTCACGTGGTGTGCTGCTTTTGTATTTCAACATGGGTCCCTTATTCTCCTAATTACAAAAAAGCTTGTTGACAAAAGTGTGTGTGCGTGAGGGTCTGTGGACGTAGGCAGGTGTGTGCAATTGAATGCTTACCCATTTACATGTGTGCGAGGGACAAACCAACTTCTTGTGGGCTGCAGGCTTACAACTGGTAGCCCCAGTAGCCAGGCAGAACCACAGGTAAGGAAAGAGAGAGAGTAAGTTGGTCCATTATTAGAGAAGGACCTTGAGCATCTTGCCCTGCTACCTTTTTCCCCTCTCGGCCACGATCGGCCAAGACCTCTCTATTAGGGTAGAGAGTGAACATTTCTTGGACCTCAGAAACTGAGGGATGTAGACCCAATATGTCTTCCAAGCGCCTAGAGACCTGGTGCCCAATCTGGCATGGTGTTTTTCAGCTTACCCGACCAATCCGGTTGCAAGGTGGACTTTAACAATACTGCTAAAAAGGCACTCCTAGACATCCCTGAGGCCTTCATTTGCATAGGCCCTGCCCTTCTCTTTGTCCTGCTTCCCACAAAGCAACGCAACACTGCAACAGTATAGATTTGGGGGGGGTGAAGAATAATGACAGGGATTCTTAAAAAGAGAAAGAAAAGTTCCAGAAGTCCTGCAGGCTTCCTTGCTAAATGCCGCTGAACATAGAGCGCACCTTCTTTACTGCAAGGCAAATACATTAAAAATGTTGAGGAGAGACTAATTGAAAAATACATATTACGGGGACAGCACTGGGACCTGCTTTATTTTTCTTAATTAGTCTTGAAAACAAAAAAGATTTCTCTCCTAAAAGCTGTTAAAAATATGGAACGCTTCACGAATTTGCGTGTCATCCTTGCGCAGGGGCCATGCTAATCTTCTCTGTATCGTTCCAATTTTAGTATATGTGCTGCCAAAGCGAGCACAATTTATTGATGAACTGACAATGTTTATAAACTCTCTAAATCTACAGTCTCTAGACATAGGGTGGCCTGGCAGAGATGCTCAGATGGCCAGTACGCATTCAAATCTGAGCCAATGGTCAAAAAAGTATAAAGAGTAACAATCTATTATTCTTCACTGCATTTGTGGTCCAAGACTAAACACACCGTAAGTATGTCGATTATGCCAGGGTTGCAAAGGCTCATGGTTCGGGCTACAGACAAGGAGCATTGTGACGTCACGCTGCCAGTGGAACAGTGATATTAAAGGTAAAACAGCTGCACAGTAGGTTAGGTGAAGGGCTCTGAGAGTAGAAAGGCAGCATGCTTGGGTCCCTGGACAAGGTGAGCTTATGATAATGTGTCTGAATTTTCGCCTGTGTTGTAATATTAAACCCCTTATTGTTGTAAACGCCTACTTACTAAGGAGTTCTCAAGCTCAGCCCCAAACAGACCTGGAACTGATAATGTTAATGCAAACTATTTAAGAAACTGAGCCTGATCTAAAAGATTTCCTTGGATCTAGGACCATTTCGCCTAGCTTTTAGGTCCTTCCTTCTCCTAAAGTCCTTTGTACAACTTAGGAAAACCTCACAGAACAGACTTTCAGGAGGTCAGATGGCTTTCCTTGTGCCTTCACACACACACACACACACACTTTCTAGCCCTAAGGATAAAAGAATGGGTGAGTCTACATAGGGCCAGTGGCGCAATGGATAACGCGTCTGACTACGAATCAGAAGATTGTAGGTTCGACTCCTATCTGGCTCGGAAGGGTTGTAGGTCCCTGTATGATTATATTCCTGTGGAATTCTTATTTACCTCAGACTTGTTATAGGTTCAATATTCTCCAGCAGGATTCATCCAGCAGTTGTTCCACGGTAGAGCGCAAGTAATAGGACCACGGCTAGTTAAACGTTTCCCATTTGCTGCTGGACTCTATGTGATGGCCGTCACGTGGTGTGCTGCTTTTGTATTTCAACATGGGTCCCTTATTCTCTTAATTACAAAAAAGCTTGTTGACAAAAGTGTGTGTGAGTGAGTGTCTGTGGACGTAGGCAGGTGTGTGCAATTGAATGCTTACCCATTTACATGTGTGAGAGGGACAAACCAACTCCTTGTGGGCTGCAGGCTTACAACTGGTAGCCCCAGTAGCCAGGCAGAACCACAGATAAGGAAAGAGAGAGAGAAAGTTGGTCCATTATTAGAGAGGTGAGGAAATAGAAATTTCTATGTGTCCCCCACTCGCACCCCATCCATGCACACGTGTCCCATGTATGTCATGTAATTCCTTTTCTGTGCCCGCTAGAAAGACGCAAATACATTTGCGTCCAATGTTAACATGTCAGTTATACAGTTCTCCAAGAAAATCACGTTAATTAGACTTCTAGGCCTATGGTGCCAATGTCTTTACATGGTGCACTTTCGAATCTTGCACACGTTTTCCTCCATGTTTTCTGGCCCAGTCGAGCCAGACCCTTAATCGAGGCTCCGAGTTCTTTTCTGCCTCTGAAAGCTGCCGTTTAGGTATGCATCCCTGACCTCTGCCTTACTTCCTGCTCAGACGAGCGGTGCCCGGCTCGGCCTGGTCAGCTTGCCAAGACGATGTTTTACCTACAAGTTATCTGCTCATCCTCCTCGAAAACGCATTCCAGTCTAGTGAAATAGGTAAACATATTCCCGGCTGCAGAGCAAAGGGCCCTGCCTTCCTGTCTCCATGCAAGTAATTTACTGCTCCCGTTACCATGGTAGGCCCATGGCCTCCGCACCCTACATGAAGATCCATATGCACGCACTAGCATTCAGTGATGAATGGCCCCTGCCCGAGAGACCTTTTACTCCAGACACTACATCCTCAAAACATACGATATCAGATATGCTGTATGTATAGGTCGTTCTGACATCCCAGACATTAGTCTCCTCTACTAGTGCTAAAGTCAAGGCCCCAGCTCCCCCAGTCATGCTCAGTTGCGCGCGCATCTGTAATAACAAATTTCTGCTGATTCTGCAAATCTATCCTGAAGCATCCACCCACATGTGACGTTTCTTGTGATGATTCTCTGACATGTCAAGTGCACGCCCATGTGTACGCCTTCTTACACGCCTCCTGTTACGCACATGTGTTCTTATCTCTCTCTTTTCACCTGTTACGCCTACTGTATTCACTTCAAGTATACTGTTTTACTATATATAATGTGTGATGTTAATAAAATGTTGAATGTCCCTTCCTGAACCTTAGTGGTGATGGAACCCGATGTCCCATGCTTCGAAGCATTTCATTAAAGCCCGTATGACTCAGATACCACGGACTCTGCCTCTCATTTGATTGAGCTATCCTTTATGTAATTTAATGTAATCAAAAATTGTACGGTAAAATATTTACCACATAATTTGGCACCCGAATAGGGACCCCCCCTTCCCCACTCGCCGGCGATGTACCGCAGGCCTTGACCCCTACGGACCCCTGACGGAACCAGTGCACTCCTGCGGGTTTTCCTGCTATCTCCCTCAGGCCCACGGAGGAGACGGAGACTGCGACCCGGCATCCAGACGAGGCGGTGAGGAATGCGGAGGATCCCGACCAGAGGCCCAAGTCGAGAGAGCAAGGTCCGAGGTATCCGGAGGCCCACCTGTTCCGAGGCGCACGTGGCGTAGTAGCAGCCAGATGTCGTAGCAGTCCAGTCCAGTCCAGTTTTAGAGGCCTTCAGTTATTGCTTCCCGGTAAGTACCGTTGTTGGGAACGCATCTAGACGGGTTCCTTAATTTGTGCCCGGTCAAGACAGGTCTGGGTACACAGACCTGGTCCAGACGTGTTCATTTCGGTGGACACGGTATGACGTGTCTCTTTATGGGACCGGTATTGCCTGTACTGTTTTAGCAGTGTATCTAGAAATTCAGTGATTCAGTATTCTAGTATTGTATCTCGAGATTTCGGTATTCATGTGTCTTCTATGTATCAGGTAATATCCGTCTGAAATGTTTTAATGTGGTTTAATGTTGTGGTATGAATGACTGTTTCGCTATTTCATTACTGTGTTTACCGTGTTCACGTCTAAAGCAATCCGAAAATGCCACTGTTCTCGAAATTACGTCAGTTAGGAACCAGGAAAGGGATACTCGAAGAAACAGTTCCTGTTCCGCCTAGGGAAACTCCTGGACATTTTATGTACCACAAACATGGCTTAGATGCCATACTGTATCTAGATTTGTGGGTGGACTATACAAAAGACCTGGAAGAGAAGTATAGATGGCCTGTCTCAGGGACATGGGATGCTGATTGCATCATGAGAGTAGAAGAAGCATTATGGAAAAAGAAAGCCAGGCAATCCCAGAAAGATGCCATAGAGTTATGGCGTAAAGAAGCGCATAGAAGAACAGAGAAAGAACTCAGGAAAGTAGAGAGAAGTAGAGAAGAATCCGAAAAAGCTAGAGAAAAAGAGTTACTAGAAGAAGGAGAACGAGTCAGAATAGAACAACAAGACAGACAAAGAAATGCCCTTATTACAGGCATGTATCCTGTTCTCGCCAAGGGCCTGCCCAAGGTGACCCCGGAAGAACCCCGTAAATTGCCACCACCATTGGTCCCGACTAAATTACGTCATAAACAGACCGCAGCAGATATTTTCCTGTCCTCTTATTTAGATGATGTAGCTCCAGAGTATACCAATGTACGTGTACCACCTGCACCTGCTAATAATGTTCCTACCAATAATGTTCCTACCAATAATGTTCCTCAACAGTCTGTTCAGGATGACACGACTCCTCCCACTGTCCCACTTGTTACTGTTCCTCCTGCCACTAGTCCTAGAAATCCTTTTGGCCACCTTGCGTTGCCACAAACATTGCCTGCTCCATTACTGCTTCACCTACCCGACCAGTTCCAACATTCCCACCAATGACACAGCCAGTTCATGCTTTTGCTTCCGCTTCAGGAGGCGCAACAGGAGGTCTCCCTGTCACCCCGCCTCAAGTAAAACGAACGACACTTAGAGACCTAGCATTACAACGTACACCCAGGGCAGCGACATACGCAGCCCTTAAAGAGTATGGTACAGACTGCAGATATGACCCAGTACCAGGTGAAGACGGGATGGTACTATACTCCCTACGTTTACGGCGAGTCGCAAACTATTTGGTTCTTCTGCCACATATGAAAACACATCTAGATAACATATATCATTTTATTAGAACAGGGGAGAGACCAGAATGCATTCAAGAGGCCATGGCACACAATAAGGTCGAGACACAGAGCATGATTTTACAGTTTTTGATAAATTGTTTGATAAGGGAACGAGATCGGCCAGGCCACAGCAAAGAAGAAATGGATGGCCTGATTAAGTGGAGTAACAATATAGCTGACGGTAAACATAATACACAAGGTTGTATAGAAGCCATGTACAGAAAAATCCGTAAAGAAATTGTACTGATACACGAAAGGGAAAACGCAGCTAGGGAAGCTGAGAGAGATGACACCACAGAGGAAGAGGACGATTTATTGGATACAAGGGAAGCCCCAGGAACTATAGCGTATGTAGGTAAAGCAAGACCTTTTGACAGACCCATTCGCCTAGAAAGCAAGAAACGTTTTCTTTCTCCCATACCAGAACAATGTTCTCTTGAACATTTATTTCAAGACACTGATAAAGTACTGAAACAACGAATAGGTTACAGTGAACTTAGTACTATGCGTGAACAAGAATTAGCCTGATCAGCAGTACAATGGGCTGGAAATAACTGTGTATATAAAGATGATTCAGTAGCGCAAACATTTTTGACTCTTTCCCCAGACAAACAGCGACTAGCTGGTATGTACATGATCCAGCATCTCATTACACTATATGAGAGTCAGCATTCTGATCCAGGTCCCCTATATAATATATTAGAAGAATTACTCCTAAAAAGATGGAGAGGCCTAGGTACCGATTTAATTAATATCATTCTAGAACAACGACACAAATACAGAACTTTTCTGACTCCACATTTTGTTCCTGTTCCACCTCCAGTAAGACAACCCTTTTACATAGACAGACAGAATCCCTTACGAGAAGTTCACCCCGTCCAGGCCCCAGGGGGTGTGCTTCAACGAGTATTCGTATACACACCTTTAAGCAAAATGGAACTATTGGAAATGAAGAAAATAGTGCCTTGTCATGATAAAGATCCAGCAGGGTTTCACCGTGAATTAAAAGACATGTTACTCATGGGGGATTATACATATTCCGATATTCTTAAAATGTTAAAAGTACTGTTGCCCGCCGGTTTTTACGAAAAGCTTAAAGAAAAAGAATGGGAGGTGGGAGATAAAAAGATTAATTGGACTGAATTAGAAGACGAAGAAAATGGACGAACCCCAGGTACGGGTCTTGGGGACAAAGCTAAAGCATTACCAGGATTATTAGTATGCAATCTCAGCCTGCCAACAGAAACAAGATGTAGACACTAGTGATTTTTATTCCAGATTTGAGAAATGTTTTATTTTTAATAGCGGTTTGAAAACAAGTAGTGAATCATATCCACATCTTTTTGTGACCAAATTAGTCGAGAATTCCTTACCACAAGTCAAAAACAGAGTTCTGAAAGTCGAGAGCACATGGCAAGCAAATACCCCTTCTCAAATGTTACAAATGTTACAGTACCACCAGAACCGAATTAGAGAGGAACATGATCATGAACAGAGACGTATGAAAGACACGAAAATGAAAGTACTAGTTGCTCAGTCTGTTCCAGCAGACGGTCAGAAAAAGGGTACAGCACCGCCAGGTCATTCTGCAGCTCCCGTTAAAGGGAACTGCAACTACTGTAAACAGCCAGGTCACTATATAAACGAATGTACCGTTCTGAAATATAATATTGCTACAGGCAGGACGAAAGAAAGACCGCGTCCTCCCAGACCAGAACATGTTCCACAGAATATTCCACAGAATATTCCACAGAATACGCAACCTCCACAGCATGCACAGCAAACAGTAGCAGTACCCCAATCCCAACCTATTGCTGCCATGCAACATGTTACACAGCAAATGTACCAGTATGCACAGTCAGATTACCCCGATTATCAGCAGTACTCATGAAACAGCCTAGAGAGGGAGGTTGGCTTGCCTCTTATCGAGGTTCCTGTAGATCAAGAGGGTCCCTATGTACATAGCCAGGTATTAGGGAAAGACAGAAAATTTTTGATTGACACAGGGGCGAGCAGAACTACCATCAGTCATGACGAGGTTCCAGGGGCACCCCTCTCAGGCTCACAGAATGTTTCCCTGGGTTTTTCAGGAAAGCCTATTGTTAACGAAGTGTCAAAGCCAGTTTCTCTAGAAGTTGGTCCATTGTCCCGTACTACAGACTTGTTGCTTACGAAAGCATGCCCTGAAAATCTGCTTGGTATTAAAACGTTGAAAGCTCTAGGAGCAGTGATATGTTGTTCTCCGGAAGGAGTGAGATTATTTTTACGTGATTTCAAAGGTCATTATGTGTTGAGAGATTTTGATCTAAGATTGCAGAATGTACCACAGCATTTATGGGCACAAGGTCCGACTGATGTTGGTTGTATGCACATTACACCTTATCGTGTTACACTCATGCAAGGAGTTGTACTACCCAGAATCCGACAATACAAATTGCCCCCCGAGGCTGTAACAGCCTTACTGAAAATTATTGACGAACTGATTACCCAAGGAGTAGTTATAGAAACTGACTCCAATATATGTAATTCTCCAATCATTCCAATTCTTGAACAAACTGACCCAACTGCACCACCAGTCTATAGATTGGTGATTGACCTTCGAGAGCTGAATAAATGCATCATTCCTCAGTACCCAGTAGTACCAGACATCTCTTCCTTATTGACTGCCATTGATTCTGAAGCAGCGTTCTTTACTGTAATTGACCTCAAGAACGCTTTCTTTAGTGTCCCCATTCATCCGGAAAGCCAGTATCTTTTCGGATTCTCTTTAAATGGCCGTAGCTTCAAATTTGCACGTGCACCTCAAGGGTTCACGGAAAGTCCTAGTATTTACAGTCAAGCCCTGAAACGACAACTAGACAGTATCCACATGCCTACTGACACTGCTCTGCTGCAATACGTTGATGACTTGTTGATAACAGCACGGACCGAACGTGACTGCGAACGCGCGTCACTGACTGTCTTGTATTTCTTGTCCGAAAAGGGGCATAAAGTGTCCCCTTCGAAGCTACAATTCTGTGCCCAGCAAGTGGTATACCTTGGGCACTTGCTGTCCAAGTGGGGGAGACAGTTGACACCAGAACGCATCCAGTTAATTGCACATCTACCACAACCCAAGACACAAAAGGAAGTACGGGCCTTCATTGGCCTCACTTCTTACTGCAGACAATGGATCCCTCAGTACGCATATCTAGCTAAACCTCTCATACAGTTGACAACACAGGAGGCAGCGACTTCGACTGTCCTCCCTTGGACTCAGGAACACACACAAGCTTTTGACGAGTTAAAGAAAGCCTTATGTCAAGCACCAGTTTTAGCGACTCCATGTTACAGCAAACCTTTTACACTTTTTGTCACAGAACGCGATGGCACAGCATTATCTGTGCTCACACAAGATCAAGCAGGACACAATAAGCCTTGTGCTTATTTTTCTAGTACATTGGATCCAGTGGCCCAGGCTCTGCCTGCGTGCCTCAAATCAGTTGCAGCAACAGCTTTAGCAATCAGACAAAGCGACTCAATAGTGTTAGGACATCCCCTGACAGTACAAGTTCCACACTCAGTGGAAGTTCTTCTGAACCGTACCCAGACACAGCACTTGACTATAGCGAGACTGACAGGATATGAATTGACATTGTTTCAACCACACATAGAGATCAGACATTGCAATACATTAAACCCTGCCACATTGTTACCATCGAGCACAATTGACCCGACACCACATGACTGCGTAGAAGTCATCAATACTGTAACGAAACCCAGACAAGACTTGACAGACATTGCATTACCCGACCCAGACCTGACACTTTACGTGGATGGTTCATGCATGAGAACAAGCACAGGAGAGTTAGTGGCCGCCTATGCAGTGACCACTGAAACTGAAGTCATAGAAACACATCGTATTGACTCATTGTCTGCTCAAGCAGCAGAACTCATTGCTCTGACTCAAGCCTGCATCCGAGCCAAGAACCTGAAAGTTAACATATATACAGATTCACAGTATGCATTCGGAGTTGTTCACGACTTCGGCATCCTCTGGCAAGAAAGAGGTTTTTTAACTTATCATGGCGCCAAGATACAGCATGGTCCCCTCATTCAAGCTCTGTTAGAAGCTATACACTTACCTGCATCCATTGCTATCATGAAGTGCAAAGCACATACGAAAGTCACAGATACCATTTCCCAGGGTAACGACCTGGCAGATCGAACAGCTAAACTCACAGCTCAGACTCAAACAGACATTCCAACGGACATGACAAAGACTGAAGTAACATCACAGACACATTGTATGACAGTGAGGGATCCCACTCTAGATGTACTCGACATACAGACACATGCCACTCCAGACGAAATCAAGAAATGGACTGAACAAGGAGGGATCCAGACAGATCAGGGATGGATGACGAAGGGTAGAGCCACTTGGTTCCTCCCCGACTCTATGGTTCAAATTATCATTAATACAGCACGTAGTCCAGCACATTTAGGAGAAAAAGCCATGTTAGACAGCATTCAGAACCTTTGGTTCAACAAGCATTTACGTGCAGCAGCAAAACAGAAAGTGCGTACCTGTATGATCTGTTGTCAGTTCAATCCAGGCAAAGGCATACCCGTGGAACAAGGTGGATTCCATCCTCCTGACAATCCTTTTGAAGTCCTCCAGATGGATTATATCCAGATGGACCGATGTAGAGGATTTAAATATGTCCTCGTAATTGTATGTGCCCTTTCCAGATGGACAGAAGCATATCCAGTCCCAGATTACACTGCCGCGACCACTGCCAAGCAGTTGGTTCGTGAATTTTTCCCGCGATACGGTTTGCCCCGTGTTGTGTACTCAGATAATGGACAGCCATTCTCGTCCGAGCTTATGAAACAGGTATCACTCCTGTTAGGTTACCAGTGGAAATTTCACTGTGTACGACACCCCGAAGCAGCAGGTCTCGTCGAACGCCACAACCAAACTCTGAAAACACGATTAGCCAAGGTCTGTGCAGAAAAAGGTGTAGATTGGATAGTAGCCTTGCCAGTTGCCCTCTTCTATATGCGCATGGTTGCTCATTCTAGAACCGGACTATCTCCTTATGAAGTAGTCTTCGGCCGACCTCCCAATATGTGGGGAACGCCTATGCCTCGTAGAATTACCGATGTCGACAGTAATATGCTGACAGATTACCTCGCTTCCTTGATGTCTGCACTACTATCTTGTCGTTCACAGGTCGCGGCTGCCTTCCCGGACAACACCCAAGTAAAACCGTATGAAATCGTTCCTGGGAATTATGTCTACGTACGAAATTTCGAGCGCACAAGCCCTCTGGAGCCGAGGTGGAAGCAGCCAAAGTTGGTGTTGATGACGACGAGAACCGCAGTGAAGTTAGAAGGTCGCATGGGGTGGTTACATTCGAGCCATGTTAAACGGTGTTACGGACTGTGTCCAGGAACTGAAATCAAAGACTGCCCCCTTTCGGACACTGACTCTAAACTCCCCCTGTTAGAGAAAACTCCCCAACAGGAATATCGAGCAAAGTTGAGGTCTAGTAAGTCAGACAGCGTTTAATTGTTTAAGTCCCCCTCGGGTGAAGCGGTTAGACAGGTTTCTGAAATGAATAAGATAGACCCAAGTAGTCAGAGAGATAGGCGTATCAAGAAGAGAGAACAATATTGCAAGAACTTGCACAGCCGAAGTATCATAACGTTAATTTTCATGTTTATTCTGAGCATTTCGATTGTCTGTATAAGCTTCATGTTACATGAATTCTTTCCTTCTTTTGGTTTACATGCACATAATTCCTCTAATGACTCTGTAGAGCACACTTTCAGCGACCTGCCCCCTCATGAATTATCCTATCGACTAGCAATGCGCAACAATACATTCATTCATATGTTACACCACACTCACCAGACCAGCAATGCCACCAATTGCTGGGTATGTGGCCGACTCCCACCTTATCAGAAATACAAGGGAGCTCTGCCCCTCTTTCCCTACCCGTTTACACATAATGGTTCATGTGGAGCATGGTTTGCTTTAATGTCTTCCTTAGACAGTCCAAAGTTTCCCAAGGCAATTGGATTTGGGGGAACCTGAATACAGTCATGAATAAAGCGTGTTTCCCAGACGCAGACGGTCTTCCCCAAAGGAGAGGGACCGACTTAGAAAATGAAGTATATGAATTAGGTAATTTTTCCCTCAATCTCATGATCCTGAACGTCCAGTCCGAGATTAATTCGAACTTGCCGTTTATAACAGTTTTGCCAGTGAAAGGCGAACTATGTGTTAGAAAGAATGGTTCAGTACATCTAGGACACAGTGATTGTAATACTGTGGTCGAATTCAGTGACAAAGGAAAGTCTACTTTCAAAGCCTCTCGCCATTCTTATTTCATTTGTGGTCACACCGCTTATGTACATCTGCCCCCTGATTGGGATGGAACGTGTTACATTGCGTTCCTATTACCACCTGTTTTCCTAGCACCACCTGATTATCATCGAAATCCACGCCTTGTGCATGTAAGACATAGAAGGGAGATCAAGTCCCCAATAGTCGATCAGACTGAGACAACATGGGAACAATATACAGATTTCAATAAAGGATTCTTTTTCTTTATAGGTCCTGTCCAAAACACTAAATTGATACGCAGATTGACTAGAACACTGGAAGCGGTAGTGAATGAAACTACGCCTGCATTAGGTAACCTGACCGAAGAGCAATCTGCTATGAGAATCGTTGTTCTTCAAAATCGCCTTGTCCTTGACGTCATCCTGGCCGATAGGGGCGGGGCTTGTAGAGTGATCGGATCTAGTTGTTGCGTGTTTATTCCTAATAACGCGCCATCCGTGTATAAGGCCATAACACGGCTTCATGAAATTGCTCACCTGATACACCAGAATCCAGGCACCTGGACTTGGTCCGGTTGGCTCTGGAGTGTGATGGCTGCCTGGGGATGGAAATTGCTATCATTCCTGGGATTAATACTACTCATCCTATTCAGTTGTTGTCTCTGTCTGCAATGTGGGCCAGCGATTTGCGGCTTGTGCGCCACAGCTTGTATTCCAGGTCCAAGTTCCCGTTCCCGAATGATAAAAGATGAACAAATGATGTTATATGAACAGATAGATGGTCTCATGAAAATATATATATCCTGATGGGTGTAGTAGGGGACAAGGAGGGAATGAGGAAATAGAAATTTCTAGGTAAACCTATGTGTCCCCCACTCGCACCCCATCCATGCACACGTGTCCCATGTATGTCATGTAATTCCTTTTCTGTGCCCGCTAGAAAGACGCAAATACATTTGCGTCCAATGTTAACATGTCAGTTATACAGTTCTCCAAGAAAATCACGTTAATTAGACTTCTAGGCCTATGGCGCCAACGTCTTTACATGGTGCACTTTCGAATCTCGCACACGTTTTCCTCCATGTTTTCTGGCCCAGTTGAGCCAGACCCTTAATCGAGGCTCCGAGTTCTTTTCTGCCTCTGAAAGCTGCCGTTTAGGTATGCATCCCTGACCTCTGCCTTACTTCCTGCTCAGACAAGCGGTGCCCGGCTCGGCCTGGTCAGCTTGCCAAGACGATGTTTTACCTACAAGTTATCTGCTCAGCCTCCTCGAAAACACATTCCAGTCTAGTGAAATAGGTAAACATATTCCCGGCTGCAGAGCAAAGGGCCCTGCCTTCCTGTCTCCATGCAAGTAATTTACTGCTCCCGTTACCATGGTAGGCCCATGGCCCCCGCACCCTACATGAAGATCCATATGCACGCACTAGCATTCAGTGATGAATGGCCCCTGCCCGAGAGACCTTTTACTCCAGACACTACATCCTCAAAACATACGATATCAGATATGCTGTATGTATAGGTCGTTCTGACATCCCAGACATTAGTCTCCTCTACTAGTGCTAAAGTCAAAGCCCCAGCTCCCCCAGTCATGCTCAGTTGCGCGCGCATCTGTAATAACAAATTTCTGCTGATTCTGCAAATCTATCCTGAAGCATCCACCCACATGTGACGTTTCTTGTGACGATTCTCTGACATGTCAAGTGCACGCCCATGTGTACGCCTTCTTACACGCCTCCTGTTACGCACATGTGTTTTTATCTCTCTCTTTTCACCTGTTACGCCTACTGTATTCACTTCAAGTATACTGTTTTACTATATATAATGTGTGATGTTAATAAAATGTTGAATGTCCCTTCCTGAACCTTAGTGGTGATGGAACCCGATGTCCCATGCTTCGAAGCATTTCATTAAAGCCCGTATGACTCAGATACCACGGACTCTGCCTCTCATTTCATTGAGCTATCCTTTATGTAATTTAATGTAATCAAAAATTGTACGGTAAAATATTTACCACAGAAGGACCATGAGCATCTTGCCCTGCTACCTTCTTCCCCTCTCAGCCACGATCAGCCACGATCGGCCAAGTCCTCTCTATTAGGGTAGAGAGTGAACATTTCTTGGACCTCAGAAACTGAGGGATGTAGACCCAATATGTCTTCCAAGCGCCTAGAGACCTGGTGCCCAATCTGGCATGGTGTTTTTCAGCTTACCCGACCAATCCGGTTGCAAGGTGGACTTTAACAATACTGCTAAAAAGGCACTCCCAGACATCCCTGAGGCCTTCATTTGCATAGACCCTGCCCTTCTCTTTGTCCTGCTTCCCACAAAGCAACGCAACACTGCAACAGTATAGAAGTCCTGCAGGCTTCCTTGCTAAATGCAGCTGAACATAGAGCGCACCTTCTTTACTGCAAGGCAAATACATAAAAAATGTTGAGGAGAGACTAATTGAAAAATACATATTACGGGGACAGCACTGGGACCTGCTTTATTTTTCTCAATTAGTCTTGAAAACAAAAAAGATTTCTCTCCTAAAAGCTGTTAAAAATATGGAACGCTTCACGAATTTGCGTGTCATCCTTGCGCAGGGGCCATGCTAATCTTCTCTGTATCGTTCCAATTTTAGTATATGTGCTGCCGAAGCGAGCACAATTTATTAATGAACTGACAATGTTTATAAACTCTCTAAATCTACAGTCTCTAGACATAGGGTGGCCTGGCAGAGATGCTCAGATGGCCAGTACGCATTCAAATCTGAGCCAATGGCCAAAAATGTATAAAGAGTAGCAATCTATTATTCTTCACTGCAGTTGCGGTCCAAGGCTAAACACACCGTAAGTATGTCGATTATGCCAGGGTTGCAAAGGCTCATGGTTCGGGCTACAGACAAGGAGCATTGTGACGTCACGCTGCCTGTGGAACAGTGATATTAAAGGTAAAACAGCTGCACAGTAGGTTAGATGAAGGGCTCTGAGAGTAGAAAGGCAGCATGCTTGGGTCCCTGGACAAGGTGAGCTTATGATAATGTGTCTGAATTTTCGCCTGTGTTGTAATATTAAACCCCTTATTGTTGTAAACGCCTACTTACTAATGAGTTCTCAAGCTCAGCCCCAAACAGACCTGGAACTGATAATGTTAATGCAAACTATTTAAGAAACTGAGCCTGATCTAAAAGATTTCCTTGGATCTAGGACCATTTCGCCTAGCTTTTAGGTCCTTCCTTCTCCTAAAGTCCTTTGTAAAACTTAGGAAAACCTCACAGAACAGACTTTCAGGAGGTCAGATGGCTTTCCTTGTGCCTTCACACACACACACACACACTTTCTAGCCCTCTTAAGGATAAAAGGATGGGTGAGTCTACATAGGGCCAGTGGCGCAATGGATAACGTGTCTGACTACGGATCAGAAGATTGTAGGTTCGACTCCTATCTGGCTCGGAAGGGTTGTAGGTCCCTGTTTGATTATATTCCTGTGGAATTCTTATTTACCTCAGACTTGTTATAGGTTCAATATTCTCCAGCAGGACTCATCCAGCAGTTGTTCCACGGTAAAGCGCAAGTAATAGGACCACAGCTAGTTAAACGTTTCCCATTTGTTGCTGGACTCTATGTGATGGCCGTCACGTGGTGTGCTGCTTTTGTATTTCAACAAGGGTCCCTTATTCTCTTAATTACAAAAACGCTTGTTGACAAAAGTATGTGTGCGTGAGGTTCTGTGGGCGTAGGCAGGTGTGTGCAATTGAATGCTTACCCATTTACATGTGTGAGAGGGACAAACCAACTCCTTCTGGGCTGCAGGCTTACAACTGGTAGCCCCAGTAGTCAGGCAGAACCACAGATAAAGAAAGAGAGAGAGAAAGTTGGTTCATTATTAGAGAAGGACCATGAGCATCTTGCCCTGCTACCTTCTTCCCCTCTCAGCCACGATCGGCCAAGACCTCTCTATTAGGGTAGAGGGTGAACATTTCTTGGACCTCAGAAACGGAGGGATGTAGACCCAATATGTCCTCCAAGCGCCTAGAGACCTGGTGCCTAATCTGGCATGGTGTTTTTCAGCTTACCTGACCAATCCGGTTGCAAGGTGGACTTTAACAATACTGCTAAAAAGGCACTCCCAGACATCCCTGAGGCCTTCATTTGCATAGGCCCTGCCCTTCTCTTTGTCCTGCTTCCCACAAAGCAACGCAACACTGCAACAGTATAGATTTGGGGGTGGTGAAGAATAATGACAGGGATTCTAAAAAAGAGAAAGAAAAGTCCCAGAAGCCCTGCAGGCTTTCTTGCTAAATGCAGCTGAACATAGAGTGCACCTTCTTTACTGCAAGGCAAATGCATTAAAAATGTTGAGGAGAGACTAATTGAAAAATACATATTACGGGGACAGCACTGGAACCTGCTTTATTTTTTCAATTAGTCTTGAAAACAAATAAGATTTCTCTCCTAAAAGCTGTTAAAAATATGGAACACTTCACGAATTTGCGTGTCATCCTTGCGCAGGGGCCATGCTAATCTTCTTTGTACCGTTCCAATTTTAGTACATGTGCTGCCGAAGCGAGCACAATTTATTGATGAACTGACAATGTTTATAAACTCTCTCAATCTACAGTCGCTAGACATAGGGTGGCCTGGCAGAGATGCTCAGATGGCCAGTACGCATTCAAATCTGAGCCAATGGTCAAAAATGTATAAAGAGTAGCAATCCATTATTCTTCACTGCATTTGTGGTTCAAGACTAAACACACCGTAAGTATGTAGATTATGCCAGGGTTGCAAAGGCTCATGGTTCGGGCTACAGACAAGGAGCATTGTGACGTCACGCTGCCTGTGGAACAGTGATATTAAAGGTAAAACAGCTGCACAGTAGGTTAGGTGAAGGCCTCTGAGAGTAGAAAGGCAGCATGCTTGGGTCCCTGGACAAGGTGAGCTTATGATAATGTGTCTGAATTTTTGCCTGTGTTGTAATATTAAACCCCTTATTGTTGTAAACGCCTACTTACTAAGGAGTTCTCAAGCTCAGCCCGAAACAGACCTGGAACTGATAATGTTAATGCAAACTATTTAAGAAACTGAGCCTGATCTACAAGATTTCCTTGGATCTAGGACCATTTCGCCTAGCTTTTAGGTCCTTCCTTCTCCTTAAGTCCTTTGTACAACTTAGGAAAACCTCACAGAACAGACTTTCAGGAGGTCAGATGGGTTTCCTTGTGCCTTCACACACACACACACTTTCTAGCCCTCTTAAGGATAAAAGGATGGGTGAGTTTACATATGGCCAGTGGCGCAATGGATAACGCGTCTGACTAGGGATCAGAAGATTGTAGGTTTGACTCCTATCTGGCTTGGAAGGGTTGTAGGTCCCTGTTTGATTATATTCCTGTGGCATTCTTATTTACCTCAGACTTGTTGTAGGTTCAATATTCTCCAGCAGGACTCATCCAGCAGTTGTTCAACGGTAGAGCGCAAGTAAAGGGACCTCAGCTAGTTAAACGTTTCCCATTTGCTGCTGGACTCTATGTGATGGCCGTCACGTGGTGTGCTGCTTTTGTATTTCAACATGGGTCCCTTGTTCTCTTAATTATAAAAAAGCTTGTTGACAAAAGTGTGTGTGCGTGAGGGTCTGTGAACGTAGGCAGGTGTGTGCAATTGAATGCTTACCCATTTATATGTGTGAGAGGAACAAACCAACTCCTTGTGGGGTGCAGGCTTACAACTGGTAGCCCAGTAGCCAGGCAGAACCACAGGTAAAGAGAGAGAGAAAGTTGGTCCATTATTAGAGAAGGACCATGAGCATCTTGCCCTACTACCTCCTTCCCCTCTTAGCCACGATCGGCCACGACCTCTCTATTAGGGTAGAGGGTGAACATTTCTTGGACCTCAGAAACTGAGCGATGTAGACCCAATATGTCCTCCAAGCGCCTAGAGACCCGGTGCCCAATCTGGCTTGGTGTTTTTCAGCTTACCCGACCAATCCGGTTGCAAGGTGGACTTTAACAATACTGCTAGAAAGGCACTCCCAGACATCCCTGAGGCGTTCATTTGCATAGGCCCTGCCCTTCTCTTTGTCCTGCTTCCCACAAAGCAACGCAACACTGCAGCAGTATAGATTTGGGGGTGGTGAAGAATAATGACAGGGAGGCTAAAAAAGAGAAAGAAAAGTCCCAGAAGTCCTGCAGGCTTCCTTGCTAAATGCAGTTGAACATAGAGCGCACCTTCTTTACTGCAAGGCAAATACATTAAAAATGTTGAGGAGAGACTAATTGAAAAATACATATTACGGGGACAGCACTGGGACCTGCTTTATTTTTTCAATTAGTCTTGAAAACAAAAAAGATTTCTCTCCTAAAAGCTGTTAAAAATATGGAACGCTTCACGAATTTGCGTGTCATCCTTGCGCAGGGGCCATGCTAATCTTCTCTGTATCATTCAAATTTTAGTATATGTGCTGCCGAAGCGAGCACACTTTATAGATGAACTGACAACGTTTACAAACTCTCTAAATCTACAGTCTCTAGACATAGGGTGGCCTGGCAGAGATGCTCAGATGGCCAGTACGCATTCTAATCTGAGCCAATGGTCAAAAATGTATGAAGAGTAGCAATCCATTATTCTTCACTGCATTTGTGGTCCAAGACTAAACACACCGTAAGCATGTAGATTATGCCAGGGTTGCAAAGGCTCATGGTTCGGGCTACAGACAAGGAGCATTGTGACGTCACGCTGCCTGTGGATCAGTGATATCAAAGGTAAAACAGCTGCACAGTAGGTTAGGTGAAGGGCTCTGAGAGTGGAAAGGCAGCATGCTTGGGTCCCTGGACAAGGTGAGCTTATGATAATGTGTCTGAATTTTCGCCTGTGTTGTAATATTAAAGCCCTTATTGTTGTAAACGCCTACTTACTAAGGAGTTCTCAAGCTCAGCCCTATGTGTGTGTGTGTGGGTGAAGGTACAAAGAAACCCATCTGACCTCCTGAAAGTCTGTTCTGTGAGGTTTTCCTAAGTTGTACTGATGGAGCGGTAATTTCTTCTGGTAGTTTCTCAATGCAAAACCCTCATGCTACCTCTAATTTACCGCTCAAAAGGTGTTGGGCCCTTCACACCATGTATTACCTTCAGGAGATTTTAAATAAAGATGAACAGTCAAAAATGCAATTATTATTTGAGCCAATAAAGAGAGTTGTTGAGTATTTAAAGGGTTTTATTTTCTAGTCAAAAGTTAATGTTTCTCTGACCCTTTATTCATTATTAAACTATCAATCAGGTTACAGAATTTGGAAAACAGGAAAAATAGCATTAATACAGAACATATTACAGTCTGCATATAAGCATTACATATAGGAAGGAAAATCTGGCACAAAATGTCATTCAAAACTCTTAAAGAGTTGCTAAGAAAAATAGTCTTGCAAGGCTAATCAAAAATTGAATAGTTTGCAAAAATCTCCCATTAAGAGAAATAAATGCATAAGTCAAATGAATCTTTTCAGACCTAATTAATTAGTCAAAGCATAAACATAAAGTTTAGCATCTAAAACTAAAAAGCCTTTCTATCTGTTGCTGTTCTTCTGTATCTGTCTGTGTCTAAAGAGAAAGCAGAGAGTGAGGCAGCCCGCTCTTCACCAGACCTCAAAAGAATGTGGCCTGCAGTGCCAAGATATGACGTGGAAGCAAGAAACCTCCCCCTGACTCTCCTCGGACGCCCATGCACCCATGACGATCTCGTACCTAACCCATAGGATGTCTGGCCTAATCTGTTCCTTCTCTCAAGAGCTCACACACCCCCTAATGAGCCTAGAAGCCAGCTGAGCTAAGAAAGCCAGCCCCCATCCAGAGAGGACATTATTTTATACTCTAAATTTTGGCAGACCACACAAAAAAGGTTACATCTTTAGGAAAACTTGTACATGATTGGTCAGTCATGATGGCATGAGTTCTCACTACCCTGACTCATTCTAAAAAACCTGACTTTGCGAGTTTTAACAAAAGAAGCATACATGAATAATACATTTATAAACATTTGCAACATTTACTAGGAAAAATGTTTCTATAGTTTTCCATCCTTCCTGTCACAGTGCAGTCAGATGGATATTTTTAACTAACTGGTACATTGGCACAGTCACAAGAATGTACAGTTCAAGATGTCCTTCACTTCTTGTCATGAGGAAAGCTGCCACAGTCTGCGCATGCTTCCTTCTCAGTAAATTGCAAGCCATAGCCTTGATGGATTCACAGGCAGCTATGTTTTGTGTAGGCCCCAAAAATAAACAAACACAAAGATAACATTAATTTCATGTAATGTTCAAAGCTAAAAAGGTCACTTTTCTCTACATTGCAAAAAAACACATGTTAATTCTGCAAAAGAGTTACAGACTGATTAGGCCTCACTTTCATGTTTTTCATGTGCCATGTTTTTAACTTGCACCAAAATGTGCATGGCAATTTAAATGCAGTCTGTCTGAAGCACAAAAAATAAATAAAACAATGCCTGATTGCAGATGAAATCTGCTCCATCAGTACAAAGGACTTTAGGAGAAGGAAGGACCTAAAAGCTAGGCGAAATGGTCCTAGATCCAAGGAAATCTTTTAGATCAGGCTCATTTTCTTAAATAGTTTGCATTAACATTATCAGTTCCAGGTCTGTTTGGGGCTGAGCTTGAGAACTCCTTAGTAAGTAGGCGTTTACAACAATAAGGGGTTTAATATTACAACGCAGGCGAAAATTCAGACACATTATCATAAGCTCACCTTGTCCAGGGACCCAAGCATGCTGCCTTTCTACTCTCAGAGCCCTTCACCTAACCTACTGTGCAGCTGTTTTACCTTTAATATCACTGTTCCACAGGCAGCGTGACGTCACAATACTCCTTGTCTGTAGTCCGAACAATGAGCCTTTGCAACCCTGGCATAATCTACATACTTACGGTGTGTTTAGTCTTGGACCACAAATGCAGTAAAGAATAATGGATTGCTACTCTTCATACATTTTTGACAATTGGCTCAGATTTGAATGCGTACTGGCCATCTGAGCATCTCTGCCAGTCCACCCTATGTCTAGAGACTGTAGATTTAGAGAGTTTATAAACATTGTCAGTTCATCAATAAAGTGTGCTCGCTTCGGCAGCACATATACTAAAATTGGAACGATAGAGAGTAGATTAGGCTGGCCCCTGCGCAAGGATGACACGCAAATTCGTGAAGCGTTCCATATTTTTAACAGCTTTTGGGAGAGAAATCTTCTTTGTTTTCAAGACTAATTGAAAAAATAAAGCAGGTCCCAGTGCTGTCCCCGTAATATGTATTTTTCAATTAGTCTCTCCTCAACATTTTTAATGTATTTGCCTTGCAGTAAAGAAGGTGCGCTCTATGTTCAGCTGCATTTAACAAGGAAGCCTGCAGGACTTCTGGGACTTTTCTTTCTCTTTTTTAGAATCCCTGTCATTTTTCTTCACCACCCCCAAATCTATACAGTTGCAGTGTTGCGTTGCTTTGTGGGAAGCAGGACAAAGTGAAGGGCAAGGCCTATGCAAATGAAGGCCTCAGGGATGTCTGGGAGTGCCTTTTTAGCAGTATTGTTAAAGTCCACCTTGCAACCGGATTGGTCAGGTAAGATGAAAAACACCATGCCAGATTGGGCACCAGGTCTCTAGGCGCTTGGAGGACATATTGGGTCTACATCCCTCAGTTTCTGAGGTCCAAGAAATGTTCACCCTCTACCCTAATAGAGAGGTCGTGGCCGATTGTGGCTGAGAGGGAAGAAGGTAGCAGGGCAAGATGCTCATGGTCCTTCTCTAATAATGGACTAACTTTCTCTCTCTCTCTCCTTACCTGTGGTTCTGCATGGCTACTGGAGCTACCAGTTGTAAGCGTGCAGCCTGCAGCCCACAAGGAGTTGGTTTGTCCCTCTCACACATGTAAATGGGTAAGCATTCAATTGCACACACCTGCCTACGTCCACAGACCCTCACGCACACACACTTTTGTCAACAAGCTTTTTGTAATTAAGAGAATAAGGGACCCATGTTGAAATACAAAAGCAGCACACCACGTGATGGCCATCAGATAGAGTCCAGCAGCAAATGGGAAACGTTTAACTAGCCGTGGTCCAATTACTTGCGCTCTACCGTGGAACAACTGCTGGATGAGTCCTGCTGGAGAATATGGAACCTATAACAAGTCTGAGGTAAATAAGAATTCCACAGGAATATAATCAAACAGGGACCTACAACCCTTCCGAGCCAGATAAGAGTCGAACCTACAATTTTCTGATCCGTAGTCAGAGGCGTTATCCATTGCGCCACTGGCCCTATGTAGACTCACCCATCCTTTTATCCTTAAGAGGGCTAGAAAGTGTGTGTGTGTGTGTGTGTGTGTGTGTTTGCATGTGTGTGTGTGTGTGTGTGTGAAGGCACAAGGAAACCCATCTGACCTCCTGAAAGTCTGTTCTGTGAGGTTTTCCTAAGTTGTACTGATGGAGCGGTAATTTCTTCTGGTAGTTTCTCAATGCAAAACCCTCATGCTACCTCTAATTTACCACTCAAAAGGTGTTGGGCCCTTCACACCATGTATTACCTTCAGGAGACTTTAAATAAAGATGAACAGTCAAAAATGCAATTATTATTTGAGCCAATAAAGAGAGTTGTTGAGTATTTAAAGGGTTTTATTTTCTAGTCAAAAGTTAATGTTTCTCTGACCCTTTATTCATTAGTAAAATATCAATCAGGTTACAGAATTTGGAAAACAGGAAAAATAGCATTAATACAGAACTTATTACAGTCTGCATATAAGTATTACATATAGGAAGGAAAATCTGCCACAAAATGTCATTCAAAACTCTTAAAGAGTTTCTAAGAAAAATAGTCTTGCAAGGCTAATCAAAAATTGAATAGTTTGCAAAAATCTCCCATTAAGAGAAATAAATGCATAAGTCAAATACATCTTTTCAGACCTAATTGATTAGTCAAAGCATAAACATAAAGTTTAGCATCTAAATCTAAAAAGCCTTTCTATCTGTTGCTATTCTTCTGCATCTGTCTGTGTCTAAAGAGCAAGCAGAGAGTGAGGCAGCCCGCCCTTCACCAGACCTCAAAAGAATGTGGCCTGCAGTGCCAAGATATGACGTGGAAGCAAGAAACCTCCCCCTGACTCTCCTTGCACCCGTGACGATCTCGTACCTAGCCCATAGGATGTCTGGCCTAATCTGTTCCTTCTCTCAAGAGCTCACACACCCCCTAATGAGCCTAGAAGCCAGCTGAGCTAAGAAAGCCAGCCCCCATCCAGAGAGGATATTATTTTATACTCTAAATTTTGGCAGACCACACAAAAAAGGTTATATCTTCAGGAAAACTTGTACGTGATTGGTCAGTCATGATGGCATGAGTTCTCCCTAAGTGTGAGCGCAAAATCCTTTACGCTTGCGGATTTTGCGGATTTTCGGTAAATCCGCAATCCGCGAACGCTCGCGAATTTACCAAAAATCCGCAAATTCGCACGCAGCGGATTTTTTTTTCTTGGTGATACAATTTTGCGGCGCGCGGCGTTTACTTAACGTCATTCAGCGTTTGCCAAGTTGTTTTTCTCGATATTTTGCGAGTGCTGCGCCATTTTGGATCTTGCTGCGGGATCCCGCGGGAATTTGGCGAGCGCGATTACGTCATCGCGGCTTGCCAACTTGCACAGCGAGAGTTTGTCAACGCGAGTACGCCGTGATCATGTATCACGGGACTTCGCAATTGCGAGCTTGTAGATGCGGCAAGCAGCACAATCTTGCACTCGCGAAAATACAAAATTTGCAATTCTGCACAAGAAATCCGCCAGCATGCAGCATAAACCTTCTGGAAATGATGATTTTTATCAGAATAACTCCTCAGGTTGACATTTGCCTGCACTTTTTTTGCGAGGAGTCCATTTTGGGGAGGGGGGGGAGTGGGAGGAAGGAAGTGCCCCACAGTCTTCAACTTCCTGTTCCTGTCCAGAAGGCTCCTCCCAGTGCGTTGTCCATCTCCTGGTCACTTTTCATTTGGATCTGGAGCTGGAAGGATTACTTTTTGTGGATGCTGCTGGATATTTGGATTTGAGGCCTTTTTGACTTTCTTTGGAGCACTTTTGGATTAGAAATTTCACAAGTAAGTTTGTTTGGGCATTACAGTTGCTGCAACTACAATTTTGGAATTTTCGATTTTTGGGCTGTTTTGGGGCCTTTTACCCAGGGGTACTCAGTGGTGGGTGCACTGAGTCTTTCTGTGGGGTGTTTTGAATTTAAACATCATGGAGGGGCTGGATGCCTTGGGATTGTGCTGATTTTTCTTTGATTTTCGTTTTTTTGGCCTGTTGTGGCCTTTTCACCAGGGGTAGTGAGTGTTGCATGGGCCTAGTCTTTCTGTGGGTTGTCTTGAATTTAAACATCATGGAGGGGCTGGATGGCTTGGGATTGTGCTGATTTTTCTGTGTTTTTCGATTTTTTGGGGTGGTCATGGGGACAGGCCATGTGGGTGGGGGCCATTTTAAGTGCTGCTACAGGCCCTGGCCATATGCTGGGAGGGAGGGGGCCATTATGAATGCAGGCAGTGTTGTCAGGCCTGCAACCATTTTGCCTAGTTTTCAACCTTTATGCCAAGGGGTAGTGAGTGTTGCATGGGCCTAGTCTTTCTGTGGGGTGTCTTGAATTTAAACATCATGGAGGGCCTGGATGGTTTGGGATTGTGCTGATTTTTCGGTGTTTTTCGATTTTTTGGGGTGTTCATGGGAACAGGCCATGTGGGTGGGGGCCATTTTGAGTGCTGCTACAGGCCCTGGCCATGTGCTGGGAGGAAGGGGGCCATTTTGAATGCAGGCAGTGTTGTTAGGCCTGCAACCATTTTGCCTAGTTTTCAACCTTTATGCCTAGGGGTAGTAAGTGTTGCATGGGCCCAGTCTTTCTGTGGGGTGTCTTGAATTTAAACATCATGGAGGGCCTGGATGGTTTGGGATTGTGCTGATTTTTCGGTGTTTTTCGATTTTTTGGGGTGTTCATGGGAACAGGCCATGTGGGTGGGGGCCATTTTGAGTGCTGCTACAGGCCCTGGCCATGTGCTGGGAGGAAGGGGGCCATTTTGAATGCAGGCAGTGTTGTTAGGCCTGCAACCATTTTGCCTAGTTTTCAACCTTTATGCAGAGGGGTAGTGAGTGTTGCATGGGCCTAGTCTTTCTGTGGGGTGTCTTGAATTTAAACATCATGGAGGGCATGGGATTGTGCTGATTTTTCTGGTTTTTTTCGGGGTTTTTTCGGGTGTATAACTGAACTGATGTTCCTCTGTCTTCCATTGCTTTTAGGTGCACAAGACTCAAGAGAACCACCAGTGCCAGGAAGAAGTCCTGCAGCGGTGTGTGTGTGCAGCATAACGTCACTCGACGTCACGTCTGGCCACAGACAACTCTGCAACTCGTGCAACTGCGGCCTGCTGTTCTGACCTGCTCTGAAGAAGATGGCCCCAAAAAAAGTTCTCCGTAGCTCCTCTAGCAAGAAAGTTGCCAGTAAGGAGCAGAAGAAGCAAGTTACCAAGGAGGCTGGTGTGCCGGCCGCCGTGTTTTTTGGGAGTAAAAAAAAAAGTACGCCTGCAGCAGCAGCGGGATCTGCTGGGGACCAAGCTGGGAAAACTTTGCCATTTGTAGCATTTGTAAGTTGGCAGTTAGTCGTGGTAAGTTTGGTTCCAACTATAGTACCGGAGGCCAGAGAGGTCATCTTGAAAGAAAGCACGCTGTCAAATGGTTTGCGCACCTACAGGCGATCAAGGAAGCCCGAATTGCACGTAATGCTGTTTCATCTGATGATGACGAGGAGGAAGAAGACGTGTCAAACACTTCACTTACACCCAGTACCCCTGTCAGCAGCACACCCCATGTGAGCCACACTAAGAGTGTAGGAGAGAGTGAGACACCAATGCGAAAAAGTTCATCAGCGAGCCTAACTGGGTCGAAGATATCATCATCATCATCATCCCGTAAATGCTTGGTCCAGGGCAACATTAAAAAGATGCTGTTTACAGAAGCGCAATATGAACGCAACCACCCACTGACGCGTCTGTATAACGCTAAGCTGGCTAAAATGCTAGCTCTGGACCTTCTCCCTTTTTCTTTTGTAGAAGGTGTTGGTTTTCTAGATTTAGTGGCAGCGCTCTGCCCTAAATGGAAGGTTCCTAGCCGGTTCTATTTTGCCAGAGTTGCGGTTCCAGCACTACATGAAGATGTGCTGGAGGTGATTGGGGCAGCTGTGCAGAAGAGTGCTGTTCACACTATACATCTGACAACAGACATGTGGACCAGTGGCGCAGGCGCTGATTACATGTGCATCACTGCACACTGGGTCTCTTTTTCAGGGGTTAAAGCAAAGCTAAACACAGGTGTTGACCCGGACCAAGTTTTTAAAGCTGCTCGGAAACATGCAACACTAGCCATGTTTGGTTTGGAGAAACGTCACACAGCACAAAACATTTTGGATGAGTTTAACACAAAGGTCCTTGACTGGCTGTCCCCAAAAAAACGCCAGATTGGTTATGTTTCCACGGATAATGGCTCCAATGTAGTTAAGGCCATGGAGCTGGGTCAGTATTTCAGAGTGCCGTGTTTGGCGAACTGTATAAACCTGGTTGTCAAAAAATTCTTGAGTGAGAAAGGCAGTCCAGCGTACGAGGTAGTGGACACCTGCCGAAAAAA
This sequence comes from Lissotriton vulgaris, assembly GCF_964263255.1. Lineage (NCBI taxonomy): Eukaryota > Metazoa > Chordata > Amphibia > Caudata > Salamandridae > Lissotriton > Lissotriton vulgaris. Next base: position 915,221,051 of record NC_141694.1, on the reverse strand, counting down.
GTGCAACCATTTCAGCCATTCTTTTAAGGCCCGGAAGCATCTGAGGAGCCTACTACATGAACGTCGAATGCCAGTGAAAGCACTCATCCAGGAGGTGGCAACACGTTGGAACTCAACCTTCTACATGCTTGAGTGTCTGTATGAGCAGTATACGGTACACGATCCCTATTTCTTAAAACAGGGTACAGCTCAGAAGGACCTGAGGATGGGTGCGGCGCAATGGGACATAGTTAAAAGCCTGACACGCATGCTTCGTCCTTTTGAGGTCTTCACGCGTGCAGTCAGCAAGGAGGACTGTAATTTGGGAAAAGCTATCCCATTGTTGTACATGCTGGAGCACCAACTAAAGGAGGTGTCTTCTGTGTTTCAAAAAGATGAAAAAAACAAAGACCCTTTTATTTTGGCAGAGAAATTATTAGAGCGCCTACAAGGTGATGAATGTCTTCAAATGATCCACTCACACCAGCATTACATTTGTGCTACTATTCTGGATCCACGCTACAAAAAGGCGCTGGCAGGCCGAGCATTCTTTCCTTTTGCTGATGAAGATGTTACAAAGTACAAACGTTGGCTAGCCTTGTCAGCCAAGAGGTTTGAAAGAGAACAGCAGAAAATTGATGGAAAAGGCAGTACATTAGCATCAGCATCAGTAGGCCATCCCCAGTCAAAACAATCCACTTCTGCACCTTTGGCTGTGGCACAAGTGATCTCTCAGCCGTTAAAGACACCGGCAACCGGATCATCTGCACCAGACACAACAGTAACATTGGATGCTGAAGAGTATTGGCTAAATCGGCTTGGGTTTGGTTCTCAAAAAGTCACAGCAAAAGCTAAGCAAAGTGGAGGAACCTTGGAGGACCTTGAGTCGATGGTGCAGGACTATCTGAATGACTCGACAGAGGTCTATGTTAATGCTGAACCATTGGCGTATTGACATGGGAAAAAAGAATTGCGGCCACAGCTCTCCAACCTGGCTTTAAACTACTTGTCTTGCCCACTCGCAAGCGTGTCTTCTGAACGTGTTTTCAGTGCTGCTGGTGGCATTGTAACTCCCAAACGGAGCCGCCTCTCGCCCAAAAATGTGGAGAGTTTAACAATGATCAAGATGAATCAGCACCTCATACCACCAGATTACAAAGTACGAGAAAGCATGCCACATGAAGACGAGGAGGACAGCAACGTAGATGAGGGAATTTGTTCTCTGTTCGGTGACACTGACCTCACCCTGCCTGAATTTGCAGAGTATGATGACGAATTCTTATTCTTATTCCCTGACACCGAGCCCTGAAAATGAGACAATGAATCAATAACTTTCTTTTTCGTCCTTATTCACTTTTATTCCTGCGTGTCTGTCTTTCTTTGTTGTGCACAGTTAATATAATTCAAACTTTAATCACCTAATCACAAAAACAAGCCCATCAGCAGAATTGTCTTCACTTGTTTGCTTATTGATTTGAAGGTGCCGCAGTCTGCATTCCTCAGGTTCACAAGAACATGCTCCTCTATCCTCCTCCTCCAGACTCCTATTTCCATCAAAGCAGAGGGCTGGATTACGCCCAATGAAGAAAGACTCAGCACTTGTGGGGGTGTTCTACTTCTTTGCGGGTGAGTTGACGGCTCTGGGGCCATTGCTGGGAAGCTCCAATACCGGATAAAAGTGGTTTGGACCAAATCAAAGGCGGACATTTTTTTGTGTTTTTGCTGACTTGCTTGCCTTTGAGGTGCTCTTTGGGGGGGTTACAGGTGTTTGTGGGTGAGTTTTGGGGTCTGGAAGCACTGCTGGGACAGTCTAATCTTGATTGCATTTGCTTTTCAGGAAATCCGTGGTGGAAAACTGGAGTTATGGCCTAGCTGCACAGCGCGTTTGGACCGAAGGCCGAGAAATATTGTAAGTATGAGATTTTGCTTTTGGGCTGTTTGGGGGTGTTGTGCTTTTTGGCGGGTGGGTTGGCGGGTCTTGGGGCATTCCTGGGAAGGTCTAATACCGGATAGAAGTGGTTGGGACAAAATCCACGCTGATTTTGTTTGCTATTTCTGACATTTTGCTCAATGTAGCGTTTTTGGGGGCCTGTTTGGGGGGCTTCCTGGTGTTTGTGGGTGGGTTTCGGGGTCTGGGAGCACTGCTGGCTATGGATACTTTAGTTTGCAAGAGGTTTGAAGCAAATCCATGGCGGCAGAGGGGAGTTAGGACCTAGCTGCAGAGCGCGCGCCGAGTGATTTGGGAAATTGGCAAAAAAATTACTAAGTCCCCATTTTTGTACTTTTGCTCTTTGGCTGTTTGGGGGTCTTCTACTCGTTTTCTCCTGGGTTGACGCCTCTGGGGCCATTGCTGGGAAGCTCTAATACTGGATAAAAGTGGTTTGGACCATATCGGAGGCGGATTTGTTTTGTGTTTTTGCTGACTTGCTTGCCTTTGAGGTGCTCTTTGGGGGGGTTCCGGGTGTTTGTGGGTGAGTTTTGGGGTCTGGGAGCACTGCTGGGACAGTCTAATCTTGATTGCATTTGCTTTTCAGGAAATCCGTGGTGGAAAACTGGAGTTATGGCCTAGCTGCACAGCGCGTTTGGACCGAAGGCCGAGAAATATTGTAAGTATGAGATTTTGCTTTTGTTCTGTTTGGGGGTGTTGTGCTTTTTGGCGGGTGGGTTGGCGGGTCTTAGGGCATTCCTGGGAAGGTCTAATACCGGATAGAAGTGGTTGGGACAAAATCCATAAGGAAAAGCCTTTTGGCACTTTTTGTAACTTAGGGTTCGTTAGGGTTAGCCCTAACAGCAGGATTGCATGTGTTTTGGGGTGTTCTAGATTTTTGCCACTGAGTTATGGGGTCTTAGAGCACTAGTGAGAATTTGTAATTTTGGTTGCAAGTCATTTGAAGAAAATCCATGGTGGGAAAGGGGGGATTTGGCATAGTTAAAGAAAGCCTCTGCCACTATTCTTAACTTAGGGCTCGTTAGGGTTAGCAGTATTTCTATTGCATGTGTTTGGGTGGGGGGGTTTTCGAGTCTTGGAGCGATGCTGACTATGGATACTTTTGCTTGCTTGCAAGTGGTTTGAATACAATCCACGGTGGGTAAGGGGGTATTTGGGCCTACTTTTACTTTCCAAGTACGTTTTGTCACCAGTTTTCTGCTAGGCCTCGTTTTTTGAGATCTGATTGGGGGTCTTCTACATTTTTGCAACTGGCTTTAGTAAGGGTCTGGGTGGAAGCACTGCTGGGAAGGTCTAATTTTGTTCTAAAACACAGTTTACAGTACACCTAGCTTGAGGGGAAAGATCCGCTAAATTAATTTGCCCATACTTATTTATCCTTCAAAAGTTGACTCCGACAGAGTACGCACTTTCAAAAATGTTGTACTGTCTATTAGGAAAAGTATGACTTTTTGCACTATACAGCGTACATACCTTATATTTATTTATCAGTGCTGTTTTACGTTCAATAATTACAGGCCGGGTTTCAGTCTTTGCAATGGGGAAAAAAGGATGGAGTCAGGCTTCACATTAGCGAGCTGCAATTCAGCATCCGCCAGGCAGGCAGTGGACAGGGTGCCTTCTGGTCACCAACATTGATGGATGAAGCATCAGCTGGAATGGAGGAGTGCCGCTAATAAGAGGAATTGTTTGTTGCATGCAACTTACTTCCCAAATTCAACAGGACGACTACAACAATACAGATACAGTATCCATTCTTTTCTTCAATGAGTGTGTGTGACTGCATTTCTTGGATCTCTCTCTGCTTCTAAATTGATCCCTACAGCCATTCTATAGGTTTTACTTCGGCTATTTTTTAAACCTAATTTAATGTAGCCCTGTACTGTCGCATTCTGTCATTCACGGTTGTGGAAAGTACTACTTACTTTTCTGTAACAATGCATTCAGTAGTGCATGCACTTCCTTTATGTCACGTAAAAGATTTATGGTTAGCTTTGTACCCAAAAATTTCTTTATGTTCAATTATTGTTTGTCCATGCTGTGCTTTTTTTTCTCTCAACAAAACCTACCCAAAAAGAAACCCCCATTCCCATCCATTTTACAAACGCTAACCCTCTTCCCCCGGGTTGTGAGGTTTTGCTTGATGTGTGACTAAATGACATCAATAATTCCACACACTTGCTGGGGAGGATGAGGTAATAGCAACAGGCTGGTGAAGAAATCCGAGGATATATTCTAGACTTACTCAGCTTCAGTACTATTTCTTGTAGTAGTAGCCAATGCCAAAGAAATCCTACACAAGTACAAGTTATACTATCAATACTTTACCATTTGTTAGGCTACATTGTGGCACTGTTGTAGTCTAGTGTACTGTCACCTGCTATTTTCTCTATCGTACCGTTGTAATGCTACAGTAAGGACAAACCAGGTTTCATTTTCTTTTTTTCCATAGCCATGCAACTGCCACTGTGTCACACCACTAGTACCACCGCAATGAGGAGGAAATTTCAGCCGCCCTGGATTGCAACCTTAATCGCCATTTCCCGTGGAGCCAGCCCTGGGCCTAGCCCTACTTTCAAACAGAAATTACAGGTAAGATAAGCGTTTGGTTGGAGGTAGTATAATGGAGTATTAGGAGAGACGAGAGATTGACGGTAGTACTACTAAAGTCCTAGGACTATTCAGGAAAACAAACTTACTGTTAAACCCCCACCCACCAGACTCAAAAGCAGTAAAAAACAGGTATGGTCAGATAAAGTTTCAAAAAGTATATTTTTATAGCCCTAACAAATTAATCTCCCGCAAGACCCTCCCTAACCCCAACGATTGTCCTTCAAAAGTCCCCAAAAAACCCAACTCCCAATTCCCACCCCCCAAAAGTCTCTAAAAAAGGGGCAAGGGACACTACGGCAGGGTGCTGTTGACTTTAGCAGCCAGGGCATCATGCTCCTTGCGGAAGGTGGCATGTTCGAAGCGGAGGCCCTCCACCAAGTTCTTATAGTTCAGGACCTCCTGCTCCAGGTAGGACAGTCTGAGGGATAAGCGGCGCCGGCGTGCCTTGCAAATCCTGTGGGGGGCAGCTGCTGTCTTTGCTGCTCGGCGGTGGCGTTTGGCTTTGGTAGCCCGGCTCCGTACCGCTGGAGCACTGCGCTGGCTGGCAGCCCGCACGGAGGAGGATGCAGCTGTCCCAGTGGACGTTGTTGTAGTACCAGACTGCGTCTCCTCCTCCTCCAGGGCCACCAGCTGCCGATATTCAGCGACAGTGGCATCCAGCCTCCGTTGCCGGGCCATTCGAGCCAGCTCCCTCCTCCTTGATGGTCTCTTGGATTTGGAAGGAGCAACTATATGAAGAAAGAAAGACATAGTCTGTAACCAATGCTCCTTAACACCTTGGCTGCTAGGGGTTTTCCCGCTGGATGCTGCAATTCCATAAATCCCACTTTACATGACAAAGCCAGCTCGTCATAAGCACAGGGAAGGTAAAGCCCATGACGAGCTGGCTTTGTCATCAGCACTGAAGGGGTTAAGATTAACACAAAATGATTGAGCAGAAAGTTGTCACAGTACAAGTAGCAAATTGAAAGCACAGTACATAACTATTGAGGACAGTATCTATGTAACCTCCGACTTCTTTATCCTTGCTCTAACATTAGTGGGAGTTTAAGGAACAAATTCTACGAGCACTATGGACTTCCATTACAGTCGACTATGACAGTACACCAGTCTTATTCTTATTCTTCTCTCTTGTTTAGGAAAATTGATACGTTATCTTATGCAAGCCGGCATAATGCCAGCGCAGTGAACTTGCACCCGAGAAAAACAGACGCACACCATGGTGAGTGAGACAGACTTGCATTACTGTACCTGTCCAGTACATGCAGGTGGTGAAGCTCTTACTTTTCTATTACGGGTGGCACTGATAATACTCTGTTAAAAGGGCTACTGCTTAATTAATTTAGCTTTCATCCTACAGTGCAAATGAGTATTAGAAAAGGAAAATGAAGAAGCTAAATAATCTGATTATCTATCACTTCACATGGGATGTATTTGATGACATATGGGATGACTTTAGGTGCTTTGCCTATTATTGAGTGAACAGTGATACACCCACACATGAATGACGTACTACTACTAAACTAAAGTTATTAAGAGAGGTAGGGAGTGTCCACCGTAATAACTGGATATATGTTGTGCTTGCAGTTGCAAAACAAACTACTGCTATTATTCATGGTAGTATTTGGACAAAATTACAACTTCTTTTCCTTGCCTTTCCTACAATGGAATGGACGTGCGGGTGCGGTGTTACATGCACTTCAAAGTAACACTTAGTTCATCCAGTGACCGTCTACTCTCTCTAGATCAGAGGTCTTCAATCTTTGGGGCGCGACCCCCAGAGGGGTTGTGGAGTCCTTGTAATGGGGTCTCAGATTCTGCCAGAGCACGCAGTTCCTGGCGGTGGGCTGATCGAGGGTGTTCCCGGCGGAGGCCTAATTCACACCGAGGTGTGAAAAACATCAAAGCCTCATTAACAAGTAAAAGGTCTTCTAAAGACCTGTCAAGTACTCGGGTGTGGCTGTGTGTGTGTGTCCCTGAAGCCGTTTCGAGCTGGGGGAGGAGGAGAGGTGGGGGGGGCGGAGGGGGGCTGGGGGAGCAGGCTGTAGTGTAGCCCTTTGAGGTCAATGCATATTGCGCGCCTGGAGCTGTGAGTCCCATGACAAGTCCCCCGCCCCCAGCAGGGAGGCACAGAGATGCCCTCCCATGATCGGGAAAGAAGGAAGAAGAGCAGAGAGATACTGACCCCCCCTCCTCCCCATGAGAGAGGCACAGAAAAGGTGGGTGGATGAATGATGGGTGGATGGATGGATGTAAGGATGAAGGATGGATGGATGTGTGAAAAGGTGGGTGGATGAATGATGAATGGATGGATGAAAGGGTGGATGGAAGGATGAAAGGATGGATGGATGAAAGGGTGGATAGATGGAAGGGTGGATGGATGGATGAAATGGTGGATGGATGGAAGGATGAAAGGGTAGATGGATGAAGGATGTATGGATGGATAAAAGGTTGTATGGATGGATAAAAGGTTGCATGGATGAATGATGGATGGATGTGTGAAGAGATGGGTGGATGAATGATGGGGGAATAGATGGATGAAAGGGTGGATGGATGAAGGATGGATGGAAGGATGAAAGGGTGGATGGGTGAAGGATAGATGGATGAAGGATAGATGGAAGGATGAAAGGGTGGACGGATGAAGGATGAATGGATGGATGAAAGGGTGAATGGATGGATGAAAGGGTGGATGGATGGAAGGATGAAAGGGTGGACTGATGAAAGGGTGGACTGATGAAGGATGGATGGATGGAAGGGTGGATGGATATATGGATGGATAAAAGGTTGCATGGACGAATGATGGATGTGTGAAAAGGTGGGGGGATGAATGATGGATGGATGGATGGATGCAAGGATGGACAGATAAAGGATGGATGGATGGAAGGATGAAGGGGTAGATGGATGTATGGATGGATAAAAGGTTGCATGGATGAATGATGCATGGATGGATGTGTGAAAAGGTGGGGGGATGAATGATGGGTGGATGGATGGATGAAAGGGTGGATGGATGTATGGATGGATAAAAGGTTGCATGGATGAATGATGCATGGATGGATGTGTGAAAAGGTAGGTGGATGAATGATGGGTGGATGGATGGAAGGGCGGATGGGTAAAGGATGGATGTATGGATGGAAGGATGAAGGGGTGGGTGGATGAAGGATGGATTTATGGAAGTAAGGATGAAAGGGTGGATGGGTGAAGGGTGGATGGGTGAAGGATAGATGGATAAAGGACAGATGTATGGATGTAAGGATGAAAGGGTGGATGGATGAAGGATTGATGTATGGATGGAAGGATGAAGGGGTGGGTGGATGAAGGATGGATTTATGGACGTAAGGATGAAAGGGTGGATGGGTGAAGGGTGGATGGGTGAAGGATAGATGGATGAAGGATAGATGTATGGATGTAAGGATGAAAGGGTGGGCGGATGAAGGATGGATGAAAGGGTGGATGGATGGTAGGATGAAAGGATGGACGGATGAAGGATGGATGGATGGATGTATGGATGGATAAAAGGTTGCAGGGATGGATAAATGATGCATGGGTGGATGTGTGAAAAGGTGGGGGGATGAATGATGGGTGGATGGATAGATGAAAGGGTGGGTGGATGGATGTATGGATGAAAGGGTGGATGGATGAAGGATGGATGTATGGATGGGAGGATGGGAGGATGAAAGGGTGGATGGATGGATGGATGGATGGATAAAAGGTTGCATGGATGAATGATGGATGGATAAAAGGTTGCATGGATGAATGATGGCTGGAAGTGTGGTAAAAGGTGGGTGGATGAATGATGGGTGGATGGATGGAAGGGTGGAGGGGTAAAGGATGGATGTATGGATGGAAAGATGAAAGTGTGGATGGATGAAGGATGGATGGATGGATGGAAGGATGAAAGGATGGATGGATGTGTGAAAGTGTGGGTGGATGAATGATGGATGGATGTGATGAGATCTAACAGGCGCATTTATGGTTGTCAAAAGATGATGATGAGGAGTACCAGTTTCTAGAAACTTTTGTGGGAAGGGGGTCGTTACCCCTAAAAAGGTTTTACAAGTGGGTCTCGGCATCAAAAAGTTTGAAGACCTCTGCTCTAGATACACATATGCTATGTAAGAGTCAGATAGTACCATGAATGATCCAGGCATCCATCCATTCAAAGTATATGCACACATACAGTTTCGGTTTCACCCACCCAGGCTGTTCTCCTTCCACCCATCCTTGCTTCATCATTCACCCAGCCATGCACCATACCATATTCTTTCCTTCCCAGCCACCTCGGGGACCAAGCAAACACATATCATTCTTCTTTTCCAGTCATCATTACATTTCTCGTCCTTCCACACTTACTTACACCCTTCTATAGCTTTTCGTTCATCCCATCCATCAAGTTCATCTCAGATCTAATTGGGATTCTTCTTGCCTAAAACTTCACAGCTAAGTCGAAGTACATTTAGAGGTGGCTACTACCTGGTTTATTTATAATACATCCGTGCAGAAAGCACACTCTGCAGTCTTCAATCTCAATGAGTAAGGAATATATAGCTTACCTCTGCCCGCCACCACCGTGTTATCCCTCACAGGCATGTCCTTGGCCGGCACTTGCACCGCCTCCTCCCCAGAGTTGTCCTCCTCGTCCAATGCCACCACCACTCCGCGCTGGCCCGCCTCCAGATGTTCCACCTACAAAGTACATTTAATAATGTTAGAATACACCACTCACTACTATATAATATTTGGTCTAGGAGGAAGAAAGAAATGTGAAAAAAACAGTATACAATTTAATAATTTGTGACTGTCTACTCTAAAGTAAAAATGTCCCTTTTTCCAGGGAAGGCTGTTGTCTTGCTGCACTTTTTGGGACAACTGATGAATGCTTGCTTTTTATTTTTAACACACACCACTTTTTCTCCTAACAGACAGAAGCTTGACTACTAAGAACACGAGCAGGATCAAGTTCAAACTAGGTGAGAGCTCGGCTCGACCACAAGAAATGTGTCCAATTAATCGTCAGCACTAAGCACTTTTCTATTTTCAGTTAAACGTTTACTTTTATGACAAACTTGATTTTAATAAATGTGTTTACTTTTAATAAAGCTTTTAAACGTAACCCCTTCGAAGCTAATGACGAGCTGGGCTCGTCATGGCGCTTACCTGCCGTGCGCGGATGACAAGGCCAGCTCGTCATCAGCCCCACCCTCGGGGGAAGCGCTGGCGCTCCCCCTGAGGGTCTGTGATCTTGGTTGTTTTGCTGGGGGCAGCAGCGGAAGAGCTTCCGCTGCCCCCGCCCCCCCCGTGGGAATCCCTGATGACATCAGCGCGCACAGCGCGCGCTGACATCATCAGGGATTCCCAGCGCTCGGGAAGCCATTTGCTTCCTGAGCGCTGGAGAAGAAGGTGGGTTTCTGGTGTCCGGCGGGGGTTTGGGGCAGCGAAGAGGCATCAGGGGAGAGGAAAGAGATTTTCCTTTTCCCTGATGTCTCTTTGCAGGGCATTTCTGCCTCACGATCGCGCACAGCGTCTCGATTGTGCGGCGGAAATGCCCCCACTAGCACCAGGGATTGTTTATTTAGCTTTTCGGAAGCGACCCCTTGGGCAAGGGTCGCTTCCAGGTGGGCAGCCATATAATTTTCGATTTTCTGCCCCCCCTGGGGGCAAATCGGCCCGTTTTTTCGGCCGTTTTGCCCCCTGGGGGGGCAGAAATTTCCCACTAGCACCAGGGTTGTTTTGTGAAGCCAAGATGGCAGCCATGGCTTTTGTTTACGTTTTTCTGTCCCCCCCCTGGGGGCAAATCGGCCCGTTTTTTTTGCCGTTTTGCCCCCAGGGGGGACAGAAAATGCCCACTAGCACCAGGGATTTTGTTTTTAGCTTTTAGGAAGCGACCCCTTGGGCAAGGGTCACTTCCAGGTGGCCTCATATTTAACTTTTTGTTTTTCTGCCCCCCCTGGGGGCAAATCGTCCTGTTTTTCGGCCGTTTTGCCCCCAGGGGGGGCAGAAATTTCCCACTAGCACCAGGGTTTTTTGTTGGGGCAATGTGTTTGTTTTGGGAAGTGACCCCTTGGGTAAGGGTCGCTTCCAGGTAGCCATGATGGTTTTTTTGCTTTTCTGTCCACCCTGGGGGCAAATCGGCCCATTTCTTTTGCCGTTTTGCCCCCAGGGGGGGCAGAAAATGCCCACTAGCACCAGGGAATTAAATTGCTGTTTTTAGGTAGCGACCCCTTGGGCAAGGAGTAGTGCTTGGCTGGCGGTGTGTGCGGAGTGGCGCTTGGCTTGCAGTGTGCGTGGAGTGGTGTTTGGCTGGCGGTGCGTGTGGAGTGGCGCTTGGCTGGATGTGCATGCAGTGGTACTTGGCTGTCTGTGCACGGAGTGGTGTTTGGCTGGTGGTGTGTGTGGAGTGGTACTTGGCTGGATGTGTGCGTGGAGCGGTGTTTGGCTGGTGGTGAGTGGCGCTTGGCTTGCGGTGTGCGTGGAGTGGTGCTTGGCTGGCGGTGTGTGTGGAGTGGTACTTGGCTGTCGGTGTGCGCTGAGTGGTGTTTGGCTGGCGGTGTGCGTGGAGGGGTACTTGGCTATCTATGCACAGAGTGGTGCTTGGCTGGCGGTGTGTGTGGAGTGGTACTTGGCTGTCTGTGCACAGAGTGGTGTTTGGCTGGTGGTGTGTGGCGCTTGGCTTGCGGTGTGCGTGGAGTGGTGCTTGGCTGGCGGTGTGCGTGCAGTGGTACATGGCTGTCTGTGCACGGAGTGGTGTTTGGATGGTGGTGTGTGTGGAGTGGTGTTTGGCTGGCGGTGTGTGTGGAGTGGTACTTCGCTGGATGTGTGCGTGGAGCGGTGTTTGGCTGGTGGTGAGTGGCGCTTGGCTTGCGGTGTGCGTGGAGTGGTGCTTGGCTGGCGGTGTGTGTGGAGTGGTACTTGGCTGTCGGTGTGCGCTGAGTGGTGTTTGGCTGGCGGTGTGCGTGGAGTGGTACTTGGCTGTCTGTGCACAGAGTGGTGTTTGGCTGGTGGTGTGTGGCGCTTGGCTTGCGGTGTGCGTGGAGTGGTGCTTGGCTGGCGGTGTGCGTGCAGTGGTACATGGCTGTCTGTGCACGGAGTGGTGTTTGGATGGTGGTGTGTGTGGAGTGGTGTTTGGCTGGCGGTGTGTGTGGAGTGGTACTTCGCTGGATGTGTGCGTGGAGCGGTGTTTGGCTGGTGGTGAGTGGCGCTTGGCTTGCGGTGTGCGTGGAGTGGTGCTTGGCTGGCGGTGTGTGTGGAGTGGTACTTGGCTGTCGGTGTGCGCTGAGTGGTGTTTGGCTGGCGGTGTGTGTGGAGTGGCGCTTGGCTGGTGGTATGTGTGGAGTGGTCATTTGCTGTCTGTGTATGGAGTGCTGCATGGCTGGCGGTGTGTGTGGAGTGGCGCTTGGCTGGTGGTGTGCGTGGAGTGATACTTTGCTGTCTGTGCACGGAGTGGTGCTTGGCTGACGGTGTGTGTGGAGTGGCGCAAGGCTGGTGGTGTGCGAGGAGTGCTACTTTGCTGTCTGTGCACGGTGTGCTGCTTGGCTGGCGGTGTGTGTGGAGTGGCGCTTGGCTGGTGGTGTGTGTGGAGTGGTACTTGGTTGTCTGTGCACGGAGTGGTGTTTGGCTGGTGGTGTTTGTGGAGTGGTGTTTGGCTGGCGGTGTGTGTGGAGTGGTACTTAGCTGGATGGTGTGCGTGGCGCTGTGTTTGGCTGGCGGTGAGTGGCGCTTGGCTTGCGGTGTGCGTGGAGTGGTGCTTGGCTGGCGGTGTGTGTGGAGTGGTGCTTGGCTGTCGGTGTGCGCTGAGTGGTGTTTGGCTGGCAGTGTGCGTGGAGGGGTACTTGGCTACCTATGCACGCAGTGGTGCTTGGCTGGCGGTGTGTGTGGAGTGGCGCTTGGCTGGTGGTGTGTGTGGAGTGGTCAATTGCTGTCTGTGCACGGAGTGCTGCTTGGCTGGCGGTGTGTGTGGAGTGGCGCTTGGCTGGTGGTGTGCGTGGAGTGATACTTTGCTGTCTGTGCACGGAGTGGTGCTTGGCTGATGGTGTGTGTGGAGTGGTGCAAGGCTGGTGGTGTGCGAGGAGTGCTACTTTGCTGTCTGTGCACGGAGTGCTGCTTGGCTGGCGGTGTGTGTGGAGTGGCGCTTGGCTGGTGGTGTGTGTGGAGTGGTACTTGGTTGTCTGTGCACGGAGTGGTGTTTGGCTGGTGGTGTGTGTGGAGTGGTGTTTGGCTGGCGGTGTGTGTGGAGTGGTACTTGGCTGGATGGTGTGCGTGGAGCGGTGTTTGGCTGGCTGTGAGTGGCGCTTGGCTTGCGGTGTGCGTGGAGTGGTGCTTGGCTGGCGGTGTGTGTGGAGTGGTACTTGGCTGTCGGTGTGCCCTGAGTGGTGTTTGGCTGGCAGTGTGCGTGGAGGGGTACTTGGCTATCTCTGCACGCAGTGGTGCTTGGCTGGCGGTGTGTGTGGAGGGGCGCTTGGCTGGTGGTGTGTGTGGAGAGGTCATTTGCTGTCTGTACACGGAGTGCTGCTTGGCTGGCGGTGTGTGTGGAGTGGCGCTTGGCTGGTGGTGTGCGTGGAGTGCTACTTTGCTGTCTGTGCACTGAGTGGTGGTTGGCTGGCGGTATGCGTGGAGTGGCGCTTGGCTGGTGGTGTGTGAGTAGTTACTTTCTGTTGGTCACTACACACATTGCTAGTTGAGTGACACTCTACGCAGTCCATCTTTTTCTTTAGTTGCTGTGTCAGATATGTGGACGTGTGAAAGTGATGGGCCCTTGAATGGCGCTGGCGGTGTAAATGTTTTGTATGTGTCACACGTACAAAAGGTATATGAATGTCCTTACTGCCCCTGTGTGATGGGGGTACTGTTAGGAGCAAAAGACTGACTGGCACCAAAGGGGTCTGGCAGTAAAATAAATTCAAAAAATTAACCAGTGTCTTGATGTTAAACCTCATCTAATCCCAATTGGTCTAAGCCCTATTTGGTGGCCCATCTTGCCGAATTTAAATTTGGGGGGCAAGTTTGTGCGTTGTTTTTTGAATTGTTATATTGTTTATGAAATGTGGTAGGTTATTTTTTTTTCTTCTCTATTTTTGTCTTGTTTCAGGCTTTTGCTGTTTGAATTGTTGTAGGTTGCGTGTCTGTTTGCAGCTTGTGTAGTTGCTTGTGCTTGGTAAGTGAATGTATTTTGTACTACTTTCCCTTGATGTTTGTCTTTTTGAAAAAGGTTGTACTTCTACCACTTTGTGTGGCTCTGTTTTTTCTTGTTTATTTTTTTTTTCAGTATTAGTGCTTGATGTGCACTTTGTTTTCTAATTTGTCATTTCTTTTTTTCTTTCTTGTGGGATATCATTTCTTTTTGCTGTGTCTCAACAGAGTAGGTGCTGGTTAGTGTAGCTATATTTGGTTAGAGTGAAATTGTTTTGGATTGTATTTATCTGTTTGTGACAGCCTTACCTTGTTTACTTCTTACTTTGCACAGTGTAGGTTGTTGTTCACTTGTGTGTGCAGTCTTCTTGCTTTTGAAGGATAATGGCTAGTTGCAGGATTACTGCTCAGCAGGTTCTTGGTTTGCTTTTTGAGTCTTCCTCTGACCATGGTTCAGAGTCTGACTCCGATTTGGACTCCCAGGTGGGGGTAGAAGATTCAGGCAGTGAGTTTTCTCTTCGCATGGTATCATCATCATCGGATGATGAATCTTCTTCTAGTGCTGATGAAGGGCCTATGTTATAGGAGGACATTGTGATGCCGGTAGTGGGCCAAGAGGCATCTGTGCTGCTGCCTAGGGCCGCAAGGTTTCCTTTCTTTTTACGTCGGCAAGAGGTAAGTGGGATGGAGCCTGCGCCCAAAAGGCTTCACATTGCTGTGGTGCGCAAAGAGGCATCTGGTGCTTTTCGTCTTCCTGCTGGTGTAGTGCAGCAAAAGGCATCTGTGGCTGTTAGGCTTCCCGGTGGTGTAGTGCAGCAAGTAGCATCTCAGGCTGCTGGGCTTCCCGTTGGTGTAGTGCATGAAGATCCCTCTGGGGATGCTATGTCTTCTGTTGGTGTTGTGCAGCCTGAAGTATCTGTGGCAGTTAGGCTTCCCATTGGTGTAGAGGGGCAAGAGGCATCTGGGTCTGCTTGGTTTCCCGGTGGTGTAGTGCACCAAGAAGCATCTCAGGCTGCTGGGCTTCCCGTTGTTGTAGTGCAGGAAGAGCCCTCTGGGGATGCTATGTCTTCTGTTGATGTTGTGCAGCCAGAAGAATCTGTGGCTGTTAGGCTTCCCGTTGGTGAACAGCAGCAAGATGTTTCGGTGCTGCAGGCTGGGGTGGCTGCTCCCCCCGTTGATATGGATGGCCTCTGGGTTCCCCCTGGCATGGTGCAGCCGGCATTGCCAGAGTTCACTGGTGTTCCTGGGTGTAGAGTGATTACTGAGAATTTTCTGCCAATAAATTTTTTTGAGTTGTTTTTTGACAATGTGTTTTTGCAAGAGATTGTTGATCAAGCCAATTTGTATGCAGAACAATATTTGAGGGCCAACAGTGCCAGCCTTAAGCCCCATTCTAGAGCAATCCGGTGGACTCCCACAAATGTTGAAGAGTTGAAGAAGTTTTTGGGATTAACTTTTTTGATGGGCTTGCTAAGGAAGCCATCAATTACTTCATATTGGTCCACTAGTCCCTTGATGGCAACAGCTATATTTCCAGCAATCATAAGTCGTGATCGGTATACGCTTCTTCTTCGGATGTTGCATTTTGTTGATAATAGTTTAGCGTTGTCACGCGATCACCCTGATTTTGACCGTTTGTTTAAAATTCGACCTGTCCTGGATCACTTTGTTGATCGTTTTTCTGAGATCTTTGTCCCTGGTAAAGAAATTGCAGTGGATGAGTCTTTGCTGTTGTTCAAGGGCCGCTTGGTTTTTAGGCAATACATTCCTAGTAAGAGGGCACGCTATGGAATCAAACTGTATATGCTGTGTGACAGTGAGACTGGATATGTCTACAATTTCAGGGTGTACACTGGTAAGGAGTCCAGCATTAACCCTCCTGGTTGTCCTTCTACTTTTGGAGTGACTGAGAAAATTGTGTGGGAACTAGGTAGAGGATTATTTAACAAAGGCCATCATTTATATGTAGATAACTTCTACACTGGTGTGCGGTTGTTCAAGGAGTTGGGCAAAGTGGGCACTGTTGCTTGTGGCACAATGCGCAGTAACCGTAAAGGTTTCCCAAAGGAACTTGTTTGCAAAAGGCTTGTGCGGGGACAGTCTACGGCTTTGCGATGTGGGCAGCTTCTAGCTGTGAAGTATTCCGACAAGAGAGATGTGTACATGCTGACTACCATCCACAATGAAAGAACAGAACCTGTGCCTGTTTGGGGCCAGGGTGCTGAAGTGCGCAAACCTGTGTGCATTTCAGATTACAATAAGTTCATGGGAGGTGTTTGACAGAGTAGATCAGAGGTTGGAACCTTATGCTGTTCTTCGAAAGGCTTACGTTTGGTGCAAGAAGTTGGCTATCCATCTGTTCCACTTGGCAATTTTTAATGCTTTCGTTGTGCATCAGAAGTCTTGTCCTCAGAATAAGATGCCTTTTGTTAAGTTTCAGGAGTCTATAATAGGCAGGCTTGTACTTTTGGAGCAGGCAAGTGTTCCTAGATTTGGAGTGGTGGAGGAAGTGGCTAGATTGAAAGATCGCCACTTTCCTGAATCTATTCCTTCCACTCCCGCAAGAGACTTTCCGACTAAAAGATGCAGAGTCTGTTGGCGAAGAGGCGTGCGGAGGGAGTCTCGTTTATACTGTCCTGACTGTCCTTCTAAGCCTGCATTGTGTCTGTCAGCTTGTTTTAAATCGTACCATACGCAAAAGAAGTTTTGGGAGTTTTAATGAGCTCTAAATTGAATTGCCTGGTCTGCATTCTGTAAGAAATTTTTAGTTTGTTTCAAGGATTGGCAATAGTGCAAAGTGTTTAATTTAAGAATTTGTGTTAGCTGTTTTGTAGGTATTTCCATTTGTTTAGTGTTTTTTTCAAAAAAAGAATTCTAAATGTGTTTGTGGTGTGTGCCGGCTGGTGCTTGGCTGGCGGTGTGTGTGGAGTTGCGCTTGGCTGGTGGTGTGCATGGAGTGGTACTTGGCTGTTGGTGCACGGAGGGATGCTTGGCTGGCGGTGTGTGTGGAGTGGTTCTTGGTTGGTGGTGTTCGTGGAGTGGTACTTGGCTGTCTGTGCATGGAGTGGCGTTTGGCTGGTGGTGTGTGTGGAGTGGTGCTTGGCTGGTGGTGTGCGTGGAGTGGTGCTTGGCTGGCGGTGTGTGTGGAGTTGCGCTTGGCTGGTGGTGTTTGTGGAGTAGTACTTGGCTGTCTGTGCACGGAGTGGTGCTTGGCTGGCGGTGTGTGTGGAGTGGCGCTTGGCTGGTGGTGTTCGTGGAGTGGTACTTGGCTGTCTGTGCATGGAGTTGGGTTTGGCTGGTGGAGTGTGTGGATTGGTGTATGGCTGGTGGTGTGTGTGGAGTGGTACTTGGCTGGATGGTGCGCGTGGAGTGGTGCTTAGCTGTTTGCATGGAGTGGTGCTTGGCTGGCGGTGTGTGTGGAGTGGCGCTTGGCTGGTGGTGTGTGTGGAGTGGTACTTGGCTGGTGGTGTGTGTGGAGTGGTACTTGGCTGTCTGTGCACGGAGTTGTGCTTGGTTGTCGTGTGCTGAGTGGTGTTTGGCTGGCGGTGTGCATGGTCTGGTGCTTGGATGGTGGTGTGGGTGGACTGGCGCTTGGCTGGCAGTGTGTGAGTAGTTACTTTCTGTTGGTCACTACACACACTGCTAGTTGAGTGACACTCCACGCAGTCCATCATTTTGTGTAGTTGCAGTGTCAGAAATGTGGGCGTGTGAAAGTGATGGGCCCTTGAATGGCGCTGTCTGCTGGTGTGAGTGTTGAAATGTGATGGGTCCGCGGCTGGCGGTGTGAATGTTTTGTATGTGTCACACGTACGAAAGGTGTATGAATGGCCTGTAAAGAGGTTGGTGCCTTGACGTGGCTTTACAGCTCACGAGCTGTGAGTCAGTGGTTCAGTTTATCATACTTTCGAATATACGCAGTGTATTTCATTTTTTTGAAATTACTTGCAAATACAATTGTATGTACTGAATCATCACTCACCCTCGTGCCAAATCCAACCAGAATGTGTGTGTGCTTGCGGATTAGATGGCTGTGCAGTAATGTTTGTCTTTTATCTCTTTCTGAAGTAGGGTGTACCTTGTCTCTTATTGTGATTGTTGTAATGTGTTGCTGTTCTTTCTGGATGGTGTCAATGGTCTGGTTTGTATCATGTGTGAAAGGCGCGTGAATGGCCTGTAAAATGGTTGGTGCCTTGTCGTGGCTTTACAGCTCACGAGTTGCGAGTCACTGGTTCGGTTTTTATGCATTTATTTATTGACAGTGCATTTCATTTTTTGAAATATCTTGTTAATAAAATTTTATGTACTGAACCATCACTCGCCCTCGTGCCAAATCCAACCTGTATGTGTGTGTCTTTGAGGAATAGCTAGCCGTGCCTTGAATGTTTGACTTTTGAGTAACTCTGTTACGGTGAACATTATAGCTATAAATAACTTACAAAATTTGGTTATTATTGTTAAACCATGAAAGTATATGGCCATGTCTTTCTGGTGAATTCTATTGTTGATTTTTATCCAGAATCTCCTGCAAACATGAAATTGTCTGTCACAATTTCCTTGAATCACACGCTCTCAAATTGAAAACTTAATTCTCCACTGCACGATTTGGACCGTTTCCTGTTGCTGCCACTATGCCTACCCACGCAAGTGAGGTACCATTTTTATCGGGAGACCTGGGGGAACGCTGGGTGGGAGGAAATTTGTGTGAGCCCAGTGATGCCACGCTTTCCCATGCAAAAAAGTGTGAAAAAACAGTTTTTTGTTTTAGCTAAAATTGAGGTTTGCAAGGGATTCTGGGTAAAGGAACGTTGGAGGATCCACGCAAGCCATACCTCCTTGGAAGCCCCCGGGTGTCTACTTTTCAGAAATGTATGGGTTTGGTAGGTTTCCCTAGATGGCCGTCTAGCACGGGGCCAAAAACCCTGGTAACCCCTCTTGCAAAAGCTGGTTGTATTTAATGTCAATACCGCCAGCTTTTGCAAGAGGGGTTACCTGGGTTTTTGGCCCCGTGCTAGACAGCTATCTAGGGAAACCTACCAAACCCATACATTTCTGAAAAGTAGACACCCGGGGGCTTCCAAGGAGGTATGGCTTGCGTGGATCCTCCAACGTTCCTTTACCCAGAAACCCTTGCAAACCTCAATTTTTGCTGGAAAAATCAGTTTTTTCACACTTTTTATACGTGGGAAAGTGTGGCGTCACTGGGCTCACACAAATTTCCTCCCACCCAGCGTTCCCCCAGGTCTTTGGACCGGGGCTCGGCGGGCATCTTTGGAAACTACCAAACCCAAACAGTTCTGAAAACTAGACACCCGGGGGAGTCCAGGGAGGTATGGCATGCGTGGGTCCCCCAATGTTTTCCTACCCAGAAATCCTTTCAAACCATAAATTTAGGTAAAAAAAACAGTTTTTCATACATTTTTGTGTGGGATCGCCATGCCGGCACAAATGTCCTACCACCCAGCATTCCCCTTGTTCTCCCGAGTAAAATGATGCCTCACTTGTGTGGGTGGGCCAAAGGCCTATGAATAAGGCAGGGGGGCTTAACTTGTAACACTTAAATACTACCTTTTTCAACATTCATTTTTGGCCTGTTCTGCTTTGGGGCACCCACACAAGTGAGGGAACCTTTTACTCGGGAGAACAAGGGGAGCGCTCGGTGGTAGGACATTTTTGCCGGCACGGTGATCCCACTCAAAAAAATTTGGAAAAGTGATTATTTTTCCTAATTTTAAGGTTTGCAAGGTGTTCTGTGTAGGAAAACGTTCGGGGACCCACGCATGCCATACCTCCCTGGACTCCTCCGGGTGTCTAGTTTTCAGAACTGTTTTGGTTTGGTAGTTTCCAAAGATGCCTGCCGAGCCCCGGTCCAAAAACTCAGCCCTCCCCCCCCAAAAAAGAAGGTAATCCTGATATTGGCTATTGTAATGTCTCCACCATACAGTTTGGTCCTTTTCCTGTCGCAGCCACTATGCCTACCCATGCAAGTGAGGTACCATTTTTATCGGGAGACCTGGGGGAACGCTGGGTGGGAGGAAATTTGTGTGAGCCCAGTGACGCCACTCTTTCCCACCCAAAAAAAGTGTGAAAAAACTGATTTTTTCTGCAAATATTGTGGTTTGCAAGGGATTCTGGGTAAAGGAACGTTGGAGGATCCACGCAAGCCATACCTCCTTGGAAGCCCCCGGGTGTCTACTTTTCAGAAATGTGTGGGTTTGGTAGGTTTCCCTACATGGCCGTCTCGCACGGGGACAAAAACCCAGGTAACCCCTCTTGCAAAAGATGGTGGTATTGAATGTCCCGGGGGAACGCTGGGTGGGTGGAAATTTGTTGATCCACGCAGATTCCGGAACTTTCCACCACAGAAATGTGAGGAAAATGCGTTTTTCTTTTCCAATTTCTTAGCTTTGCAAGGGATTCTGGGTAAGAGAACCTGGGGGTAGGCAGTCGAGTGACCCCATCCTGAATTCCCCTGGGTGTCTACTTTTCAATAATATATAGGTTTGCTAGGTTTCCCTAGGTGCCGGCAGAGCTAGGGTTCAAAAACAAAAGGTAGTCTCTTTGCCCAAAAAGTGCACAATTTCACTGAAAAATTGAGTTGTGACCAGGTTGCGTTTTGCGCTGTTTCCTGTCGCAGCCACTATGCCTACCCACGCCAGTGAGATACCATTTTTCTCGGGAGACCTGGAGGAACGCTGGGTGGGTGGAAATTTGTTGATCCACGCAGATTCCGGAACTTTCCACCACAGAAATGTGAGGAAAATGCGTTTTTTTTCCAATTACTTAGCTTTGCAAGGGATTCTGGGTAAGAGAACCAGGGGGTAGGCAGTCGAGTGACCACATCCTGAATTTCCCTGGGTGTCTACTTTTCAAAAATATATAGGTTTGCTAGGTTTTCCTAGGTGCCGGCAGAGCTAGGGTTCAAAAACCAAAGGTAGTCTCTTTGCCCAAAAAGTGCACAATTTCACTGAAAAATTGAGTTGTGACCACGTTGCATTTTGCGCTGTTTCCTGTCGCAGCCACTATGCCTACCCACGCAAGTGAGATACCATTTTTCTCGGGAGACCTAGGGGACCGCTGGGTGGGTGGAAATTTGTTGATCTACGCAGATTCCGGAACTTTTCACCACAGAAAT
Organism: Lissotriton vulgaris; assembly: GCF_964263255.1. Taxonomy (NCBI): domain Eukaryota; kingdom Metazoa; phylum Chordata; class Amphibia; order Caudata; family Salamandridae; genus Lissotriton; species Lissotriton vulgaris. The sequence continues at coordinate 915,200,256 of NC_141694.1, read as the reverse complement.
GTGAGGAAAATGTTTTTTTTGTTTCCAATTTCTTAGCTTTGCAAGGGATTCTGGGTAAGAGAACCTGGGGGTAGGCAGTCGAGTGACCCCATCCTGAATTCCCCTGGGTGTCTACTTTTCAAAAATATATAGGTTTGCTAGGTTTCCCCAGGTGCCGGCAGAGCTAGGGTTCAAAAACAAAAGGTAGTCTCTTTGCCAAAAAAGTGCACAATTTCACTGAAAAATTGAGTTGTGACCACGTTGCGTTTTGCGCTGTTTCCTGTCGCAGCCACTATGCCTACCCACGCAAGTGAGATACCATTTTTCTCAGGAGACCTGGAGGAACGCTGGGTGGGTGGAAATTTGTTGATCCACGCAGATTCCGGAACTTTCCACCACATAAATGTGAGTGAAATGCGTTTTTTTTTTCCAATTCCTTAGATTTGCAAGGGATTCTGGGTAAGAGAACCTCGGGGTAGGCAGTCGATTGACCCCATCCTGAATTCCCCTGGGTGTCTACTTTTCAAAAATATATAGGTTTGCTAGGTTTCCCTAGGTGCCGGCAGAGCTAGGGTTCAAAAACAAAAGGTAGTCTCTTTGCCCAAAAAGTGCACAATTTCACTGAAAAATTGAGTTGTGACCACGTTGCGTTTTGCGCTGTTTCCTGTCGCAGCCACTATGCCTACCCATGCAAGTGAGATACCATTTTCACGGGAGACCTGGGGGACCGCTGGGTGGGTGGAAATTTTTTGATCCACGCAGATTCCGGAACTTTCCACCACAGAAATATGAGGAAAATTCGTTTTTTTCCCAATTTCTTAGATTTGCAAGGGATTCTGGGTAAGAGAACCTGGGGGTAGGCAGTCGAGTCACCCCATCCTGAATTCCCCTGGGTGTCTACTTTTTAAAAATATATAGGTTTGCTAGGTTTCCCTAGGTGCCGGCAGAGCTAGGGTTCAAAAACAAAAGGTAGTCTCTGCCCAAAAAGTGCACAATTTCAGTGAAAAATTGAGTTGTGACCACGTTGCGTTTTGCACTGTTTCCTGTCGCAGCCACTATGTCTACCCACGCAAGTGAGATACCATTTTTCTCGGGAGACGTGGGGGAACGCTGGGTGGGTGGAAATTTGTTGATCCACGCAGATTCCGGAATTTTCCACCACAGAAATGTGAGGAAAATGCGTTTTTTTCCCAATTTCTTAGCTTTGCAAGGGATTCTGGGTAAGAGAACCTGGGGGTAGGCAGTCGAGTCACCCCATCCTGAATTTCCCTGGGTGTCTACTTTTCAAAAATATATAGGTTTGCTAGGTTTCCCTAGGTGCCGGCAGAGCTAGGGTTCAAAAACAAAAGGTATTCTCTCTGCACAAAAAGGGCACAATTTCACTGAAAAATTGAGTTGTGACCACGTTGCGTTTTGCGCTGTTTCCTGTCGCAGCCACTATGCCTACCCACGCAAGTGAGATACCATTTTTCTCGCGAGACCTGGGGGAACGATGGGTGGGTGGAAATTTGTTGATCCACGCAGATTCCGGAACTTTCCACCACAGAAATGTGAGGAAAATGTGTTTTTTTTCCAATTTCTTAGCTTTGCAAGGGATTCTGGGTAAGAGAACCTGGGGGTAGGCAGTCGAGTCACCCCATCCTGAATTTCCCTGGGTGTCTACTTTTCAAAAATATATAGGTTTGCTAGGTTTCCCTAGGTGCCGGCAGAGCTAGGGTTCAAAAACAAAAGGTAGTCTCTTTGCCCAAAAAGTGCACAATTTCACTTAAAAAATGAGTTGTGACCACGTTGCGTTTTGCGCTGTTTCCTGTCACAGCCACTATGCCTACCCACGCAAGTGAGATACCATTTTTCTCGGGAGACCTGGGGGAACGCTGGGTGGGTGGAAATTTGTTGATCCACGCAGATTCCGGAACTTTCCACCACAGAAATGTGAGGAAAATGCGTTTGTTTTCCAATTACTTAGCTTTGCAAGGGATTCTGGGTAAGAGAACCAGGGGGTAGGCAGTCGAGTGACCACATCCTGAATTTCCCTGGGTGTCTACTTTTCAAAAATATATAGGTTTGCTAGGTTTTCCTAGGTGCCGGCAGAGCTAGGGTTCAAAAACAAAAGGTAGTCTCTTTGCCCAAAAAGTGCACAATTTCACTGAGAAAATTGAGTTGTGACCACGTTGCGTTTTGCGCTGTTTCCTGTCGCAGCCACTATGCCTACCCACGCAAGTGATATACCATTTTTCTCGGGAGACCTAGGGGACCGCTGGGTGGGTGGAAATTTGTTGATCTACGCAGATTCCGGAACTTTTCACCACAGAATTGTGAGGAAAATGTTTTTTTTGTTTCCAATTTCTTAGATTTGCAAGGGATTCTGGGTAAGAGAACCTGGGGGTAGGCAGTCGAGTGACCCCATCCTGAATTCCCCTGGGTGTCTACTTTTCAAAAATATATAGGTTTGCTAGGTTTCCCCAGGTGCCGGCAGAGCTAGGGTTCAAAAACAAAAGGTAGTCTCTTTGCCCAAAAAGTGCACAATTTCACTGAAAAATTGAGTTGTGACCACGTTGCATTTTGCGCTGTTTCCTGTCGCCGCCACTATGCCTACCCACGCAAGTGAGATACCATTTTTCTCAGGAGACCTGGAGGAACGCTGGGTGGGTGGAAATTTATTGATCCACGCAGATTCCGAAACTTTCCACAACATAAATGTGAGTAAAATGCGTTTTTTTTTCCAATTCCTTAGATTTTCAAGGGATTCTGGGTAAGAGAACCTCGGGGTAGGCAGTCGATTGACCCCATCCTGAATTCCCCTGGGTGTCTACTTTTCAAAAATATATAGGTTTGCTAGGTTTCCCTAGGTGCCGGCAGAGCTAGAGTTCAAAAACAAAAGGTAGTCTCTTTGCCCAAAAAGTGCACAATTTCACTGAAAAATTGAGTTGTGACCACGTTGCGTTTTGCGCTGTTTCCTGTCGCAGCCACTATGCCTACCCATGCAAGTGAGATACCATTTTTCACGGGAGACCTGGGGGACCGCTGGGTGGGTGGAAATTTGTTGATCCACGCAGATTCCGGAACTTTCCACCACAGAAATATGAGGAAAATTCGTTTTTTTCCCAATTTCTTAGATTTGCAAGGGATTCTGGGTAAGAGAACCTGGGGGTAGGCAGTCGAGTCACCCCATCCTGAATTCCCCTGGGTGTCTACTTTTCAAAAATATATAGGTTTGCTAGGTTTCCCTAGGTGCCGGCAGAGCTAGGGTTCAAAAACAAAAGGTAGTCTCTTTGCCCAAAAAGTGCACAATTTCACTGAAAAATTGAGTTGTGACCACGTTGCGTTTTGCACTGTTTCCTGTCGCAGCCACTATGTCTACCCACGCAAGTGAGATACCATTTTTCTCGGGAGACGTGGGGGAACGCTGGGTGGGTGGAAATTTGTTGATCCACGCAGATTCCGGAATTTTCCACCACAGAAATGTGAGGAAAATGCGTTTTTTCCCAATTTCTTAGCTTTGCAAGGGATTCTGGGTAAGAGAACCTGGGGGTAGGCAGTCGAGTCACCCCATCCTGAATTCCCCTGGGTGTCTACTTTTCAAAAATATATAGGTTTGCTAGGTTTCCCTAGGTGCCGGCAGAGCTAGGGTTCAAAAACAAAAGGTATTCTCTCTGCACAAAAAGGGCACAATTTCACTGAAAAATTGAGTTTTGACCACGTTGCGTTTTGCGCTGTTTCCTGTCGCAGCTACTATGCCTACCCGCGCAAGTGAGATACCATTTTTCTCGCGAGACCTTGGGGAACGGTGGGTGGGTGGAAATTTGTTGATCCACGCAGATTCCGGAACTTTCCACCACAGAAATGTGAGGAAAATGTGTTTTTTTTCCAATTTCTTAGCTTTGCAAGGGGTTCTGGGTAAGAGAACCTGGGTGTAGGCAGGCGATTGACCCCATCCTGAATTCCCCTGTGTGTCTAATTTTCAAAAATATATAGGTTTGCTAGGTTTCCCTAGGTGCCGGCAGAGCTAGGGTTAAAAAACAAAAGGTAGTCTCTTTGCCCAAAAAGTACACAATTTCACTGAAAAATTGAGTTGTGACCACGTTGCTTTTTGCGCTGTTTCCTGTCGCAGCCACTATGCCTACCCACGCAAGTGAGATACCATTTTTCTCGGGAGACCTGGGGGAACGCTGGGTGGGTGGAAATTTGTTGATCCACGCAGATTCCGGAACTTTCCACCACAGAAATGTGAGGAAAATGTGTTTTTTTTCCAATTTCTTAGCTTTGCAAGGGGTTCTGGGTAAGAGAACCTGGGTGTAGGCAGGCGATTGACCCCATCCTGAATTCCCCTGTGTGTCTAATTTTCAAAAATATATAGGTTTGCTAGGTTTCCCTAGGTGCCGGCAGAGCTAGGGTTCAAAAACAAAAGGTAGTCTCTTTGCCCAAAAAGTACACAATTTCACTGAAAAATTGAGTTGTGACCACGTTGCGTTTTGCGCTGTTTCCTGTCGCAGCCACTATGCCTACCCACGCAAGTGAGATACCATTTTTCTCGGGAGACCTGGGGAAATGCTGGGTGGGTGGAAATTTGTTGATCCACGCAGATTCCGGAACTTTCCCCCACAGAAATGTGAGGAAAATGCGTTTTTTTCCCAATTTCTTAGCTTTGCAAGGGATTCTGGGTAAGAGAACCTGGGGGTAGGCAGTCGAATCACCCCATCCTGAACTGCCCTGGGTGTCTACTTTTCAAAAATATATAGGTTTGCTAGGTTTCCCTAGGTGCCGGCAGAGCTAGGGTTCAAAAACAAAAGGTATTCTCTTTGCACAAAAAGGGCACAATTTCACTGAAAAATTGGGTTGTGACCACGTTCCGTTTTGCGCTGTTTCCTGTCGCAGCCACTATGCCTACCCACGCAAGTGAGATACCATTTTTCTCGGGACACCTGGGGGAACGCTGGGTGCGTGGAAATTTGTTGATCCACGCAGGATCCGGAACTTTCCACCACAGAAATGTGAGGAAAATGTGTTTTTTTTCCAATTTCTTAGCTTTGCAAGGGGTTCTGGGTAAGAGAACCTGGGGGTAGGCAGGCGAGTGACCCCATTCTGAATTCCCCTGGGTGTCTAATTTTCAAAAATATATAGGTTTGCTATGTTTCCCTAGGTGCCAGGAGAGCTAGGGTTCAAAAACAAAAGGTAGTCTCTTTGCCCAAAAAGTACACAATTTCACTGAAAAATTGAGTTGTGACCACGTTGCATTTTGCGCTGTTTCCTGTCGCAGCCACTATGCCTACCCACGCAAGTGAGATACCATTTTTCTCGGGAGACCTGGGGGAACGCTGGGTGGGTGGAAATTTGTTGATCCACACAGATTCCGGAACTTTCCACCACAGAAATGTGAGGAAAATGTGGATTTTTTTCCAATTTCTTAGATTTGCAAGGGATTCTGGGTGAGAGAACCTGGTGGTAGGGAGTCGAGTCACCCCATCCTGAATTCCCCTGGGTGTCTACGTTTTAAATATATATAGGTTTGCTAGGTTTCTCTAGGTGCCGGCAGAGCTAGGGTTCAAAAACAAAAGGTAGTCTCTTTGCCCAAAAAGTGCACAATTTCACTGAAAAATTGAGTTGTGACCGCGTTGCGTTTTGCACTGTTTCCTGTCGCAGCCACTATGCCTATCCATGCAAGTGAGATACCATTTTTCTCAGGATACCTGGGGGAACGCTGGGTGGGTGGAAATTAGTTGATCCACGCAGATTCCGGAACTTTCCACCACAGAAATGTGAGGAAAATGCATTTATTTTTTCCAATTTCTTAGATTTGCAAGGGATTCTGGGTAAGAGAACCTGGGGTAGGCTGGCGAGTGACCCCATCCTGAATTCCCCTGGGTGTCTACTTTTCAAAAATATATAGGTTTGCTAGGTTTCCCTAGGTGTGGGCAGAGCTAGGGTTCAAAAACAAAAGGTAGTCTCTTTGCCCAAAAAGTACACAATTTCACTGAAAAATTGAGTTGTGACCACGTTGCGTTTTACGCTGTTTCCTGTCACAGCCACTATGCCTACCCACGCAAGTGAGATACCATTTTTCTCGGGAGACCTGGGGGAACGCTGGGTGGGTGGAAATTTGTTGATCCACGCAGATTCCAGAACTTTCCACCACAGAAATGTGAGGAAAATGCGTTTTTCTTTTTTCAATTTCTTAGCTTTGCAAGGGATTCTGGGTAAGAGAACCTGGGGGTAGGCAGTCGAGTGACCCCATCCTGAATTCCCCTGGGTGTCTACTTTTCAAAAATATATAGGTTTGCTAGGTTTCCCTAGGTGCCGGCAGAGCTAGGGTCCAAAAACAAAAGGTAGTCTCTTTGCCCAAAAAGTGCACAATTTCACTGAAAAATTGAGTTGTGACCACGTTGCGTTTTGCGCTGTTTCCTGTCGCAGCCACTATGCCTACCCACGCAAGTGAGATACCATTTTTTTCGGGAGACCTGGGGGAACGCTGGGTGGGTGGAAATTTGTTGATCCACGCAGATTCCGGAACTTTCCACCACAGAAATGTGAGGAAAATGTGTTTTTTTTCCCAATTTCTTAGCTTTGCAAGGGATTCTGGGTAAGAGAACCTGGGGGTAGGCAGTCAAGTCACCCCATCCTGAATTCCCCTGGGTGTCTACTTTTTAAAAATATATAGGTTTAATAGGTTTCCCTAGGTGCCGGCAGAGCTAGGGTTCAAAAACAAAAGGTAGACTCTTTGCCCAAAAAGTGCACAATTTCACTGAAAAATTGAGTTGTGACCACGTTGCGTTTTGCACTGTTTCCTGTCGCAGCCACTATGCCTACCCACGCAAGTGAGATACCATTTTTCTCGGGAGACCTGGGGAACGCTGGGTGGATGGAAATTTGTTGATCCACGCAGATTCCGGAACTTTCCACCGCAGAATTGTGAGGAAAATGCGTTTTGTTTTCCAATTTCTTAGCTTTGTAAGGGATTCTGGGTAAGAGAACCTGGGGGTAGGCAGGCGAGTGACCCCATCCTGAATTCCCCTGGGTGTCTACTTTTAAAAAATATATAGGTTTGCTAGGTTTCCCTAGGTGCCGGCAGAGCTAGGGTTCAAAAACAAAAGGTAGTCTCTTTGCCCAAAAAGTACACAATTTCACTGAAAAATTGAGTTGTGACCACGTTGCGTTTTGCGCTGTTTCCTGTCGCAGCCACTATGCCTACCCACGCAAGTGAGATACCAATTTTCTCGGGAGACCTCGGGGAACGCAGGGTGGGTGGAAATTTGTTGATCCACGCAGATTCCGGAATTTTCCACTACAGAAATGTGAGGAAAATGCATTTTTTTCCAATTTCTTAGCTTTGCAACGCATTCTGGGTAAGAGAACCTGGGGGTAGGCAGGCGAGTGACCCCATCCTGAATTTCCCTGGGTGACTACTTTTCAAAAATATATAGGTTTGCTAGGTTTCCCTAGGTGCCGGCAGAGCTAGGGTTCAAAAACAAAAGGTAGTCTCTTTGCCCAAAAAGTACACAATTTCACTGAAAAATTGAGTTGTGACCACGTTGCGTTTTGCGCTGTTTCCTGTCGCAGCCAATATGCCTACCCACGCAAGTGAGATACAATTTTTCTCGGGAGACCTGGGGGAACGCTGGGTGGGTGGAAATGTGTTGATCCACGCAGATTCCGGAACTTTCCCCCACAGAAATGTGAGGAAAATGCGTTTTGTTTTCCAATTTCTTAGCTTTGTAAGGGATTCTGGGTAGGAGAACCTGGGGGTAGGCAGGCGAGTGACCCCATTCTGAATTCCTCTGTGTGTCTACTTTTAAAAAATATATAGGTTTGCTAGGTTTCCCTAGGTGCCGGCAGAGCTAGGGTTCAAAAACAAAAGGTAGTCTCTTTGCCCAAAAAGTACACAATTTCACAGAAAAATTGAGTTGTGACCACGTTGCGTTTTGCGCTGTTTCCTGTCGCAGCCACTATGCCGACCCACGCAAGTGAGATACCATTTTTCTCGGGAGACCTAGGGGACCGCTGGGTGGGTGGAAATTTGTTGATCCACGCAGATTCCGGAACTTTTCACCACAGAAATGTGAGAAAAATGGTTTTTTTGTTTCCAATTTCTTAGCTTTGCAAGGGATTCTGGGTAAGAGAACCTGGGGGTAGGCAGTCGAATGACCCCATCCTGAATTCCCCTGGGTGTCTACTTTTCAAAAATATATAGGTTCGCTAGGTTTCCCTAGGTGCCGGCAGAGCTAGGGTTCAAAAACAAAAGGTAGTCTCTTTGCCCAAAAAGTGCACAATTTCACTGAAAAATTAAGTTGTGACCACGTTGCGTTTTGCGCTGTTTCCTGTCGCAGTCACTATGCCTACCCACGCAAGTGAGATACCATTTTTCTCAGGAGACCTGGAGGAACGCTGAGTGGGTGGAAATTTGTTGATCCACGCAGATTCCGGAACTTTCCACCACAGAAATGTGAGTAAAATGCGTTTTTTTCCCAATTCCTTAGATTTGCAAGGGATTCTGGGTAGGAGAACCTGGGGGTAGGCAGTCGATTGACCCCATCCTGAATTCCCCTGGGTGTCTACTTTTCAAAAATATATAGGTTTGCTAGGTTTCCCTAGGTGCCGGCAGAGCTAGGGTTCAAAAACAAAAGTTAGTCTCTTTGCCCAAAAAGTGCACAATTTCACTGAAAAATTGAGTTGTGACCAGGTTGCGTTTTGCGCTGTTTCCTGTCGCAGCCACTATGCCTACCCACGCAAGTGAGGTACCATTTTTATCGGGAGACCTGGGGGAACGCTGGGTGGGAGGAAATTTGTGTGAGCCCAGTGATGCCACGCTTTCCCATGCAAAAAAGTGTGAAAAAACTGTTTTTTGTTTTAGCTAAAATTGAGGTTTGCAAGGGATTCTGGGTAAAGGAACGTTGGAGGATCCACGCAAGCCATACCTCCTTGGAAGCCCCAGGGTGTCTACTTTTCAGAAATGTATGGGTTTGGTAGGTTTCCCTAGATGGCCGTCTAGCACGGGGCCAAAAACCCTGGTAACCCCTCTTGCAAAAGCTGGTTGTATTTAATGTCAATACCGCCAGCTTTTGCAAAAGGGGTTACCTGGGTTTTTGGCCCCGTGCTAGGCAGCTATCTAGGGAAACCTACAAAACCCATACATTTCTGAAAAGTAGACACCCGGGGGCTTCCAAGGAGGTATGGCTTGCGTGGATCCTCCAACGTTCCTTTACCCAGAATCCCTTGCAAACCTCAATTTTTGCTGGAAAAATCAGTTTTTTCACACTTTTTATACGTGGGAAAGTGTGGCGTCACTGGGCTCACACAAATTTCCTCCCACCCAGCGTTCCCCCAGGTCTTTGGACCGGGGCTCGGCGGGCATCTTTGGAAACTACCAAACCCAAACAGTTCTGAAAACTAGACACCCGGGGGAGTCCAGGGAGGTATGGCATGCGTGGGTCCCCCAATGTTTTCCTACCCAGAAATCCTTTCAAACCATGAATTTAGGTTAAAAAAACTGTTTTTCATACATTTTTGCGTGGGATCGCCATGCCGGCACAAATGTCCTACCACCCAGCATTCCCCTTGTTCTCCCGAGTAAAATGATGCCTCACTTGTGTGGGTGGGCCAAAGGCCTATGAATAAGGCAGGGGGGCTTAACTTGTAACACTTAAATACTACCTTTTTCAACATTCATTTTTGGCCTGTTCTGCTTTGGGGCACCCACACAAGTGAGGTATCCTTTTACTCGGGAGAACAAGGGGAGCGCTCGGTGGTAGGACATTTTTGCCGGCACGGTGATCCCACTCAAAAAAATTTGGAAAAGTGATTATTTTTCCTAATTTTAAGGTTTGCAAGGTGTTCTGTGTAGGAAAACGTTCGGGGACCCACGCATGCCATACCTCCCTGGACTCCTCCGGGTGTCTAGTTTTCAGAACTGTTTTGGTTTGGTAGTTTCCAAAGATGCCTGCCGAGCCCCGGTCCAAAAACTCAGCCCCCCCCCCCCAAAAAAGAAGGTAATCCTGCTATTGGCTATTGTAATGTCTCCACCATACAGTTTGGTCCTTTTCCTGTCGCAGCCACTATGCCTACCTACGCAAGTGAGGTACCATTTTTATCGGGAGACCTGGGGGAACGCTGGGTGGGAGGAAATTTGTGTGAGCCCAGTGACGCCACTCTTTCCCACGCAAAAAAAGTGTGAAAAAACTGATTTTTTCTGCAAATATTGTGGTTTGCAAGGGATTCTGGGTAAAGGAACGTTGGAGGATCCACGCAAGCCATACCTCCTTGGAAGCCCCCGGGTGTCTACTTTTCAGAAATGTGTGGGTTTGGTAGGTTTCCCTACATGGCCGTCTCGCACGGGGACAAAAACCCAGGTAACCCCTCTTGCAAAAGCTGGTGGTATTGAATGTCAATCCCACCAGCTTTTGCAAGAGGGGTTACCTGGGTTTTTGTCCCCGTGCGAGACGGCCATGTAGGGAAACCTACCAAACCCACACATTTCTGAAAAGTAGACACCCAGGGGCTTCCAAGGAGGTATGGCTTGCGTGGATCCTCCAACGTTCCATTACCCAGAATCCCTTGCAAACCTCAATTTTTGATGGAAAAATCAGTTTTTACACACTTTTTTGTGTGGGAAAGCGTGGCGTCACTGGGCTCACACAAATTTCCTCCCACCCAGCGTTCCCCCAGGTCTCCCGATAAAAATGGTACCTCACTTGCGTGGGTAGGCATAGTGGCTGCGACAGGAAAAGGACCAAACCGTATGGTGGAGACATTACAATAACCAATAGCAAGATTACCTTCTTTTTTTTGGGGGGGGCTGAGTTTTTGGACCGGGGCTCGGCGGGCATCTTTGGAAACTACCAAACCCAAACAGTTCTGAAAACTAGACACCCGGGGGAGTCCAGGGAGGTATGGCATGCGTGGGTCCCCCAAAGTTTTCCTACCCAGAAATCCTTTCAACCATACATTTAGGTTAAAAAAACAGTTTTTCATACATTTTTGCGTGGGATCGCCGTGCCGGCACAAATGTCCTACCACCCAGCGTTCTCCTTGTTCTCCCGAGTAAAATGATACCTCACTTGTGTAGGTGGGCCAAAGGCCTGTGACTAAGGCAGGGGGGCTTAACTTGTAACACTTAAATACTACCCTTTTCAACATTCATTTTTGGCCTGTTCCGCTTTGGGGCACCCACACAAGTGAGGTATCCTTTTACTCGGGAGAACAAGGGGAGCACTGGGTGGTAGGACATTTTTGCCGGCACGGTGATCCCACGCAAAAAAGTTTGGAAAAGTGATTATTTTTCCTAATTTTAAGGTTTGCAAGGTGTTCTGGGTAGGAAAACGTTCGGGGACCCACGCATGCCATACCTCCCTGGACTCCCCCGGGCGTCTAGTTTTCATAACTGTTTTGGTTTGGTACTTTCCAAAGATGCCCGCCGAGCCCCGGTCCAAAAACTCAGACCCCCCCCAAAAAAGAAGGTAATCTTGCTATTGGTTATTGTAATGTCTCCACCGTACGGTTTGGTCCTTTTCCTGTCGCAGCCACTATGCCTAACCACGCAAGTGAGGTACTATTTTTATCGGGAGACCCGGGGGAACGCTGGGTGGGTGGAAATTTGTTGATCCACGCAGATTCCGGAACTTTCCACCACAGAAATGTGAGGAAAATGCGTTTTTCTTTTCCAATTTCTTAGCTTTGCAAGGGATTCTGGGTAAGAGAACCTGGGGGTAGGCAGGCGAGTGACCCCATCCTGAATTCCCCTGGGTGTCTACTTTTAAAAAATATATAGGTTTGCTAGGTTTCCCTAGGTGCCGGCAGAGCTAGGGTTCAAAAACAAAAGGTAGTCTCTTTGCCCAAAAAGTACACAATTTCACTGAAAAATTGAGTTGTGATCACGTTGCGTTTTGCGCTGTTTCCTGTCGCAGCCAATATGCCTACCCACGCAAGTGAGATACAATTTTTCTCGGGAGACCTGGGGGAACGCTGGGTGGGTGGAAATGTGTTGATCCACGCAGATTCCGGAACTTTCCCCCACAGAAATGTGAGGAAAATGCGTTTTGTTTTCCAATTTCTTAGCTTTGTAAGGGATTCTGGGTAGGAGAACCTGGGGATAGGCAGGCGAGTGACCCCATTTTGAATTCCTCTGGGTGTCTACTTTTAAAAAATATATAGGTTTGCTAGGTTTCCCTAGGTGCCGGCAGAGCTAGGGTTCAAAAACAAAAGGTAGTCTCTTTGCCCAAAAAGTACACAATTTCACTGAAAAATTGAGTTGTGACCACGTTGCGTTTTGCGCTGTTTCCTGTCGCAGCCACTATGCCGACCCACGCAAGTGAGATACCATTTTTCTTGGGAGACCTAGGGGACCGCTGGGTGGGTGGAAATTTGTTGATCCATGCAGATTCCGGAACTTTTCACCACAGAAATGTGAGGAAAATGTTTTTTTTGTTTCCAATTTCTTAGCTTTGCAAGGGATTCTGGGTAAGAGAACCTGGGGGTAGGCAGTCGAGTGACCCCATCCTGAATTCCCCTGGGTGTCTACTTTTCAAAAATATATAGGTTTGCTAGGTTTCCCTAGGTGCCGGCAGAGCTAGGGTTCAAAAACAAAAGGTAGTCTCTTTGCCCAAAAAGTGCACAATTTCACTGAAAAATTGAGTTGTGACCACGTTGCGTTTTGCACTGTTTCCTGTCGCAGCCACTATGTCTACCCACGCAAGTGAGATACCATTTTTCTCGGGAGACGTGGGGGAATGCTGGGTGGGTGGAAATTTGTTGATCCACGCAGATTTCGGAATTTTCCACCACAGAAATGTGAGGAAAATGCGTTTTTTCCCAATTTCTTAGCTTTGCAAGGGATTCTGGGTAAGAGAACCTGGGGGTAGGCAGTCGAGTCACCCCATCCTGAATTCCCCTGGGTGTCTACTTTTCAAAAATATATAGGTTTGCTAGGTTTCCCTAGGTGCCGGCAGAGCTAGGGTTCAAAAACAAAAGGTATTCTCTCTGCACAAAAAGGGCACAATTTCACTGAAAAATTGAGTTTTGACCACGTTGCGTTTTGCGCTGTTTCCTGTCGCAGCCACTATGCCTACCCGCGCAAGTGAGATACCATTTTTCTCGCGAGACCTTGGGGAACGATGGGTGGGTGGAAATTTGTTGATCCACGCAGATTCCGGAACTTTCCACCACAGAAATGTGAGGAAAATGTGTTTTTTTTCCAATTTCTTAGCTTTGCAAGGGGTTCTGGGTAAGAGAACCTGGGTGTAGGCAGGCGATTGACCCCATCCTGAATTCCCCTGTGTGTCTAATTTTCAAAAATATATAGGTTTGCTAGGTTTCCCTAGGTGCCGGCAGAGCTAGGGTTAAAAAACAAAAGGTAGTCTCTTTGCCCAAAAAGTACACAATTTCACTGAAAAATTGAGTTGTGACCACGTTGCTTTTTGCGCTGTTTCCTGTCGCAGCCACTATGCCTACCCACGCAAGTGAGATACCATTTTTCTCGGGAGACCTGGGGGAACGCTGGGTGGGTGGAAATTTGTTGATCCACGCAGATTCCGGAACTTTCCACCACAGAAATGTGAGGAAAATGTGTTTTTTTTCCAATTTCTTAGCTTTGCAAGGGGTTCTGGGTAAGAGAACCTGGGTGTAGGCAGGCGATTGACCCCATCCTGAATTCCCCTGTGTGTCTAATTTTCAAAAATATATAGGTTTGCTAGGTTTCCCTAGGTGCCGGCAGAGCTAGGGTTCAAAAACAAAAGGTAGTCTCTTTGCCCAAAAAGTACACAATTTCACTGAAAAATTGAGTTGTGACCACGTTGCGTTTTGCGCTGTTTCCTGTCGCAGCCACTATGCCTACCCACGCAAGTGAGATACCATTTTTCTCGGGAGACCTGGGGAAATGCTGGGTGGGTGGAAATTTGTTGATCCACGCAGATTCCGGAACTTTCCCCCACAGAAATGTGAGGAAAATGCGTTTTTTTCCCAATTTCTTAGCTTTGCAAGGGATTCTGGGTAAGAGAACCTGGGGGTAGGCAGTCGAGTCACCCCATCCTGAACTGCCCTGGGTGTCTACTTTTCAAAAATATATAGGTTTGCTAGGTTTCCCTAGGTGCCGGCAGAGCTAGGGTTCAAAAACAAAAGGTATTCTCTTTGCACAAAAAGGGCACAATTCCACTGAAAAATTGGGTTGTGACCACGTTGCGTTTTGCGCTGTTTCCTGTCGCAGCCACTATGCCTACCCACGCAAGTGAGATACCATTTTTCTCGGGACACCTGGGGGAACGCTGGGTGCGTGGAAATTTGTTGATCCACGCAGGATCCGGAACTTTCCACCACAGAAATGTGAGGAAAATGTGTTTTTTTTCCAATTTCTTAGCTTTGCAAGGGGTTCTGGGTAAGAGAACCTGGGGGTAGGCAGGCGAGTGACCCCATACTGAATTCCCCTGGGTGTCTAATTTTCAAAAATATATAGGTTTGCTAGGTTTCCCTAGGTGCCAGGAGAGCTAGGGTTCAAAAACAAAAGGTAGTCTCTTTGCCCAAAAAGTACACAATTTCACTGAAAAATTGAGTTGTGACCACGTTGCATTTTGCGCTGTTTCCTGTCGCAGCCACTATGCCTACCCACGCAAGTGAGATACCATTTTTCTCGGGAGACCTGGGGGAACGCTGGGTGGGTGGAAATTTGTTGATCCACACAGATTCCGGAACTTTCCACCACAGAAATGTGAGGAAAATGTGGATTTTTTTCCAATTTCTTAGATTTGCAAGGGATTCTGGGTGAGAGAACCTGGTGGTAGGGAGTCGAGTCACCCCATCCTGAATTTCCCTGGGTGTCTACGTTTTAAATATATATAGGTTTGCTAGGTTTCTCTAGGTGCCGGCAGAGCTAGGGTTCAAAAACAAAAGGTAGTCTCTTTGCCCAAAAAGTGCACAATTTCACTGAAAAATTGAGTTGTGACCGCGTTGCGTTTTACGCTGTTTCCTGTCACAGCCACTATGCCTACCCACGCAAGTGAGATACCATTTTTCTCGGGAGACCTGGGGGAACGCTGGGTGGGTGGAAATTTGTTGATCCACGCAGATTCCAGAACTTTCCACCACAGAAATGTGAGGAAAATGCGTTTTTCTTTTTTCAATTTCTTAGATTTGCAAGGGATTCTGGGTAAGAGAACCTGGGGGTAGGCAGTCGAGTGACCCCATCCTGAATTCCCCTGGGTGTCTACTTTTCAAAAATATATAGGTTTGCTAGGTTTCCCTAGGTGCCGGCAGAGCTAGGGTTCAAAAACAAAAGGTAGTCTCTTTGCCCAAAAAGTGCACAATTTCACTGAAAAATTGAGTTGTGACCACGTTGCGTTTTGCGCTGTTTCCTGTCGCAGCCACTATGCCTACCCACGCAAGTGAGATACCATTTTTTTCGGGAGACCTGGGGGAACGCTGGGTGGGTGGAAATTTGTTGATCCACGCAGATTCCGGAACTTTCCACCACAGAAATGTGAGGAAAATGTGTTTTTTTCCCAATTTCTTAGCTTTGCAAGGGATTCTGGGTAAGAGAACCTGGGGGTAGGCAGTCAAGTCACCCCATCCTGAATTCCCCTGGGTGTCTACTTTTTAAAAATATATAGGTTTAATAGGTTTCCCTAGGTGCCGGCAGAGCTAGGGTTCAAAAACAAAAGGTAGACTCTTTGCCCAAAAAGTGCACAATTTCACTGAAAAATTGAGTTGTGACCACGTTGCGTTTTGCACTGTTTCCTGTCGCAGCCACTATGCCTACCCACGCAAGTGAGATACCATTTTTCTCGGGAGACCTGGGGAACGCTGGGTGGATGGAAATTTGTTGATCCACGCAGATTCCGGAACTTTCCACCGCAGAATTGTGAGGAAAATGCGTTTTGTTTTCCAATTTCTTAGCTTTGTAAGGGATTCTGGGTAAGAGAACCTGGGGGTAGGCAGGCGAGTGACCCCATCCTGAATTCCCCTGGGTGTCTACTTTTAAAAAATATATAGGTTTGCTAGGTTTCCCTAGGTGCCGGCAGAGCTAGGGTTCAAAAACAAAAGGTAGTCTCTTTGCCCAAAAAGTACACAATTTCACTGAAAAATTGAGTTGTGACCACGTTGCGTTTTGCGCTGTTTCCTGTCGCAGCAACTATGCCTACCCACGCAAGTGAGATACCAATTTTCTCGGGAGACCTCGGGGAACGCAGGGTGGGTGGAAATTTGTTGATCCACGCAGATTCCGGAATTTTCCACTACAGAAATGTGAGGAAAATGCATTTTTTTCCAATTTCTTAGCTTTGCAACGCATTCTGGGTAAGAGAACCTGGGGGTAGGCAGGCGAGTGACCCCATCCTGAATTTCCCTGGGTGACTACTTTTCAAAAATATATAGGTTTGCTAGGTTTCCCTAGGTGCCGGCAGAGCTAGGGTTCAAAAACAAAAGGTAGTCTCTTTGCCCAAAAAGTACACAATTTCACTGAAAAATTGAGTTGTGACCACGTTGCGTTTTGCGCTGTTTCCTGTCGCAGCCAATATGCCTACCCACGCAAGTGAGATACAATTTTTCTCGGGAGACCTGGGGGAACGCTGGGTGGGTGGAAATGTGTTGATCCACGCAGATTCCGGAACTTTCCCCCACAGAAATGTGAGGAAAATGCGTTTTGTTTTCCAATTTCTTAGCTTTGTAAGGGATTCTGGGTAGGAGAACCTGGGGGTAGGCAGGCGAGTGACCCCATTCTGAATTCCTCTGTGTGTCTACTTTTAAAAAATATATAGGTTTGCTAGGTTTCCCTAGGTGCCGGCAGAGCTAGGGTTCAAAAACAAAAGGTAGTCTCTTTGCCCAAAAAGTACACAATTTCACAGAAAAATTGAGTTGTGACCACTTTGCGTTTTGCGCTGTTTCCTGTCGCAGCCACTATGCCGACCCACGCAAGTGAGATACCATTTTTCTCGGGAGACCTAGGGGACCGCTGGGTGGGTGGAAATTTGTTGATCCACGCAGATTCCGGAACTTTTCACCACAGAAATGTGAGGAAAATGGTTTTTTTGTTTCCAATTTCTTAGCTTTGCAAGGGATTCTGGGTAAGAGAACCTGGGGGTAGGCAGTCGAATGACCCCATCCTGAATTCCCCTGGGTGTCTACTTTTCAAAAATATATAGGTTCGCTAGGTTTCCCTAGGTGCCGGCAGAGCTAGGGTTCAAAAACAAAAGGTAGTCTCTTTGCCCAAAAAGTGCACAATTTCACTGAAAAATTAAGTTGTGACCACGTTGCGTTTTGCGCTGTTTCCTGTCGCAGTCACTATGCCTACCCACGCAAGTGAGATACCATTTTTCTCAGGAGACCTGGAGGAACGCTGGGTGGGTGGAAATTTGTTGATCCACGCAGATTCCGGAACTTTCCACCACAGAAATGTGAGTAAAATGCGTTTTTTTTCCCAATTCCTTAGATTTGCAAGGGATTCTGGGTAGGAGAACCTGGGGGTAGGCAGTCGATTGACCCCATCCTGAATTCCCCTGGGTGTCTACTTTTCAAAAATATATAGGTTTGCTAGGTTTCCCTAGGTGCCGGCAGAGCTAGGGTTCAAAAACAAAAGGTAGTCTCTTTGCCCAAAAAGTGCACAATTTCACTGAAAAATTGAGTTGTGACCAGGTTGCGTTTTGCGCTGTTTCCTGTCGCAGCCACTATGCCTACCCACGCAAGTGAGGTACCATTTTTATCGGGAGACCTGGGGGAACGCTGGGTGGGAGGAAATTTGTGTGAGCCTAGTGATGCCACGCTTTCCCATGCAAAAAAGTGTGAAAAAACTGTTTTTTGTTTTAGCTAAAATTGAGGTTTGCAAGGGATTCTGGGTAAAGGAACGTTGGAGGATCCACGCAAGCCATACCTCCTTGGAAGCCCCAGGGTGTCTACTTTTCAGAAATGTATGGGTTTGGTAGGTTTCCCTAGATGGCCGTCTAGCACGGGGCCAAAAACCCTGGTAACCCCTCTTGCAAAAGCTGGTTGTATTTAATGTCAATACCGCCAGCTTTTGCAAGAGGGGTTACCTGGGTTTTTGGCCCCGTGCTAGACAGCTATCTAGGGAAACCTACAAAACCCATACATTTCTGAAAAGTAGACACCCGGGGGCTTCCAAGGAGGTATGGCTTGCGTGGATCCTCCAACGTTCCTTTACCCAGAATCCCTTGCAAACCTCAATTTTTGCTGGAAAAATCAGTTTTTTCACACTTTTTATACGTGGGAAAGTGTGGCGTCACTGGGCTCACACAAATTTCCTCCCACCCAGCGTTCCCCCAGGTCTTTGGACCGGGGCTCGGCGGGCATCTTTGGAAACTACCAAACCCAAACAGTTCTGAAAACTAGACACCCGGGGGAGTCCAGGGAGGTATGGCATGCGTGGGTCCCCCAATGTTTTCCTACCCAGAAATCCTTTCAAACCATGAATTTAGGTTAAAAAAACTGTTTTTCATACATTTTTGCGTGGGATCGCCATGCCGGCACAAATGTCCTACCACCCAGCATTCCCCTTGTTCTCCCGAGTAAAATGATGCCTCACTTGTGTGGGTGGGCCAAAGGCCTATGAATAAGGCAGGGGGGCTTAACTTGTAACACTTAAATACTACCTTTTTCAACATTCATTTTTGGCCTGTTCTGCTTTGGGGCACCCACACAAGTGAGGTATCCTTTTACTCGGGAGAACAAGGGGAGCGCTCGGTGGTAGGACATTTTTGCCGGCACGGTGATCCCACTCAAAAAAATTTGGAAAAGTGATTATTTTTCCTAATTTTAAGGTTTGCAAGGTGTTCTGTGTAGGAAAACGTTCGGGGACCCACGCATGCCATACCTCCCTGGACTCCTCCGGGTGTCTAGTTTTCAGAACTGTTTTGGTTTGGTAGTTTCCAAAGATGCCTGCCGAGCCCCGGTCCAAAAACTCAGCCCCCCCCCCCAAAAAAGAAGGTAATCCTGCTATTGGCTATTGTAATGTCTCCACCATACAGTTTGGTCCTTTTCCTGTCGCAGCCACTATGCCTACCTACGCAAGTGAGGTACCATTTTTATCGGGAGACCTGGGGGAACGCTGGGTGGGAGGAAATTTGTGTGAGCCCAGTGACGCCACTCTTTCCCACGCAAAAAAAGTGTGAAAAAACTGATTTTTTCTGCAAATATTGTGGTTTGCAAGGGATTCTGGGTAAAGGAACGTTGGAGGATCCACGCAAGCCATACCTCCTTGGAAGCCCCCGGGTGTCTACTTTTCAGAAATGTGTGGGTTTGGTAGGTTTCCCTACATGGCCGTCTCGCACGGGGACAAAAACCCAGGTAACCCCTCTTGCAAAAGCTGGTGGTATTGAATGTCAATCCCACCAGCTTTTGCAAGAGGGGTTACCTGGGTTTTTGTCCCCGTGCGAGACGGCCATGTAGGGAAACCTACCAAACCCACACATTTCTGAAAAGTAGACACCCAGGGGCTTCCAAGGAGGTATGGCTTGCGTGGATCCTCCAACGTTCCATTACCCAGAATCCCTTGCAAACCTCAATTTTTGATGGAAAAATCAGTTTTTACACACTTTTTTGTGTGGGAAAGCGTGGCGTCACTGGGCTCACACAAATTTCCTCCCACCCAGCGTTCCCCCAGGTCTCCCGATAAAAATGGTACCTCACTTGCGTGGGTAGGCATAGTGGCTGCGACAGGAAAAGGACCAAACCGTATGGTGGAGACATTACAATAACCAATAGCAAGATTACCTTCTTTTTTTTGGGGGGGGCTGAGTTTTTGGACCGGGGCTCGGCGGGCATCTTTGGAAACTACCAAACCCAAACAGTTCTGAAAACTAGACACCCGGGGGAGTCCAGGGAGGTATGGCATGCGTGGGTCCCCCAAAGTTTTCCTACCCAGAAATCCTTTCAACCATACATTTAGGTTAAAAAAACAGTTTTTCATACATTTTTGCGTGGGATCGCCGTGCCGGCACAAATGTCCTACCACCCAGCGTTCTCCTTGTTCTCCCGAGTAAAATGATACCTCACTTGTGTGGGTGGGCCAAAGGCCTGTGACTAAGGCAGGGGGGCTTAACTTGTAACACTTAAATACTACCCTTTTCAACATTCATTTTTGGCCTGTTCCGCTTTGGGGCACCCACACAAGTGAGGTATCCTTTTACTCGGGAGAACAAGGGGAGCACTGGGTGGTAGGACATTTTTGCCGGCACGGTGATCCCACGCAAAAAAGTTTGGAAAAGTGATTATTTTTCCTAATTTTAAGGTTTGCAAGGTGTTCTGGGTAGGAAAACGTTCGGGGACCCACGCATGCCATACCTCCCTGGACTCCCCCGGGCGTCTAGTTTTCATAACTGTTTTGGTTTGGTACTTTCCAAAGATGCCCGCCGTGCCCCGGTCCAAAAACTCAGACCCCCCCCAAAAAAGAAGGTAATCTTGCTATTGGTTATTGTAATGTCTCCACCGTACGGTTTGGTCCTTTTCCTGTCGCAGCCACTATGCCTAACCACGCAAGTGAGGTACTATTTTTATCGGGAGACCCGGGGGAACGCTGGGTGGGTGGAAATTTGTTGATCCACGCAGATTCCGGAACTTTCCACCACAGAAATGTGAGGAAAATGCGTTTTTCTTTTCCAATTTCTTAGCTTTGCAAGGGATTCTGGGTAAGAGAACCTGGGGGTAGGCAGGCGAGTGACCCCATCCTGAATTCCCCTGGGTGTCTACTTTTAAAAAATATATAGGTTTGCTAGGTTTCCCTAGGTGCCGGCAGAGCTAGGGTTCAAAAACAAAAGGTAGTCTCTTTGCCCAAAAAGTACACAATTTCACTGAAAAATTGAGTTGTGATCACGTTGCGTTTTGCGCTGTTTCCTGTCGCAGCCAATATGCCTACCCACGCAAGTGAGATACAATTTTTCTCGGGAGACCTGGGGGAACGCTGGGTGGGTGGAAATGTGTTGATCCACGCAGATTCCGGAACTTTCCCCCACAGAAATGTGAGGAAAATGCGTTTTGTTTTCCAATTTCTTAGCTTTGTAAGGGATTCTGGGTAGGAGAACCTGGGGGTAGGCAGGCGAGTGACCCCATTTTGAATTCCTCTGGGTGTCTACTTTTAAAAAATATATAGGTTTGCTAGGTTTCCCTAGGTGCCGGCACAGCTAGGGTTCAAAAACAAAAGGTAGTCTCTTTGCCCAAAAAGTACACAATTTCACTGAAAAATTGAGTTGTGACCACGTTGCGTTTTGCGCTGTTTCCTGTCGCAGCCACTATGCCGACCCACGCAAGTGAGATACCATTTTTCTTGGGAGACCTAGGGGACCGCTGGGTGGGTGGAAATTTGTTGATCCATGCAGATTCCGGAACTTTTCACCACAGAAATGTGAGGAAAATGTTTTTTTTGTTTCCAATTTCTTAGCTTTGCAAGGGATTCTGGGTAAGAGAACCTGGGGGTAGGCAGTCGAGTGACCCCATCCTGAATTCCCCTGGGTGTCTACTTTTCAAAAATATATAGGTTTGCTAGGTTTCCCTAGGTGCCGGCAGAGCTAGGGTTCAAAAACAAAAGGTAGTCTCTTTGCCCAAAAAGTGCACAATTTCACTGAAAAATTAAGTTGTGACCACGTTGCGTTTTGCGCTGTTTCCTGTCGCAGCCACTATGCCTACCCACGCAAGTGAGATACCATTTTTCTCAGGAGACCTGGAGGAACGCTGGGTGGGTGGAAATTTGTTGATCCGCGCAGATTCCGGAACTTTCCACCACAGAAATGTGAGGAAAATGCGTTTTTCTTTTCCAATTTCTTAGCTTTGCAAGGGATTCTGGGTAAGAGAACCTGGGGGTAGGCAGTCGAGTCACCCCATCCTGAATTTCCCTGGGTGTCTACTTTTCAAAAATATATAGGTTTGCTAGGTTTCCCTAGGTGCCGGCAGAGCTAGGGTTCAAAAACAAAAGGTAGTCTCTTTGCCCAAAAAGTGCACAATTTCACTGAAAAATTGATTTGTGACCACGTTGCGTTTTGCGCTGTTTCCTGTCGCAGCCACTATGCCTACCCATGCAAGTGAGATACCATTTTTCACGGGAGACCTGGGGGACCGCTGGGTGGGTGGAAATTTGTTGATCCACGCAGATTCCGGAACTTTCCACCACAGAAATGTGAGGAAAATGCGTTTTTCTTTTCCAATTTCTTAGCTTTGCAAGGGATTCTGGGTAAGAGAACCTGGGGGTAGGCAGTCGAGTGACCCCATCCTGAATTTCCCTGGGTGTCTACTTTTCAAAAATATATAGGTTTGCTAGGTTTCCCTAGGTGCCGGCAGAGCTAGGGTTCAAAAACAAAAGGTAGTCTCTTTGCCCAAAAAGTGCACAATTTCACTGAAAAATTGAGTTGTGACCAGGTTGCGTTTTGCGCTGTTTCCTGTCGCAGCCACTATGCCTACCCACGCAAGTGAGGTACCATTTTTATCGGGAGACCTGGGGGAACGCTGGGTGGGAGGAAATTTGTGTGAGCCCAGTGATGCCACGCTTTCCCTTGCAAAAAAGTGTAAAAAACTGTTTTTTGTTTTAGCTAAAATTGAGGTTTGCAAGGGATTCTGGGTAAAGGAACGTTGGAGGATCCACGCAAGCCATACCTCCTTGGAAGATCCCGGGTTTCTACTTTGCAGAAATGTATGGGTTTGGTAGGTTTCCCTAGATGGCCGTCTAGCACGGGCCAAAAACCCTGGTAACCCCCCTTGCAAAAGCTGGTTGTATTTAATGTCAATACCGCCAGCTTTTGCAAGAGGGGTTACCTGGGTTTTTGGCCCCGTGCTAGACAGCTATCTAGGGAAACCTACCAAACACATACATTTCTGAAAAGTAGACACCCGGGGGCTTCCAAGGAGGTATGGCTTGCGTGGATCCTCCAACGTTCCTTTACCCAGAATCCCTTGCAAACCTCAATTTTTGCTGGAAAAATCAGTTTTTTCACACTTTTTATACGTGGGAAAGTGTGGCGTCACTGGGCTCACACAAATTTCCTCCCACCCAGCGTTCCCCCAGGTCTTTGGACCGGGGCTCGGCGGGCATCTTTGGAAACTACCAAACCCAAACAGTTCTGAAAACTAGACACCCGGGGGAGTCCAGGGAGGTATGGCATGCGTGGGTCCCCCAATGTTTTCCTACCCAGAAATCCTTTCAAACCATGAATTTAGGTTAAAAAAACTGTTTTTCATACATTTTTGCGTGGGATCGCCATGCCGGCACAAATGTCCTACCACCCAGCATTCCCCTTGTTCTCCCGAGTAAAATGATGCCTCACTTGTGTGGGTGGGCCAAAGGCCTATGAATAAGGCAGGGGGGCTTAACTTGTAACACTTAAATACTACCTTTTTCAACATTCATTTTTGGCCTGTTCTGCTTTGGGGCACCCACACAAGTGAGGTATCCTTTTACTCGGGAGAACAAGGGGAGCGCTCGGTGGTAGGACATTTTTGCCGGCACGGTGATCCCACTCAAAAAAATTTGGAAAAGTGATTATTTTTCCTAATTTTAAGGTTTGCAAGGTGTTCTGTGTAGGAAAACGTTCGGGGACCCACGCATGCCATACCTCCCTGGACTCCTCCGGGTGTCTAGTTTTCAGAACTGTTTTGGTTTGGTAGTTTCCAAAGATGCCTGCCGAGCCCCGGTCCAAAAACTCAGCCATCCCCCCCAAAAAAGAAGGTAATCCTGCTATTGGCTATTGTAATGTCTCCACCATACAGTTTGGTCCTTTTCCTGTCGCAGCCACTATGCCTACCCACACAAGTGAGGTACCATTTTTATCGGGAGACCTGGGGGAACGCTGGGTTGGAGGAAATTTGTGTGAGCCCAGTGACGCCACTCTTTCCCACGCAAAAAAAGTGTGAAAAAACTGATTTTTTCTGCAAATATTGTGGTTTGCAAGGGATTCTGGGTAAAGGAACGTTGGAGGATCCACGCAAGCCATACCTCTTTGGAAGCCCCCGGGTGTCTACTTTTCAGAAATGTGTGGGTTTGGTAGGTTTCCCTACATGGCCGTCTCGCACGGGGACAAAAACCCAGGTAACCCCTCTTGCAAAAGCTGGTGGTATTGAATGTCAATCCCACCAGCTTTTGCAAGAGGGGTTACCTGGGTTTTTGTCCCCGTGCGAGACGGCCATGTAGGGAAACCTACCAAACCCACACATTTCTGAAAAGTAGACACCCGGGGGCTTCCAAGGAGGTATGGCTTGCGTGGATCCTCCAACGTTCCATTACCCAGAATCCCTTGCAAACCTCAATTTTTGATGGAAAAATCAGTTTTTACACACTTTTTTGTGTGGGAAAGCGTGGCGTCACTGGGCTCACACAAATTTCCTCCCACCCAGCGTTCCCCCAGGTCTCCCGATAAAAATGGTACCTCACTTGCGTGGGTAGGCATAGTGGCTGCGACAGGAAAAGGACCAAACCGTATGGTGGAGACATTACAATAACCAATAGCAAGATTACCTTCTTCTTTTGGGGGGGGGCTGAGTTTTTGGACCGGGGCTCGGCGGGCATCTTTAGAAACTACCAAACCCAAACAGTTCTGAAAACTAGACACCCGGGGGAGTCCAGGGAGGTATGGCATGCGTGGGTCCCCCAATGTTTTCCTACCCAGAAATCCTTTCAACCATACATTTAGGTTAAAAAAACAGTTTTTCATACATTTTTGCGTGGGATCGCCGTGCCGGCACAAATGTCCTACCACCCAGCGTTCTCCTTGTTCTCCCGAGTAAAATGATACCTCACTTGTGTGGGTGGGCCAAAGGCCTGTGACTAAGGCAGGGGGGCTTAACTTGTAACACTTAAATACTACCCTTTTCAACATTCATTTTTGGCCTGTTCTGCTTTGGGGCACCCACACAAGTGAGGTATCCTTTTACTCGGGAGAATAAGGGGAGCACTGGGTGGTAGGACATTTTTGCCGGCACGGTGATCCCACGCAAAAAAGTTTGGAAAAGTGATTATTTTTCCTAATTTTAAGGTTTGCAAGGTGTTCTGGGTAGGAAAACGTTCGGGAACCCACGCATGCCATACCTCCCTGGACTCCCCCGGATGTCTAGTTTTCATAACTGTTTTGGTTTGGTACTTTCCAAAGATGCCCGCCGAGCCCCGGTCCAAAAACTCAGACCCCCCCCAAAAAAGAAGGTAATCTTGCAATTGGTTATTGTAATGTCTCCACCGTACGGTTTGGTCCTTTTCCTGTCGCAGCCACTATGCCTACCCACGCAAGTGAGGTACCATTTTTATCGGGAGACCCGGGGAACGCTGGGTGGGTGGAAATTTGTTGATCCACGCAGATTCCGGAACTTTCCACCACAGAAATGTGAGGAAAATGCGTTTTTCTTTTCCAATTTCTTAGCTTTGCAAGGGATTCTGGGTAAGAGAACCTGGGGGTAGGCAGTCGAGTCACCCCATCCTGAATTTCCCTGGGTGTCTACTTTTCAAAAATATATAGGTTTGCTAGGTTTCCCTAGGTGCCGGCAGAGCTAGGGTTCAAAAACAAAAGGTAGTCTCTTTGCCCAAAAAGTGCACAATTTCACTGAAAAATTGATTTGTGACCACGTTGCGTTTTGCGCTGTTTCCTGTCGCAGCCACTATGCCTACCCATGCAAGTGAGATACCATTTTTCACGGGAGACCTGGGGGACCGCTGGGTGGGTGGAAATTTGTTGATCCACGCAGATTCCGGAACTTTCCACCACAGAAATGTGAGGAAAATGCGTTTTTCTTTTCCAATTTCTTAGCTTTGCAAGGGATTCTGGGTAAGAGAACCTGGGGGTAGGCAGTCGAGTGACCCCATCCTGAATTTCCCTGGGTGTCTACTTTTCAAAAATATATAGGTTTGCTAGGTTTCCCTAGGTGCCGGCAGAGCTAGGGTTCAAAAACAAAAGGTAGTCTCTTTGCCCAAAAAGTGCACAATTTCACTGAAAAATTGAGTTGTGACCTGGTTGCGTTTTGCGCTGTTTCCTGTCGCAGCCACTATGCCTACCCACGCAAGTGAGGTACCATTTTTATCGGGAGACCTGGGGGAACGCTGGGTGGGAGGAAATTTGTGTGAGCCCAGTGATGCCACGCTTTCCCTTGCAAAAAAGTGTAAAAAAACTGTTTTTTGTTTTAGCTAAAATTGAGGTTTGCAAGGGATTCTGGGTAAAGGAACGTTGGAGGATCCACGCAAGCCATACCTCCTTGGAAGATCCCGGGTTTCTACTTTGCAGAAATGTATGGGTTTGGTAGGTTTCCCTAGATGGCCGTCTAGCACGGGGCCAAAAACCCTGGTAACCCCCCTTGCAAAAGCTGGTTGTATTTAATGTCAATACCGCCAGCTTTTGCAAGAGGGGTTACCTGGGTTTTTGGCCCCGTGCTAGACAGCTATCTAGGGAAACCTACCAAACACATACATTTCTGAAAAGTAGACACCCGGGGGCTTCCAAGGAGGTATGGCTTGCGTGGATCCTCCAACGTTCCTTTACCCAGAATCCCTTGCAAACCTCAATTTTTGCTGGAAAAATCAGTTTTTTCACACTTTTTATACGTGGGAAAGTGTGGCGTCACTGGGCTCACACAAATTTCCTCCCACCCAGCGTTCCCCCAGGTCTTTGGACCGGGGCTCGGCGGGCATCTTTGGAAACTACCAAACCCAAACAGTTCTGAAAACTAGACACCCGGGGGAGTCCAGGGAGGTATGGCATGCGTGGGTCCCCCAATGTTTTCCTACCCAGAAATCCTTTCAAACCATGAATTTAGGTTAAAAAAACTGTTTTTCATACATTTTTGCGTGGGATCGCCATGCCGGCACAAATGTCCTACCACCCAGCATTCCCCTTGTTCTCCCGAGTAAAATGATGCCTCACTTGTGTGGGTGGGCCAAAGGCCTATGAATAAGGCAGGGGGGCTTAACTTGTAACACTTAAATACTACCTTTTTCAACATTCATTTTTGGCCTGTTCTGCTTTGGGGCACCCACACAAGTGAGGTATCCTTTTACTCGGGAGAACAAGGGGAGCGCTCGGTGGTAGGACATTTTTGCCGGCACGGTGATCCCACTCAAAAAAATTTGGAAAAGTGATTATTTTTCCTAATTTTAAGGTTTGCAAGGTGTTCTGTGTAGGAAAACGTTCGGGGACCCACGCATGCCATACCTCCCTGGACTCCTCCGGGTGTCTAGTTTTCAGAACTGTTTTGGTTTGGTAGTTTCCAAAGATGCCTGCCGAGCCCCGGTCCAAAAACTCAGCCGTCCCCCCCAAAAAAGAAGGTAATCCTGCTATTGGCTATTGTAATGTCTCCACCATACAGTTTGGTCCTTTTCCTGTCGCAGCCACTATGCCTACCCACACAAGTGAGGTACCATTTTTATCGGGAGACCTGGGGGAACGCTGGGTTGGAGGAAATTTGTGTGAGCCCAGTGACGCCACTCTTTCCCACGCAAAAAAAGTGTGAAAAAACTGATTTTTTCTGCAAATATTGTGGTTTGCAAGGGATTCTGGGTAAAGGAACGTTGGAGGATCCACGCAAGCCATACCTCTTTGGAAGCCCCCGGGTGTCTACTTTTCAGAAATGTGTGGGTTTGGTAGGTTTCCCTACATGGCCGTCTCGCACGGGGACAAAACCCCAGGTAACCCCTCTTGCAAAAGCTGGTGGTATTGAATGTCAATCCCACCAGCTTTTGCAAGAGGGGTTACCTGGGTTTTTGTCCCCGTGCGAGACGGCCATGTAGGGAAACCTACCAAACCCACACATTTCTGAAAAGTAGACACCCGGGGGCTTCCAAGGAGGTATGGCTTGCGTGGATCCTCCAACGTTCCATTACCCAGAATCCCTTGCAAACCTCAATTTTTGATGGAAAAATCAGTTTTTACACACTTTTTTGTGTGGGAAAGCGTGGCGTCACTGGGCTCACACAAATTTCCTCCCACCCAGCGTTCCCCCAGGTCTCCCGATAAAAATGGTACCTCACTTGCGTGGGTAGGCATAGTGGCTGCGACAGGAAAAGGACCAAACCGTATGGTGGAGACATTACAATAACCAATAGCAAGATTACCTTCTTCTTTTGGGGGGGGCTGAGTTTTTGGACCGGGGCTCGGCGGGCATCTTTAGAAACTACCAAACCCAAACAGTTCTGAAAACTAGACACCCGGGGGAGTCCAGGGAGGTATGGCATGCGTGGGTCCCCCAATGTTTTCCTACCCAGAAATCCTTTCAACCATACATTTAGGTTAAAAAAACAGTTTTTCATACATTTTTGCGTGGGATCGCCGTGCCGGCACAAATGTCCTACCACCCAGCGTTCTCCTTGTTCTCCCGAGTAAAATGATACCTCACTTGTGTGGGTGGGCCAAAGGCCTGTGACTAAGGCAGGGGGGCTTAACTTGTAACACTTAAATACTACCCTTTTCAACATTCATTTTTGGCCTGTTCTGCTTTGGGGCACCCACACAAGTGAGGTATCCATTTACTCGGGAGAACAAGGGGAGCACTGGGTGGTAGGACATTTTTGCCGGCACGGTGATCCCTCGCAAAAAAGTTTGGAAAAGTGATTATTTTTCCTAATTTTAAGGTTTGCAAGGTGTTCTGGGTAGGAAAACGTTCGGGAACCCACGCATGCCATACCTCCCTGGACTCCCCCGGATGTCTAGTTTTCATAACTGTTTTGGTTTGGTACTTTCCAAAGATGCCCGCCGAGCCCCGGTCCAAAAACTCAGACCCCCCCCAAAAAAGAAGGTAATCTTGCAATTGGTTATTGTAATGTCTCCACCGTACGGTTTGGTCCTTTTCCTGTCGCAGCCACTATGCCTACCCACGCAAGTGAGGTACCATTTTTATCGGGAGACCCGGGGAACGCTGGGTGGGTGGAAATTTGTTGATCCACGCAGATTCCGGAACTTTCCACCACAGAAATGTGAGGAAAATGCGTTTTTCTTTTCCAATTTCTTAGCTTTGCAAGGGATTCTGGGTAAGAGAACCTGGGGGTAGGCAGTCGAGTCACCCCATCCTGAATTTCCCTGGGTGTCTACTTTTCAAAAATATATAGGTTTGCTAGGTTTCCCTAGGTGCCGGCAGAGCTAGGGTTCAAAAACAAAAGGTAGTCTCTTTGCCCAAAAAGTGCACAATTTCACTGAAAAATTGATTTGTGACCACGTTGCGTTTTGCGCTGTTTCCTGTCGCAGCCACTATGCCTACCCATGCAAGTGAGATACCATTTTTCACGGGAGACCTGGGGGACCGCTGGGTGGGTGGAAATTTGTTGATCCACGCAGATTCCGGAACTTTCCACCACAGAAATGTGAGGAAAATGCGTTTTTCTTTTCCAATTTCTTAGCTTTGCAAGGGATTCTGGGTAAGAGAACCTGGGGGTAGGCAGTCGAGTGACCCCATCCTGAATTTCCCTGGGTGTCTACTTTTCAAAAATATATAGGTTTGCTAGGTTTCCCTAGGTGCCGGCAGAGCTAGGGTTCAAAAACAAAAGGTAGTCTCTTTGCCCAAAAAGTGCACAATTTCACTGAAAAATTGAGTTGTGACCTGGTTGCGTTTTGCGCTGTTTCCTGTCGCAGCCACTATGCCTACCCACGCAAGTGAGGTACCATTTTTATCGGGAGACCTGGGGGAACGCTGGGTGGGAGGAAATTTGTGTGAGCCCAGTGATGCCACGCTTTCCCTTGCAAAAAAGTGTAAAAAAACTGTTTTTTGTTTTAGCTAAAATTGAGGTTTGCAAGGGATTCTGGGTAAAGGAACGTTGGAGGATCCACGCAAGCCATACCTCCTTGGAAGATCCCGGGTTTCTACTTTGCAGAAATGTATGGGTTTGGTAGGTTTCCCTAGATGGCCGTCTAGCACGGGGCCAAAAACCCTGGTAACCCCCCTTGCAAAAGCTGGTTGTATTTAATGTCAATACCGCCAGCTTTTGCAAGAGGGGTTACCTGGGTTTTTGGCCCCGTGCTAGACAGCTATCTAGGGAAACCTACCAAACACATACATTTCTGAAAAGTAGACACCCGGGGGCTTCCAAGGAGGTATGGCTTGCGTGGATCCTCCAACGTTCCTTTACCCAGAATCCCTTGCAAACCTCAATTTTTGCTGGAAAAATCAGTTTTTTCACACTTTTTATACGTGGGAAAGTGTGGCGTCACTGGGCTCACACAAATTTCCTCCCACCCAGCGTTCCCCCAGGTCTTTGGACCGGGGCTCGGCGGGCATCTTTGGAAACTACCAAACCCAAACAGTTCTGAAAACTAGACACCCGGGGGAGTCCAGGGAGGTATGGCATGCGTGGGTCCCCCAATGTTTTCCTACCCAGAAATCCTTTCAAACCATGAATTTAGGTTAAAAAAACTGTTTTTCATACATTTTTGCGTGGGATCGCCATGCCGGCACAAATGTCCTACCACCCAGCATTCCCCTTGTTCTCCCGAGTAAAATGATGCCTCACTTGTGTGGGTGGGCCAAAGGCCTATGAATAAGGCAGGGGGGCTTAACTTGTAACACTTAAATACTACCTTTTTCAACATTCATTTTTGGCCTGTTCTGCTTTGGGGCACCCACACAAGTGAGGTATCCTTTTACTCGGGAGAACAAGGGGAGCGCTCGGTGGTAGGACATTTTTGCCGGCACGGTGATCCCACGCAAAAAAGTTTGGAAAAGTGATTATTTTTCCTAATTTTAAGGTTTGCAAGGTGTTCTGTGTAGGAAAACGTTCGGGGACCCACGCATGCCATACCTCCCTGGACTCCTCCGGGTGTCTAGTTTTCAGAACTGTTTTGGTTTGGTAGTTTCCAAAGATGCCTGCCGAGCCCCGGTCCAAAAACTCAGCCGTCCCCCCCAAAAAAGAAGGTAATCCTGCTATTGGCTATTGTAATGTCTCCACCATACAGTTTGGTCCTTTTCCTGTCGCAGCCACTATGCCTACCCACACAAGTGAGGTACCATTTTTATCGGGAGACCTGGGGGAACGCTGGGTTGGAGGAAATTTGTGTGAGCCCAGTGACGCCACTCTTTCCCACGCAAAAAAAGTGTGAAAAAACTGATTTTTTCTGCAAATATTGTGGTTTGCAAGGGATTCTGGGTAAAGGAACGTTGGAGGATCCACGCAAGCCATACCTCTTTGGAAGCCCCCGGGTGTCTACTTTTCAGAAATGTGTGGGTTTGGTAGGTTTCCCTACATGGCCGTCTCGCACGGGGACAAAACCCCAGGTAACCCCTCTTGCAAAAGCTGGTGGTATTGAATGTCAATCCCACCAGCTTTTGCAAGAGGGGTTACCTGGGTTTTTGTCCCCGTGCGAGACGGCCATGTAGGGAAACCTACCAAACCCACACATTTCTGAAAAGTAGACACCCGGGGGCTTCCAAGGAGGTATGGCTTGCGTGGATCCTCCAACGTTCCATTACCCAGAATCCCTTGCAAACCTCAATTTTTGATGGAAAAATCAGTTTTTACACACTTTTTTGTGTGGGAAAGCGTGGCGTCACTGGGCTCACACAAATTTCCTCCCACCCAGCGTTCCCCCAGGTCTCCCGATAAAAATGGTACCTCACTTGCGTGGGTAGGCATAGTGGCTGCGACAGGAAAAGGACCAAACCGTATGGTGGAGACATTACAATAACCAATAGCAAGATTACCTTCTTCTTTTGGGGGGGGCTGAGTTTTTGGACCGGGGCTCGGCGGGCATCTTTAGAAACTACCAAACCCAAACAGTTCTGAAAACTAGACACCCGGGGGAGTCCAGGGAGGTATGGCATGCGTGGGTCCCCCAATGTTTTCCTACCCAGAAATCCTTTCAACCATACATTTAGGTTAAAAAAACAGTTTTTCATACATTTTTGCGTGGGATCGCCGTGCCGGCACAAATGTCCTACCACCCAGCGTTCTCCTTGTTCTCCCGAGTAAAATGATACCTCACTTGTGTGGGTGGGCCAAAGGCCTGTGACTAAGGCAGGGGGGCTTAACTTGTAACACTTAAATACTACCCTTTTCAACATTCATTTTTGGCCTGTTCTGCTTTGGGGCACCCACACAAGTGAGGTATCCTTTTACTCGGGAGAACAAGGGGAGCACTGGGTGGTAGGACATTTTTGCCGGCACGGTGATCCCACGCAAAAAAGTTTGGAAAAGTGATTATTTTTCCTAATTTTAAGGTTTGCAAGGTGTTCTGGGTAGGAAAACGTTCGGGAACCCACGCATGCCATACCTCCCTGGACTCCCCCGGATGTCTAGTTTTCATAACTGTTTTGGTTTGGTACTTTCCAAAGATGCCCGCCGAGCCCCGGTCCAAAAACTCAGACCCCCCCCAAAAAAGAAGGTAATCTTGCAATTGGTTATTGTAATGTCTCCACCGTACGGTTTGGTCCTTTTCCTGTCGCAGCCACTATGCCTACCCACGCAAGTGAGGTACCATTTTTATCGGGAGACCCGGGGAACGCTGGGTGGGTGGAAATTTGTTGATCCACGCAGATTCCGGAACTTTCCACCACAGAAATGTGAGGAAAATGCGTTTTTCTTTTCCAATTTCTTAGCTTTGCAAGGGATTCTGGGTAAGAGAACCTGGGGGTAGGCAGTCGAGTCACCCCATCCTGAATTTCCCTGGGTGTCTACTTTTCAAAAATATATAGGTTTGCTAGGTTTCCCTAGGTGCCGGCAGAGCTAGGGTTCAAAAACAAAAGGTAGTCTCTTTGCCCAAAAAGTGCACAATTTCACTGAAAAATTGATTTGTGACCACGTTGCGTTTTGCGCTGTTTCCTGTCGCAGCCACTATGCCTACCCATGCAAGTGAGATACCATTTTTCACGGGAGACCTGGGGAACCGCTGGGTGGGTGGAAATTTGTTGATCCACGCAGATTCCGGAACTTTCCACCACAGAAATGTGAGGAAAATGCGTTTTTCTTTTCCAATTTCTTAGCTTTGCAAGGGATTCTGGGTAAGAGAACCTGGGGGTAGGCAGTCGAGTGACCCCATCCTGAATTTCCCTGGGTGTCTACTTTTCAAAAATATATAGGTTTGCTAGGTTTCCCTAGGTGCCGGCAGAGCTAGGGTTCAAAAACAAAAGGTAGTCTCTTTGCCCAAAAAGTGCACAATTTCACTGAAAAATTTAGTTGTGACCAGGTTGCGTTTTGCGCTGTTTCCTGTCGCAGCCACTATGCCTACCCACGCAAGTGAGGTACCATTTTTATCGGGAGACCTGGGGGAACGCTGGGTGGGAGGAAATTTGTGTGAGCCCAGTGATGCCCTGCTTTCCCTTGCAAAAAAGTGTAAAAAAACTGTTTTTTGTTTTAGCTAAAATTGAGGTTTGCAAGGGATTCTGGGTAAAGGAACGTTGGAGGATCCACGCAAGCCATACCTCCTTGGAAGATCCCGGGTTTCTACTTTGCAGAAATGTATGGGTTTGGTAGGTTTCCCTAGATGGCCGTCTAGCACGGGGCCAAAAACCCTGGTAACCCCCCTTGCAAAAGCTGGTTGTATTTAATGTCAATACCGCCAGCTTTTGCAAGAGGGGTTACCTGGGTTTTTGGCCCCGTGCTAGACAGCTATCTAGGGAAACCTACCAAACACATACATTTCTGAAAAGTAGACACCCGGGGGCTTCCAAGGAGGTATGGCTTGCGTGGATCCTCCAACGTTCCTTTACCCAGAATCCCTTGCAAACCTCAATTTTTGCTGGAAAAATCAGTTTTTTCACACTTTTTATACGTGGGAAAGTGTGGCGTCACTGGGCTCACACAAATTTCCTCCCACCCAGCGTTCCCCCAGGTCTTTGGACCGGGGCTCGGCGGGCATCTTTGGAAACTACCAAACCCAAACAGTTCTGAAAACTAGACACCCGGGGGAGTCCAGGGAGGTATGGCATGCGTGGGTCCCCCAATGTTTTCCTACCCAGAAATCCTTTCAAACCATGAATTTAGGTTAAAAAAACTGTTTTTCATACATTTTTGCGTGGGATCGCCATGCCGGCACAAATGTCCTACCACCCAGCATTCCCCTTGTTCTCCCGAGTAAAATGATGCCTCACTTGTGTGGGTGGGCCAAAGGCCTATGAATAAGGCAGGGGGGCTTAACTTGTAACACTTAAATACTACCTTTTTCAACATTCATTTTTGGCCTGTTCTGCTTTGGGGCACCCACACAAGTGAGGTATCCTTTTACTCGGGAGAACAAGGGGAGCGCTCGGTGGTAGGACATTTTTGCCGGCACGGTGATCCCACTCAAAAAAATTTGGAAAAGTGATTATTTTTCCTAATTTTAAGGTTTGCAAGGTGTTCTGTGTAGGAAAACGTTCGGGGACCCACGCATGCCATACCTCCCTGGACTCCTCCGGGTGTCTAGTTTTCAGAACTGTTTTGGTTTGGTAGTTTCCAAAGATGCCTGCCGAGCCCCGGTCCAAAAACTCAGCCGTCCCCCCCAAAAAAGAAGGTAATCCTGCTATTGGCTATTGTAATGTCTCCACCATACAGTTTGGTCCTTTTCCTGTCGCAGCCACTATGCCTACCCACACAAGTGAGGTACCATTTTTATCGGGAGACCTGGGGGAACGCTGGGTTGGAGGAAATTTGTGTGAGCCCAGTGACGCCACTCTTTCCCACGCAAAAAAAGTGTGAAAAAACTGATTTTTTCTGCAAATATTGTGGTTTGCAAGGGATTCTGGGTAAAGGAACGTTGGAGGATCCACGCAAGCCATACCTCTTTGGAAGCCCCCGGGTGTCTACTTTTCAGAAATGTGTGGGTTTGGTAGGTTTCCCTACATGGCCGTCTCGCACGGGGACAAAAACCCAGGTAACCCCTCTTGCAAAAGCTGGTGGTATTGAATGTCAATCCCACCAGCTTTTGCAAGAGGGGTTACCTGGGTTTTTGTCCCCGTGCGAGACGGCCATGTAGGGAAACCTACCAAACCCACACATTTCTGAAAAGTAGACACCCGGGGGCTTCCAAGGAGGTATGGCTTGCGTGGATCCTCCAACGTTCCATTACCCAGAATCCCTTGCAAACCTCAATTTTTGATGGAAAAATCAGTTTTTACACACTTTTTTGTGTGGGAAAGCGTGGCGTCACTGGGCTCACACAAATTTCCTCCCACCCAGCGTTCCCCCAGGTCTCCTGATAAAAATGGTACCTCACTTGCGTGGGTAGGCATAGTGGCTGCGACAGGAAAAGGACCAAACCGTATGGTGGAGACATTACAATAACCAATAGCAAGATTACCTTCTTCTTTTGGGGGGGGGCTGAGTTTTTGGACCGGGGCTCGGCGGGCATCTTTAGAAACTACCAAACCCAAACAGTTCTGAAAACTAGACACCCGGGGGAGTCCAGGGAGGTATGGCATGCGTGGGTCCCCCAATGTTTTCCTACCCAGAAATCCTTTCAACCATACATTTAGGTTAAAAAAACTGTTTTTCATACATTTTTGCGTGGGATCGCCGTGCCGGCACAAATGTCCTACCACCCAGCGTTCTCCTTGTTCTCCCGAGTAAAATGATACCTCACTTGTGTGGGTGGGCCAAAGGCCTGTGACTAAGGCAGGGGGGCTTAACTTGTAACACTTAAATACTACCCTTTTCAACATTCATTTTTGGCCTGTTCTGCTTTGGGGCACCCACACAAGTGAGGTATCCTTTTACTCGGGAGAACAAGGGGAGCACTGGGTGGTAGGACATTTTTGCCGGCACGGTGATCCCACGCAAAAAAGTTTGGAAAAGTGATTATTTTTCCTAATTTTAAGGTTTGCAAGGTGTTCTGGGTAGGAAAACGTTCGGGAACCCACGCATGCCATACCTCCCTGGACTCCCCCGGATGTCTAGTTTTCATAACTGTTTTGGTTTGGTACTTTCCAAAGATGCCCGCCGAGCCCCGGTCCAAAAACTCAGACCCCCCCCAAAAAAGAAGGTAATCTTGCTATTGGTTATTGTAATGTCTCCACCGTACGGTTTGGTCCTTTTCCTGTCGCAGCCACTATGCCTACCCACGCAAGTGAGGTACCATTTTTATCGGGAGACCCGGGGGAACGCTGGGTGGGTGGAAATTTGTTGATCCACGCAGATTCCGGAACTTTCCACCACAGAAATGTGAGGAAAATGCGTTTTTCTTTTCCAATTTCTTAGCTTTGCAAGGGATTCTGGGTAAGAGAACCTGGGGGTAGGCAGTCGAGTGACCCCATCCTGAATTCCCCTGGGTGTCTACTTTTCAAAAATATATAGGTTTGCTAGGTTTCCCTAGGTGCCGGCAGAGCTAGGGTTCAAAAACAAAAGGTAGTCTCTTTGCCCAAAAAGTGCACAATTTCACTGAAAAATTGAGTTGTGACCAGGTTGCATTTTGTGCTGTTTCCTGTCGCAGCCACTATGCCTACCCATGCCATTGAGATACCATTTTTCTCGGGAGACCTGGAGGAACGCTGGGTGGGTGGAAATTTGTTGATCCACGCCGATTCCGGAACTTTCCACCACAGAAATGTGAGGAAAATGCGTTTTTTTTCCAATTACTTAGCTTTGCAAGGGATTCTGGGTAAGAGAACCAGGGGGTAGGCAGTCGAGTGACCACATCCTGAATTTCCCTGGGTGTCTACTTTTCAAAAATATATAGGTTTGCTAGGTTTTCCTAGGTGCCGGCAGAGCTAGGGTTCAAAAACAAAAGGTAGTCTCTTTGCCCAAAAAGTGCACAATTTCACTGAAAAATTGAGTTGTGACCACGTTGCGTTTTGCGCTGTTTCCTGTCGCAGCCACTATGCCTACCCACGCAAGTGAGATACCATTTTTCTTGGGAGACCTAGGGGACCGCTGGGTGGGTGGAAATTTGTTGATCTACGCAGATTCCGGAACTTTTCACCACAGAAATGTGAGGAAAATGTTTTCTTTGTTTCCAATTTCTTAGCTTTGCAAGGGATTCTGGGTAAGAGAACCTGGGGGTAGGCAGTCGAGTGACCCCATCCTGAATTCCCCTGGGTGTCTACTTTTCAAAAATATATAGGTTTGCTAGGTTTCCCCAGGTGCCGGCAGAGCTAGGGTTCAAAAACAAAAGGTAGTCTCTTTGCCCAAAAAGTGCACAATTTCACTGAAAAATTGAGTTGTGACCACGTTGCGTTTTGCGCTGTTTCCTGTCGCAGCCACTATGCCTACCCACGCAAGTGAGATACCATTTTTCTCAGGAGACCTGGAGGGAACGCTGGGTGGGTGGAAATTTGTTGATCCACGCAGATTCCGGAACTTTCCACCACATAAATGTGAGTAAAATGCGTTTTTTTTTCCAATTCCTTAGATTTGCAAGGGATTCTGGGTAAGAGAACCTCGGGGTAGGCAGTCGATTGACCCCATCCTGAATTCCCCTGGGTGTCTACTTTTCAAAAATATATAGGTTTGCTAGGTTTCCCTAGGTGCCGGCAGAGCTAGGGTTCAAAAACAAAAGGTAGTCTCTTTGCCCC
This sequence comes from Lissotriton vulgaris, assembly GCF_964263255.1. Classification (NCBI taxonomy): domain Eukaryota; kingdom Metazoa; phylum Chordata; class Amphibia; order Caudata; family Salamandridae; genus Lissotriton; species Lissotriton vulgaris. Next base: position 915,162,933 of record NC_141694.1, on the reverse strand, counting down.
AAAAAGTGCACAATTTCACTGAAAAATTGAGTTGTGACCACGTTGCATTTTGCGCTGTTTCCTGTCGCAGCCACTATGCCTACCCATGCAAGTGAGATACCATTTTTCACGAGAGACCTGGGGGACCGCTGGGTGGGTGGAAATTTGTTGATCCACGCAGATTCCGGGAACTTTCCACCACAGAAATATGAGGAAAATTCGTTTTTTCCCAATTTCTTAGCTTTGCAAGGGATTCTGGGTAAGAGAACCTGGGGGTAGGCAGTCGAGTCACCCCATCCTAAATTCCCCTGGGTGTCTACTTTTTAAAAATATATAGGTTTGCTAGGTTTCCCTAGGTGCCGGCAGAGCTAGGGTTCAAAAACAAAAGGTAGTCTCTTTGCCCAAAAAGTGCACAATTTCACTGAAAAATTGAGTTGTGACCACGTTGCGTTTTGCACTGTTTCCTGTCGCAGCCACTATGTCTACCCACGCAAGTGAGATACCATTTTTCTCGGGAGACGTGGGGGAACGCTGGGTGGGTGGAAATTTGTTGATCCACGCAGATTCCGGAATTTTCCACCACAGAAATGTGAGGAAAATGCGTTTTTTTCCCAATTTCTTAGCTTTGCAAGGGATTCTGGGTAAGAGAACCTGGGGGTAGGCAGTCGAGTCACCCCATCCTGAATTCCCCTGGGTGTCTACTTTTCAAGAATATATAGGTTTGCTAGGTTTCCCTAGGTGCCGGCAGAGCTAGGGTTCAAAAACAAAAGGTATTCTCTCTGCACAAAAAGGGCACAATTTCAATGAAAAATTGAGTTGTGACCACGTTGCGTTTTGCGCTGTTTCCTGTCGCAGCCACTATGCCTACCCACGCAAGTGAGATACCATTTTTCTCGCGAGACCTGGGGGAACGATGGGTGGGTGGAAATTTGTTGATCCACGCAGATTCCGGAACTTTCCACCACAGAAATGTGAGGAAAATGTGTTTTTTTCCAATTTCTTAGCTTTGCAAGGGGTTCTGGGTAAGAGAACCTGGGTGTAGGCAGGCGATTGACCCCATCCTGAATTCCCCTGTGTGTCTAATTTTCAAAAATATATAGGTTTGCTAGGTTTCCCTAGGTGCCGGCAGAGCTAGGGTTCAAAAACAAAAGGTAGTCTCTTTGCCCAAAAAGTACACAATTTCACTGAAAAATTGAGTTGTGACCACGTTGCGTTTTGCGCTGTTTCCTGTCGCAGCCACTATGCCTACCCACGCAAGTGAGATACCATTTTTCTCGGGAGACCTGGGGGAACGCTGGGTGGGTGGAAATTTGTTGATCCACGCAGATTCCGGAACTTTCCACCACAGAAATGTGAGGAAAATGCGTTTTTTTCCCAATTTCTTAGCTTTGCAAGGGATTCTGGGTAAGAGAACCTGGGGGTAGGCAGTCGAGTCACCCCATCCTGAACTCCCCTGGGTGTCTACTTTTCAAAAATATATAGGTTTGCTAGGTTTCCCTAGGTGCCGGCAGAGCTAGGGTTCAAAAACAAAAGGTATTCTCTTTGCACAAAAAGGGCACAATTTCACTGAAAAATTGAGTTGTGACCACGTTGCGTTTTGCGCTGTTTCCTGTCGCAGCCACTATGCCTACCCACGCAAGTGAGGTACCATTTTTATCGGGAGACCCGGGGGAACGCTGGGTGGGTAGAAATTTGTTGATCCACGCAGATCCTGGAACTTTCCACCACAGAAATGTGAGGAAAATGCGTTTTTCTTTTCCAATTTCTTAGCTTTGCAAGGGATTCTGGGTAAGAGAAACTGGGGGTAGGCAGTCGAGTGACCCCATCCTGAATTCCCCTGGGTGTCTACTTTTCAAAAATATATAGGTTTGCTAGGTTTCCCTAGGTGCCGGCAGAGCTAGGGTTCAAAAACAAAAGGTAGTCTCTTTGCCCAAAAAGTGCACAATTTCACTGAAAAATTGAGTTGTGACCAGGTTGCGTTTTGCGCTGTTTCCTGTCGCAGCCACTATGCCTACCCACGCCAGTGAGATACCATTTTTCTCGGGAGACCTGGAGGAACGCTGGGTGGGTGGAAATTTGTTGATCCACGCAGATTCCGGAACTTTCCACCACAGAAATGTGAGGAAAATGCGTTTTTTTTCCAATTACTTAGATTTGCAAGGGATTCTGGGTAAGAGAACCAGGGGGTAGGCAGTCGAGTGACCACATCCTGAATTTCCCTGGGTGTCTACTTTTCAAAAATATATAGGTTTGCTAGGTTTTCCTAGGTGCCGGCAGAGCTAGGGTTCAAAAACAAAAGGTAGTCTCTTTGCCCAAAAAGTGCACAATTTCACTGAAAAATTGAGTTGTGACCACGTTGCGTTTTGCACTGTTTCCTGTCGCAGCCACTATGCCTATCCACGCAAGTGAGATACCATTTTTCTCGGGAGACCTGGGGGAACGCTGGGTGGGTGGAAATTTGTTGATCCACGCAGATTCCAGAACTTTCCACCACAGAAATGTGAGGAAAATGTGTTTTTTTTCCCAATTTCTTAGCTTTGCAAGGGATTCTGGGTAAGAGAACCTGGGGGTAGGCAGTCGAGTCACCCCATCCTGAATTCCCCTGGGTGTCTACTTTTTAAAAATATATAGGTTTAATAGGTTTCCCTAGGTGCCGGCAGAGCTAGGGTTCAAAAACAAAAGGTAGACTCTTTGCCCAAAAAGTGCACAATTTCACTGAAAAATTGAGTTGTGACCACGTTGCGTTTTGCACTGTTTCCTGTCGCAGCCACTATGCCTACCCACGCAAGTGAGATACCATTTTTCTCGGGAGACCTGGGGAACGCTGGGTGGATGGAAATTTGTTGATCCACGCAGATTCCGGAACTTTCCACCGCAGAATTGTGAGGAAAATGCGTTTTGTTTTCCAATTTCTTAGCTTTGTAAGGGATTCTGGGTAAGAGAACCTAGGGGTAGGCAGGCGAGTGACCCCATCCTGAATTCCCCTGGGTGTCTACTTTTAAAAAATATATAGGTTTGCTAGGTTTCCCTAGGTGCCGGCAGAGCTAGGGTTCAAAAACAAAAGGTAGTCTCTTTGCCCAAAAAGTACACAATTTCACTGAAAAATTGAGTTGTGACCACGTTGCGTTTTGCGCTGTTTCCTGTCGCAGCCACTATGCCTACCCACGCAAGTGAGATACCAATTTTCTCGGGAGACCTGGGGGAACGCTGGGTGGGTGGAAATTTGTTGATCCACGCAGATTCCGGAACTTTCCACTACAGAAATGTGAGGAAAATGCGTTTTTTTTCCAATTTCTTAGCTTTGCAACGGATTCTGGGTAAGAGAACCTGGGGGTAGGCAGGCGAGTGACCCCATCCTGAATTTCCCTGGGTGACTACTTTTCAAAAATATATAGGTTTGCTAGGTTTCCCTAGGTGCCGGCAGAGCTAGGGTTCAAAAACAAAAGGTAGTCTCTTTGCCCAAAAAGTACACAATTTCACTGAAAAATTGAGTTGTGACCACGTTGCGTTTTGCGCTGTTTCCTGTCGCAGCCAATATGCCTACCCACGCAAGTGAGATACAATTTTTCTCGGGAGACCTGGGGGAACGCTGGGTGGGTGGAAATGTGTTGATCCACGCAGATTCTGGAACTTTCCCCCACAGAAATGTGAGGAAAATGCGTTTTGTTTTCCAATTTCTTAGCTTTGTAAGGGATTCTGGGTAGGAGAACCTGGGGGTAGGCAGGCGAGTGACCCCATTCTGAATTCCTCTGGGTGTCTACTTTTAAAAAATATATAGGTTTGCTAGGTTTCCCTAGGTGCCGGCAGAGCTAGGGTTCAAAAACAAAAGGTAGTCTCTTTGCCCAAAAAGTACACAATTTCACAGAAAAATTGAGTTGTGACCACATTGCGTTTTGCGCTGTTTCCTGTCCCAGCCACTATGCAGACCCACGCAAGTGAGATACCATTTTTCTCGGGAGACCTAGGGGACCGCTGGGTGGGTGGAAATGTGTTGATCCACGCAGATTCCGGAACTTTTCACCACAGAAATGTGAGGAAAATGTTTTTTTTGTTTCCAATTCCTTAGATTTGCAAGGGATTCTGGGTAAGAGAACCTGGGGGTAGGCAGTCGATTGACCCCATCCTGAATTCCCCTGGGTGTCTACTTTTCAAAAATATATAGGTTTGCTAGAATTCCCTAGGTGCCGGCAGAGCTAGGGTTCAAAAACAAAAGGTAGTCTCTTTGCCCAAAAAGTGCACAATTTCACTGAAAAATTGAGTTGTGACCACATTGCGTTTTGCGCTGTTTCCTGTCGCAGCCACTATGCCTACCCATGCAAGTGAGATACCATTTTTCACGGGAGACCTGGGGGACCGCTGGGTGGGTGGAAATTTGTTGGTCCACGCAGATTCCGGAACTTTCCACCACAGAAATGTGAGGAAAATGCGTTTTTCTTTTTTCAATTTCTTAGCTTTGCAAGGGATTCTGGGTAAGAGAACCTGGGGGTAGGCAGTCGAGTGACCTCATCCTGAATTCCCCTGGGTGTCTACTTTTCAAAAATATATAGGTTTGCTAGGTTTCCCTAGGTGCCGGCAGAGCTAGGGTTCAAAAACAAAAGGTAGTCTCTTTGCCCAAAAAGTGCACAATTTCACTGAAAAATTGAGTTGTGACCAGGTTGCGTTTTGCGCTGTTTCCTGTCGCAGCCACTATGCCTACCCACGCCAGTGAGATACCATTTTTCTCGGGAGACCTGGAGGAACGCTGGGTGGGTGGAAATTTGTTGATCCATGCAGATTCCGGAACTTTCCACCACAGAAATGTGAGGAAAATGCGTTTTTTTTTCCAATTACTTAGCTTTGCAAGGGATTCTGGGTGAGAGAACCAGGGGGTAGGCAGTCGAGTGACCACATCCTGAATTTCTCTGGGTGTCTACTTTTCAAAAATATATAGGTTTGCTAGGTTTCCCTAGCTGCCGGCAGAGCTAGGGTTCAAAAACAAAAGGTAGTCTCTTTGCCCAAAAAGTGCACAATTTCACTGAAAAATTGAGTTGTGACCACGTTGCGTTTTGCACTGTTTCCTGTCGCAGCCACTATGCCTACCCACGCAAGTGAGATACCATTTTTCTCGGGAGACGTGGGGGAATGCTGTGTGAGTGGAAAATTGTTGATCCACGCAGATTCCAGAACTTTCCACCACAGAAATGTGAGGAAAATGCGTTTTTTTCCCAATTTCTTAGCTTTGCAAGGGATTCTGGGTAAGAGAACCTGGGGGTAGGCAGTCGAGTCACCCCATCCTGAATTCCCCTGGGTGTCTACTTTTCAAAAATATATAGGTTTGCTAGGTTTCCCTAGGTGCCGGCAGAGCTAGGGTTCAAAAACAAAATGTATTCTCTTTGCCCAAAAAGTGCACAATTTCACTGAAAAATTGAGTTGTGACCACGTTGCGTTTTGCACTGTTTCCTGTCGCAGCCACTATGCCTACCCACGCAAGTGAGATACCATTTTTCTCTGGAGACCTGGGGGAACGCTGGGTGGGTGGAAATTTGTTGATCCACGCAGATTCCGGAACTTTCCACCACAGAAATGTGAGGAAAATGTGTTTTTTTTCCAATTTCTTAGCTTTGCAAGGGGTTCTGGGTAAGAGAACCTGGGTGTAGGCAGGCGATTGACCCCATCCTAAATTCCCCTGGGTGTCTAATTTTCAAAAATATATAGGTTTGCTAGGTTTCCCTAGGTGCCGGCAGAGCTAGGGTTCAAAAACAAAAGGTAGTCTCTTTGCCCAAAAAGTACATAATTTCACTGAAAAATTGAGTTGTGACCACGTTGCGTTTTGCGCTGTTTCCTGTCGCAGCCACTATGCCTACCCACGCAAGTGAGATACCATTTTTCTCGGGAGACCTGGGGAAACGCTGGGTGGGTGGAAATTTGTTGATCCACGCAGATTCCGGAACTTTCCACCACAGAAATATGAGGAAAATGCGTTTTTTTCCCAATTTCTTAGGTTTGCAAGGGATTCTGGGTAAGAGAACCTGGGGGTAGGCAGTCGAGTCACCCCATCCTGAATTCCCCTGGGTGTCTACTTTTCAAAAATATATAGGTTTGCTAGGTTTCCCTAGGTGCCGGCAGAGCTAGGGTTCAAAAACAAAAGGTATTCTCTTTGCACAAAAAGGGCACAATTTCACTGAAAAATTGAGTTGTGACCACGTTGCGTTTTGCGCTGTTACCTGTCGCAGCCACTATGCCTACCCACGCAAGTGAGATACCATTTTTCTCAGGAGACCTGGGGGAACGCTGGGTGGGTGGAAATTTGTTGATCCACACAGATTCCGGAACTTTCCACCACAGAAATATGAGGAAAATGCGTTTTTTTTCCAATTTCTTAGATTTGCAAGGGATTCTGGGTGAGAGAACCTGGGGGTAGGCAGTCGAGTCACCCCATCCTGAATTCCCCTTGGTGTCTACTTTTCAAAAATATATAGGTTTGCTAGGTTTCCCTAGGTGCCGGCAGAGCTAGGGTTCAAAAACAAAAGGTAGTCTCTTTGCCCAAAAAGTACACAATTTCACTGGAAAATTGAGTTGTGACCACGTTGCGTTTTGCGCTGTTTCCTGTCGCAGCCACTATGCCTACCCACGCAAGTGAGATACAATTTTTCTCGGGAGACCTGGGGGAACGCTGGGTGGGTGGAAATGTGTTGATCCACGCAGATTCCGGAACTTTCCACCACAGAAATGTAAGGAAAATGCGTTTTGTTTTCCAATTTCTTAGCTTTGCAAGGGATTCTGGGTAGGAGAACCTGGGGGTAGGCAGGCGAGTGACCCCATTCTGAATTCCTCTGGGTGTCTACTTTTAAAAAATATATAGGTTTGCTAAGTTTCCCTAGGTGCCGGCAGAGCTAGGGTTCAAAAACAAAAGGTAGTCTCTTTGCCCAAAAAGTACACAATTTCACAGAAAAATTGAATTGTGACCACGTTGCGTTTTGCGCTGTTTCCTGTCGCAGCCACTATGCCGACCCACGCAAGTGAGATACCATTTTTCTCGGGAGACCTAGGGGACCGCTGGGTGGGTGGAAATTTGTTGATCCACGCAGATTCTGGAACTTTTCACCACAGAAATGTGAGGAAAATGTTTTTTTTGTTTCCAGTTTCTTAGTTTTGCAAGGGATTCTGGGTAAGAGAACCTGGGGGTAGGCAGTCGAGTGACCCCATCCTGAATTCCCCTGGGTGTCTACTTTTCAAAAATATATAGGTTTGCTAGGTTTCCCTAGGTGCCGGCAGAGCTAGGGTTCAAAAACAAAAGGTAGTCTCTTTGCCCAAAAAGTGCACAATTTCACTGTAAAATTAAGTTGTGACCACGTTGCGTTTTGCGATGTTTCCTGTCACAGCCACTATGCCTACCCACGCAAGTGAGATACCATTTTTCTCAGGAGACCTGGAGAAACGCTGGGTGGGTGGAAATCTGTTGATCCACGCAGATTCCGGAACTTTCCACCACAGAAATGTGAGTAAAATGCGGTTTTTTTTCCAATTCCTTAGATTTGCAAGGGATTCTGGGTAAGAGAACCTGGGGGTAGGCAGTCGATTGACCCCATCCTGAATTCCCCTGGGTGTCTACTTTTCAAAAATATATAGGTTTGCTAGGTTTCCCTAGGTGCCGGCAGAGCTAGGGTTCAAAAACAAAAGGTAGTCTCTTTGCCCAAAAAGTGCACAATTTCACTGAAAAATTAAGTTGTGACCACGTTGCGTTTTGTGCTGTTTCCTGTCGCAGCCACTATGCCTACCCACGCAAGTGAGATACCATTTTTCTCAGGAGACCTGGAGGAACGCTGGGTGGGTGGAAATTCGTTGATCCACGCAGATTCCGGAACTTTCCACCACAGAAATGTGAGTAAAATGCGTTTTTTTTTCCAATTCCTTAGATTTGCAAGGGATTCTGGGTAAGAGAACCTGGGGGTAGGCAGTCGATTGACCCCATCCTGAATTCCCCTGGGTGTCTACTTTTAAAAAATATATAGGTTTGCTAGGTTTCCCTAGGTGCCGGCAGAGCTAGGGTTCAAAAACAAAAGGTAGTCTCTTTGCCCAAAAAGTGCACAATTTCACTGAAAAATTGAGTTGTGACCACGTTGCGTTTTGCGCTGTTTCCTGTCGCAGCCACTATGCCTACCCATGCAAGTGAGATACCATTTTTCACGGGAGACCTGGGGGACCGCTGGGTGGGTGGAAATTTGTTGATCCACGCAGATTCCGGAACTTTCCACCACAGAAATGTGAGGAAAATGCTTTTTTCTTTTTTCAATTTCTTAGCTTTGCAAGGGATTCTGGGTAAGAGAACCTCGGGGTAGGCAGTCGAGTGACCCCATCCTGAATTTCCCTGGGTGTCTACTTTTCAAAAATATATAGGTTTGCTAGGTTTCCCTAGGTGCCGGCAGAGCTAGGGTTCAAAAACAAAAGGTAGTCTCTTTGCCCAAAAAGTGCACAATTTCACTGAAAAATTGAGTTGTGACCAGGTTGCGTTTTGCGCTGTTTCCTGTCGCAGCCACTATGCCTACCCACGCCAGTGAGATACCATTTTTCTCGGGAGACCTGGAGGAACGCTGGGTGGGTGGAAATTTGTTGATCCATGCAGATTCCGGAACTTTCCACCACAGAAATGTGAGGAAAATGCGTTTTTTTTCCCAATTACTTAGCTTTGCAAGGGATTCTGGGTGAGAGAACCAGGGGGTAGGCAGTCAAGTGACCACATCCTGAATTTCCCTGTGTGTCTACTTTTCAAAAATATATAGGTTTGCTAGGTTTCCCTAGGTGCCGGCAGAGCTAGGGTTCAAAAACAAAAGGTAGTCTCTTTGCCCAAAAAGTGCACAATTTCACTGAAAAATTGAGTTGTGACCACGTTGCGTTTTGCACTGTTTCTTGTCGCAGCCACTATGCCTACCCACGCAAGTGAGATACCATTTTTCTCGGGAGACATGGGGGAACGCTGGGTGAGTGGAAAATTGTTGATCCACGCAGATTCCAGAACTTTCCACCACAGAAATGTGAGGAAAATGCGTTTTTTTCCCAATTTCTTAGCTTTGCAAGGGATTCTGGGTAAGAGAACCTGGGGGTAGGCAGTCGAGTCACCCCATCCTGAATTCCCCTGGGTGTCTACTTTTCAAAAATATATAGGTTTGCTAGGTTTCCCTAGGTGCCGGCAGAGCTAGGGTTCAAAAACAAAATGTATTCTCTCTGCACAAAAAGGGCACAATTTCACTGAAAAATTGAGTTGTGACCACGTTGCGTTTTGCGCTGTTTCCTGTCGCAGCCACTATGCCTACCCACGCAAGTGAGATACCATTTTTCTCGGGAGACCTGGGGGAATGCTGGGTGGGAGGAAATTTGTTGATCCACGCAGATTCCGGAACTTTCCACCACAGAAATATGAGGAAAATGCGTTTTTTTCCCAATTTCTTAGATTTGCAAGGGATTCTGGGTAAGAGAACCTGGGGGTAGGCAGTCGAGTCACCCCATCCTGAATTCCCCTGGGTGTCTACTTTTCAAAAATATATAGGTTTGCTAGGTTTCCCTAGGTGCCGGCAGAGCTAGGGTTCAAAAACAAAAGGTATTCTCTTTGCACAAAAAGGGCACAATTTCACTGAAAAATTGAGTTGTGACCACGTTGCGTTTTGCGCTGTTTCCTGTCGCAGCCACTATGCCTACCCACGCAAGTGAGATACCATTTTTCTCAGGAGACCTGGGGGAACGCTGGGTGGGTGGAAATTTGTTGATCCACACAGATTCCGGAACTTTCCACCACAGAAATATGAGGAAAATGCGTTTTTTTTCCAATTTCTTAGATTTGCAAGGGATTCTGGGTGAGAGAACCTGGGGGTAGGCAGTCGAGTCACCCCATCCTGAATTCCCCTTGGTGTCTACTTTTCAAAAATATATAGGTTTGCTAGGTTTCCCTAGGTGCCGGCAGAGCTAGGGTTCAAAAACTAAAGGTAGTCTCTTTGTCCAAAAAGTACACAATTTCACTGAAAAATTGAGTTGTGACCACGTTGCGTTTTGCGCTGTTTCCTGTCGCAGCCACTATGCCTACCCACGCAAGTGAGATACAATTTTTCTCGGGAGACCTGGGGGAACGCTGGGTGGGTGGAAATGTGTTGATCCACGCAGATTCCGGAACTTTCCACCACAGAAATGTGAGGAAAATGCATTTTGTTTTCCAATTTCTTAGCTTTGCAAGGGATTCTGGGTAGGAGAACCTGGGGGTAGGCAGGCGAGTGACCCCATTCTGAATTCCTCTGGGTGTCTACTTTTAAAAAATATATAGGTTTGCTAAGTTTCCCTAGGTGCCGGCAGAGCTAGGGTTCAAAAACAAAAGGTAGTCTCTTTGCCCAAAAAGTACACAATTTCACAGAAAAATTGAGTTGTGACCACGTTGCGTTTTGCGCTGTTTCCTGTCGCAGCCACTATGCCTACCCATGCAAGTGAGATACCATTTTTCACGGGAGACCTGGGGGACCGCTGGGTGGGTGGAAATTTGTTGATCCACGCAGATTCCGGAACTTTCCACCACAGAAATGTGAGGAAAATGCGTTTTTCTTTTCCAATTTCTTAGCTTTGCAAGGGATTCTGGGTAAGAGAACCTGGGGGTAGGCAGTCGAGTGACCCCATCCTAAATTTCCCTGGGTGTCTACTTTTCAAAAATATATAGGTTTGCTAGGTTTCCCTAGGTGCCGGCAGAGCTAGGGTTCAAAAACAAAAGGTAGTCTCTTTGCCCAAAAAGTGCACAATTTCACTGAAAAATTGAGTTGTGACCAGGTTGCGTTTTGCGCTGTTTCCTGTCGCAGCCACTATGCCTACCCACGCCAGTGAGATACCATTTTTCTCGGGAGACCTGGAGGAACGCTGGGTGGGTAGAAATTTGTTGATCCATGCAGATTCCGGAACTTTCCACCACAGAAATGTGAGGAAAATGCGTTTTTTTTCCAATTACTTAGCTTTGCAAGGGATTCTGGGTAAGAGAACCAGGGGGTAGGCAGTCAAGTCACCCCATCCTGAATTCCCCTGGGTGTCTACTTTTCAAAAATATATAGGTTTGCTAGGTTTCCCTAGGTGCCAGCAGAGCTAGGGTTCAAAAACAAAAGGTATTCTCTCTGCATAAAAAGGGCACAATTTCAATGAAAAATTGAGTTGTGACCACGTTGCGTTTTGCGCTGTTTCCTGTCACAGCCACTATGCCTACCCACGCAAGTGAGATACCATTTTTCTCGCGAGACCTGGGGGAACGATGGGTGGGTGGAAATTTGTTGATCCACGCAGATTCCGGAACTTTCCACCACAGAAATGTGAGGAAAATGTGTTTTTTTTCCAATTTCTTAGCTTTGCAAGGGGTTCTGGGTAAGAGAACCTGGGTGTAGGCAGGCGATTGACCCCATCCTGAATTCCCCTGTGTGTCTAATTTTCAAAAATATGTAGGTTTGCTAGGTTTCCCTAGGTGCCGGCAGAGCTAGGGTTCAAAAACAAAAGGTAGTCTCTTTGCCCAAAAAGTACACAATTTCACTGAAAAATTGAGTTGTGACCACGTTGCGTTTTGCGCTGTTTCCTGTCACAGCCACTATGCCTACCCACGCAAGTGAGATACCATTTTTCTCGGGAGACCTGGGGGAACACTGGGTGGGTGGAAATTTGTTGATCCACGCAGATTCCGGAACTTTCCACCACAGAAATGTGAGGAAAATGTGTTTTTTTTCCAATTTCTTAGCTTTGCAAGGGGTTCTGGGTAAGAGAACCTGGGTGTAGGCAGGCGATTGACCCCATCCTGAATTCCCCTGTGTGTCTAATTTTCAAAAATATATAGGTTTGCTAGGTTTCCCTAGGTGCCGGCAGAGCTAGGGTTCCAAAACAAAAGGTAGTCTCTTTGCCCAAAAAGTACACAATTTCACTGAAAAATTGAGTTGTGACCACATTGCGTTTTGCGCTGTTTCCTGTCGCAGCCACTATGCAGACCCACGCAAGTGAGATACCATTTTTCTCGGGAGACCTAGGGGACCGCTGGGTGGGTGGAAATTTGTTAATCCACGCAGATTCCGGAACTTTTCACCACAGAAATGTGAGGAAAATGTTTTTTTTGTTTCCAATTCCTTAGATTTGCAAGGGATTCTGGGTAAGAGAACCTGGGGGTAGGCAGTCGATTGACCCCATCCTGAATTCCCCTGTGTGTCTAATTTTCAAAAATATATAGGTTTGCTAGGTTTCCCTAGGTGCCGGCAGAGCTAGGGTTCAAAAACAAAAGGTAGTCTCTTTGCCCAAAAAGTGCACAATTTCACTGAAAAATTGAGTTGTGACCACATTGCGTTTTGCGCTGTTTCCTGTCGCAGCCACTATGCCTACCCATGCAAGTGAGATACCATTTTTCACGGGAGACCTGGGGGACCGCTGGGTGGGTGGAAATTTGTTGGTCCACGCAGATTCCGGAACTTTCCACCACAGAAATGTGAGGAAAATGCGTTTTTCTTTTTTCAATTTCTTAGCTTTGCAAGGGATTCTGGGTAAGAGAACCTGGGGGTAGGCAGTCGAGTGACCTCATCCTGAATTCCCCTGGGTGTCTACTTTTCAAAAATATATAGGTTTGCTAGGTTTCCCTAGGTGCCGGCAGAGCTAGGGTTCAAAAACAAAAGGTAGTCTCTTTGCCCAAAAAGTGCACAATTTCACTGAAAAATTGAGTTGTGACCAGGTTGCGTTTTGCGCTGTTTCCTGTCGCAGCCACTATGCCTACCCACGCCAGTGAGATACCATTTTTCTCGGGAGACCTGGAGGAACGCTGGGTGGGTAGAAATTTGTTGATCCATGCAGATTCCGGAACTTTCCACCACAGAAATGTGAGGAAAATGCGTTTTTTTTTCCAATTACTTAGCTTTGCAAGGGATTCTGGATGAGAGAACCAGGGGGTAGACAGTCGAGTGACCACATCCTGAATTTCTCTGGGTGTCTACTTTTCAAAAATATATAGGTTTGCTAGGTTTCCCTAGGTGCCGGCAGAGCTAGGGTTCAAAAACAAAAGGTAGTCTCTTTGCCCAAAAAGTGCACAATTTCACTGAAAAATTGAGTTGTGACCACGTTGCGTTTTGCACTGTTTCCTGTCGCAGCCACTATGCCTACCCACGCAAGTGAGATACCATTTTTCTCGGGAGACGTGGGGGAATGCTGTGTGAGTGGAAAATTGTTGATCCACGCAGATTCCAGAACTTTCCACCACAGAAATGTGAGGAAAATGCGTTTTTTCCCAATTTCTTAGCTTTGCAAGGGATTCTGGGTAAGAGAACCTGGGGGTAGGCAGTCGAGTCACCCCATCCTGAATTCCCCTGGGTGTCTACTTTTCAAAAATATATAGGTTTGCTAGGTTTCCCTAGGTGCCGGCAGAGCTAGGGTTCAAAAACAAAATGTATTCTCTTTGCCCAAAAAGGGCACAATTTCACTGAAAAATTGAGTTGTGACCACGTTGCGTTTTGCACTGTTTCCTGTCGCAGCCACTATGCCTACCCACGCAAGTGAGATACCATTTTTCTCGGGAGACGTGGGGGAATGCTGTGTGAGTGGAAAATTGTTGATCCACGCAGATTCCAGAACTTTCCACCACAGAAATGTGAGGAAAATGTGTTTTTTTTCCAATTTCTTAGCTTTGCAAGGGGTTCTGGGTAAGAGAACCTGGGTGTAGGCAGGCGATTGACCCCATCCTAAATTCCCCTGGGTGTCTAATTTTCAAAAATATATAGGTTTGCTAGGTTTCCCTAGGTGCCGGCAGAGCTAGGGTTCAAAAACAAAAGGTAGTCTCTTTGCCCAAAAAGTACATAATTTCACTGAAAAATTGAGTTGTGACCACGTTGCGTTTTGCGCTGTTTCCTGTCGCAGCCACTATGCCTACCCACGCAAGTGAGATACCATTTTTCTCGGGAGACCTGGGGGAACGCTGGGTGGGTGGAAATTTGTTGATCCACGCAGATTCCGGAACTTTCCACCACAGAAATATGAGGAAAATGCGTTTTGTTCCCAATTTCTTAGGTTTGCAAGGGATTCTGGGTAAGAGAACCTGGGGGTAGGCAGTCGAGTCACCCCATCCTGAATTCCCCTGGGTGTCTACTTTTCAAAAATATATAGGTTTGCTAGGTTTCCCTAGGTGCTGGCAGAGCTAGGGTTCAAAAACAAAAGGTATTCTCTTTGCACAAAAAGGGCACAATTTCACTGAAAAATTGAGTTGTGACCACGTTGCGTTTTGCGCTGTTTCCTGTCGCAGCCACTATGCCTACCCACGCAAGTGAGATACAATTTTTCTCGGGAGACCTGGGGGAACGCTGGGTGGGTGGAAATGTGTTGATCCACGCAGATTCCGGAACTTTCCACCACAGAAATGTAAGGAAAATGCGTTTTGTTTTCCAATTTCTTAGCTTTGCAAGGGATTCTGGGTAGGAGAACCTGGGGGTAGGCAGGCGAGTGACCCCATTCTGAATTCCTCTGGGTGTCTACTTTTAAAAAATATATAGGTTTGCTAAGTTTCCCTAGGTGCCGGCAGAGCTAGGGTTCAAAAACAAAAGGTAGTCTCTTTGCCCAAAAAGTACACAATTTCACAGAAAAATTGAGTTGTGACCACGTTGCGTTTTGCGCTGTTTCCTGTCGCAGCCACTATGCCGACCCACGCAAGTGAGATACCATTTTTCTCGGGAGACCTAGGGGACCGCTGGGTGGGTGGAAATTTGTTGATCCACGCAGATTCCCGAACTTTTCACCACAGAAATGTGAGGAAAATGTTTTTTTTGTTTCCAGTTTCTTAGTTTTGCAAGGGATTCTGGGTAAGAGAACCTGGGGGTAGGCAGTCGAGTGACCCCATCCTGAATTCCCCTGGGTGTCTACTTTTCAAAAATATATAGGTTTGCTAGGTTTCCCTAGGTGCCGGCAGAGCTAGGGTTCAAAAACAAAAGGTAGTCTCTTTGCCCAAAAAGTGCACAATTTCACTGTAAATTTAAGTTGTGACCACGTTGCCTTTTGCGATGTTTCCTGTCACAGCCACTATGCCTACCCACGCAAGTGAGATACCATTTTTCTCAGGAGACCTGGAGAAACGCTGGGTGGGTGGAAATTTGTTGATCCACGCAGATTCCGGAACTTTCCACCACAGAAATGTGAGTAAAATGCGTTTTTTTTTCCAATTCCTTAGATTTGCAAGGGATTCTGGGTAAGAGAACCTGGGGGTAGGCAGTCGATTGACCCCATCCTGAATTCCCCTGGGTGTCTACTTTTCAAAAATATATAGGTTTGCTAGGTTTCCCTAGGTGCCGGCAGAGCTAGGGTTCAAAAACAAAAGGTAGTCTCTTTGCCCAAAAAGTGCACAATTTCACTGAAAAATTAAGTTGTGACCACGTTGCGTTTTGTGCTGTTTCCTGTCGCAGCCACTATGCCTACCCACGCAAGTGAGATACCATTTTTCTCAGGAGACCTGGAGGAACGCTGGGTGGGTGGAAATTTGTTGATCCACGCAGATTCCGGAACTTTCCACCACAGAAATGTGAGTAAAATGCGTTTTTTTTTCCAATTCCTTAGATTTGCAAGGGATTCTGGGTAAGAGAACCTGGGGGTAGGCAGTCGATTGACCCCATCCTGAATTCCCCTGGGTGTCTACTTTTAAAAAATATATAGGTTTGCTAGGTTTCCCTAGGTGCCGGCAGAGCTAGGGTTCAAAAACAAAAGGTAGTCTCTTTGCCCAAAAAGTGCACAATTTCACTGAAAAATTGAGTTTTGACCACGTTGCGTTTTGCGCTGTTTCCTGTCGCAGCCACTATGCCTACCCATGCAAGTGAGATACCATTTTTCAGGGGAGACCTGGGGGACCGCTGGGTGGGTGGAAATTTGTTGATCCACGCAGATTCCGGAACTTTCCACCACAGAAATGTGAGGAAAATGCGTTTTTCTTTTTTCAATTTCTTAGCTTTGCAAGGGATTCTGGGTAAGAGAACCTGGGGGTAGGCAGTCGAGTGACCCCATCCTGAATTTCCCTGGGTGTCTACTTTTCAAAAATATATAGGTTTGCTAGGTTTCCCTAGGTGCCGGCAGAGCTAGGGTTCAAAAACAAAAGGTAGTCTCTTTGCCCAAAAAGTGCACAATTTCACTGAAAAATTGAGTTGTGACCAGGTTGCGTTTTGCGCTGTTTCCTGTCGCAGCCACTATGCCTACCCACGCCAGTGAGATACCATTTTTCTCGGGAGACCTGGAGGAACGCTGGGTGGGTGGAAATTTGTTGATCCATGCAGATTCCGGAACTTTCCACCACAGAAATGTGAGGAAAATGCGTTTTTTTCCCAATTTCTTAGCTTTGCAAGGGATTCTGGGTAAGAGAACCTGGGGGTAGGCAGTCGAGTCACCCCATCCTGAATTCCCCTGGGTGTCTACTTTTCAAAAATATATAGGTTTGCTAGGTTTCCCTAGGTGCCGGCAGAGCTAGGGTTCAAAAACAAAATGTATTCTCTTTGCCCAAAAAGGGCACAATTTCACTGAAAAATTGAGTTGTGACCACGTTGCGTTTTGCACTGTTTCCTGTTGCAGCCACTATGCCTACCCACGCAAGTGAGATACCATTTTTCTCTGGAGACCTGGGGGAACGCTGGGTGGGTGGAAATTTGTTGATCCACGCAGATTCCGGAACTTTCCACCACAGAAATGTGAGGAAAATGTGTTTTTTTTCCAATTTCTTAGCTTTGCAAGGGGTTCTGGGTAAGAGAACCTGGGTGTAGGCAGGCGATTGACCCCATCCTAAATTCCCCTGGGTGTCTAATTTTCAAAAATATATAGGTTTGCTAGGTTTCCCTAGGTGCCGGCAGAGCTAGGGTTCAAAAACAAAAGGTAGTCTCTTTGCCCAAAAAGTACATAATTTCACTGAAAAATTGAGTTGTGACCACGTTGCGTTTTGCGCTGTTTCCTGTCGCAGCCACTATGCCTACCCACGCAAGTGAGATACCATTTTTCTCGGGAGACCTGGGGGAACGCTGGGTGGGTGGAAATTTGTTGATCCACGCAGATTCCGGAACTTTCCACCACAGAAATATGAGGAAAATGCGTTTTGTTCCCAATTTCTTAGGTTTGCAAGGGATTCTGGGTAGAAGAACCTGGGGGTAGGCAGTCGAGTCACCCCATCCTGAATTCCCCTGGGTGTCTACTTTTCAAAAATATATAGGTTTGCTAGGTTTCCCTAGGTGCTGGCAGAGCTAGGGTTCAAAAACAAAAGGTATTCTCTTTGCACAAAAAGGGCACAATTTCACTGAAAAATTGAGTTGTGACCACGTTGCGTTTTGCGCTGTTTCCTGTCGCAGCCACTATGCCTACCCAGGCAAGTGAGATACAATTTTTCTCGGGAGACCTGGGGGAACGCTGGGTGGGTGGAAATGTGTTGATCCACGCAGATTCCGGAACTTTCCACCACAGAAATGTAAGGAAAATGCGTTTTGTTTTCCAATTTCTTAGCTTTGTAAGGGATTCTGGGTAGGAGAACCTGGGGGTAGGCAGGCGAGTGACCCCATTCTGAATTCCTCTGGGTGTCTACTTTTAAAAAATATATAGGTTTGCTAAGTTTCCCTAGGTGCCGGCAGAGCTAGGGTTCAAAAACAAAAGGTAGTCTCTTTGCCCAAAAAGTACACAATTTCACAGAAAAATTGAGTTGTGACCACGTTGCGTTTTGCGCTGTTTCCTGTCGCAGCCACTATGCCGACCCACGCAAGTGAGATACCATTTTTCTCGGGAGACCTAGGGGACCGCTGGGTGGGTGGAAATTTGTTGATCCACGCAGATTCCCGAACTTTTCACCACAGAAATGTGAGGAAAATGTTTTTTTTTTTTCCAGTTTCTTAGTTTTGCAAGGGATTCTGGGTAAGAGAACCTGGGGGTAGGCAGTCGAGTGACCCCATCCTGAATTCCCCTGGGTGTCTACTTTTCAAAAATATATAGGTTTGCTAGGTTTCCCTAGGTGCCGGCAGAGCTAGGGTTCAAAAACAAAAGGTAGTCTCTTTGCCCAAAAAGTGCACAATTTCACTGTAAATTTAAGTTGTGACCACGTTGCGTTTTGCGATGTTTCCTGTCACAGCCACTATGCCTACCCACGCAAGTGAGATACCATTTTTCTCAGGAGACCTGGAGAAACGCTGGGTGGGTGGAAATTTGTTGATCCACGCAGATTCCGGAACTTTCCACCACAGAAATGTGAGTAAAATGCGTTTTTTTTTCCAATTCCTTAGATTTGCAAGGGATTCTGGGTAAGAGAACCTGGGGGTAGGCAGTCGATTGACCCCATCCTGAATTCCCCTGGGTGTCTACTTTTCAAAAATATATAGGTTTGCTAGGTTTCCCTAGGTGCCGGCAGAGCTAGGGTTCAAAAACAAAAGGTAGTCTCTTTGCCCAAAAAGTGCACAATTTCACTGAAAAATTAAGTTGTGACCACGTTGCGTTTTGTGCTGTTTCCTGTCGCAGCCACTATGCCTACCCACGCAAGTGAGATACCATTTTTCTCAGGAGACCTGGAGGAACGCTGGGTGGGTGGAAATTTGTTGATCCACGCAGATTCCGGAACTTTCCACCACAGAAATGTGAGTAAAATGCGTTTTTTTTTCCAATTCCTTAGATTTGCAAGGGATTCTGGGTAAGAGAACCTGGGGGTAGGCAGTCGATTGACCCCATCCTGAATTCCCCTCGGTGTCTACTTTTAAAAAATATATAGGTTTGCTAGGTTTCCCTAGGTGCCGGCAGAGCTAGGGTTCAAAAACAAAAGGTAGTCTCTTTGCCCAAAAAGTGCACAATTTCACTGAAAAATTGAGTTGTGACCACGTTGCGTTTTGCGCTGTTTCCTGTCGCAGCCACTATGCCTACCCATGCAAGTGAGATACCATTTTTCAGGGGAGACCTGGGGGACCGCTGGGTGGGTGGAAATTTGTTGATCCACGCAGATTCCGGAACTTTCCACCACAGAAATGTGAGGAAAATGCGTTTTTCTTTTTTCAATTTCTTAGCTTTGCAAGGGATTCTGGGTAAGAGAACCTGGGGGTAGGCAGTCGAGTGACCCCATCCTGAATTTCCCTGGGTGTCTACTTTTCAAAAATATATAGGTTTGCTAGGTTTCCCTAGGTGCCGGCAGAGCTAGGGTTCAAAAACAAAAGGTAGTCTCTTTGCCCAAAAAGTGCACAATTTCACTGAAAAATTGAGTTGTGACCAGGTTGCGTTTTGCGCTGTTTCCTGTCGCAGCCACTATGCCTACCCACGCCAGTGAGATACCATTTTTCTCGGGAGACCTGGAGGAACGCTGGGTGGGTGGAAATTTGTTGATCCATGCAGATTCCGGAACTTTCCACCACAGAAATGTGAGGAAAATGCGTTTTTTCCCCAATTTCTTAGCTTTGCAAGGGATTCTGGGTAAGAGAACCTGGGGGTAGGCAGTCGAGTCACCCCATCCTGAATTCCCCTGGGTGTCTACTTTTCAAAAATATATAGGTTTGCTAGGTTTCCCTAGGTGCCGGCAGAGCTAGGGTTCAAAAACAAAATGTATTCTCTCTGCACAAAAAGGGCACAATTTCACTGAAAAATTGAGTTGTGACCACGTTGCGTTTTGCGCTGTTTCCTGTCGCAGCCACTATGCCTACCCACGCAAGTGAGATACCATTTTTCTCGGGAGACCTGGGGGAACGCTGGGTGGGAGGAAATTTGTTGATCCACGCAGATTCCGGAACTTTCCACCACAGAAATATGAGGAAAATGCGTTTTTTTCCCAATTTCTTAGATTTGCAAGGGATTCTGGGTAAGAGAACCTGGGGGTAGGCAGTCGAGTCACCCCATCCTGAATTCCCCTGGGTGTCTACTTTTCAAAAATATATAGGTTTGCTAGGTTTCCCTAGGTGCCGGCAGAGCTAGGGTTCAAAAACAAAAGGTATTCTCTTTGCACAAAAAGGGCACAATTTCACAGAAAAATTGAGTTGTGACCACGTTGCGTTTTGCGCTGTTTCCTGTCGCAGCCACTATGCCTACCCACGCAAGTGAGATACCATTTTTCTCAGGAGACCTGGGGGAACGCTGGGTGGGTGGAAATTTGTTGATCCACACAGATTCCGGAACTTTCCACCACAGAAATATGAGGAAAATGCGTTTTTTTTCCAATTTCTTAGATTTGCAAGGGATTCTGGGTGAGAGAACCTGGGGGTAGGCAGTCGAGTCACCCCATCCTGAATTCCCCTTGGTGTCTACTTTTCAAAAATATATAGGTTTGCTAGGTTTCCCTAAGTGCCGGCAGAGCTAGGGTTCAAAAACTAAAGGTAGTCTCTTTGCCCAAAAATTACACAATTTCACTGAAAAATTGAGTTGTGACCACGTTGCGTTTTGCGCTGTTTCCGGTCGCAGCCACTATGCCTACCCACGCAAGTGAGATACAATTTTTCTCGGGAGACCTGGGGGAACGCTGGGTGGGTGGAAATGTGTTGATCCACGCAGATTCCGGAACTTTCCACCACAGAAATGTGAGGAAAATGCATTTTGTTTTCCAATTTCTTAGCTTTGCAAGGGATTCTGGGTAGGAGAACCTGGGGGTAGGCAGGCGAGTGACCCCATTCTGAATTCCTCTGGGTGTCTACTTTTAAAAAATATATAGGTTTGCTAAGTTTCCCTAGGTGCCGGCAGAGCCAGGGTTCAAAAACAAAAGGTAGTCTCTTTGCCCAAAAAGTACACAATTTCACAGAAAAATTGAGTTGTGACCACGTTGCGTTTTGCGCTGTTTCCTTTCGCAGCCACTATGCCTACCCATGCAAGTGAGATACCATTTTTCACGGGAGACCTGGGGGACCGCTGGGTGGGTGGAAATTTGTTGATCCACGCAGATTCCGGAACTTTCCACCACAGAAATGTGAGGAAAATGCGTTTTTCTTTTCCAATTTCTTAGCTTTGCAAGGGATTCTGGGTAAGAGAACCTGGGGGTAGGCAGTCGAGTGACCCCATCCTAAATTCCCCTGGGTGTCTACTTTTCAAAAATATATAGGTTTGCTAGGTTTCCCTAGGTGCCGGCAGAGCTAGGGTTCAAAAACAAAAGGTAGTCTCTTTGCCCAAAAAGTGCACAATTTCACTGAAAAATTGAGTTGTGACCAGGTTGCGTTTTGCGCTGTTTCCTGTCGCAGCCACTATGCCTACCCACGCCAGTGAGATACCATTTTTCTCGGGAGACCTGGAGGAACGCTGGGTGGGTAGAAATTTGTTGATCCATGCAGATTCCGGAACTTTCCACCACAGAAATGTGAGGAAAATGCGTTTTTTTCCCAATTACTTAGCTTTGCAAGGGATTCTCGGTAAGAGAACCAGGAGGTAGGCAGTCAAGTCACCCCATCCTGAATTCCCCTGGGTGTCTACTTTTCAAAAATATATAGGTTTGCTAGGTTTCCCTAGGTGCCAGCAGAGCTAGGGTTCAAAAACAAAAGGTATTCTCTCTGCACAAAAAGGGCACAATTTCAATGAAAAATTGAGTTGTGACCACGTTGCGTTTTGCGCTGTTTCCTGTCACAGCCACTATGCCTACCCACGCAAGTGAGATACCATTTTTCTCGCGAGACCTGGGGGAACGATGGGTGGGTGGAAATTTGTTGATCCACGCAGATTCCGGAACTTTCCACCACAGAAATGTGAGGAAAATGTGTTTTTTTTCCAATTTCTTAGCTTTGCAAGGGGTTCTGGGTAAGAGAACCTGGGTGTAGGCAGGCGATTGACCCCATCCTGAATTCCCCTGTGTGTCTAATTTTCAAAAATATGTAGGTTTGCTAGGTTTCCATAGGTGCCGGCAGAGCTAGGGTTCAAAAACAAAAGGTAGTCTCTTTGCCCAAAAAGTACACAATTTCACTGAAAAATTGAGTTGTGACCACGTTGCGTTTTGTGCTGTTTCCTGTCACAGCCACTATACCTACCCACGCAAGTGAGATACCATTTTTCTCGGGAGACCTGGGGGAACGCTGGGTGGGTGGAAATTTGTTGATCCACGCAGATTCCGGAACTTTCCACCACAGAAATGTGAGGAAAATGTGTTTTTTTTCCAATTTCTTAGCTTTGCAAGGGGTTCTGGGTAAGAGAACCTGGGTGTAGGCAGGCGATTGACCCCATCCTGAATTCCCCTGTGTGTCTAATTTTCAAAAATATATAGGTTTGCTAGGTTTCCCTAGGTGCCGGCAGAGCTAGGGTTCCAAAACAAAAGGTAGTCTCTTTGCCCAAAAAGTACACAATTTCACTGAAAAATTGAGTTGTGACCACGTTGCGTTTTGCGCTGTTTCCTGTCGCAGCCACTATGCCTACCCACGCAAGTGAGATACCATTTTTCTCAGGAGACCTGGGGGAACGCTGGGTGGGTGGAAATTTGTTGATCCACACAGATTCCGGAACTTTCCACCACAGAAATATGAGGAAAATGCGTTTTTTTTTCAATTTCTTAGATTTGCAAGGGATTCTGGGTGAGAGAACCTGGGGGTAGGCAGTCGAGTCACCCCATCCTGAATTCCCCTTGGTGTCTACTTTTCACAAATATATAGGTTTGCTAGGTTTCCCTAGGTGCCGGCAGAGCTAGGGTTCAAAAACTAAAGGTAGTCTCTTTGCCCAAAAAGTACACAATTTCACTGAAAAATTGAGTTGTGACCACGTTGCGTTTTGCGCTGTTTCCTGTCGCAGCCACTATGCCTACCCACGCAAGTGAGATACAATTTTTCTCGGGAGACCTGGGGGAACGCTGGGTGGGTGGAAATGTGTTGATCCACGCAGATTCCGGAACTTTCCACCACAGAAATGTGAGGAAAATGCATTTTGTTTTCCAATTTCTTAGCTTTGCAAGGGATTCTGGGTAGGAGAACCTGGGGGTAGGCAGGCGAGTGACCCCATTCTGAATTCCTCTGGGTGTCTACTTTTAAAAAATATATAGGTTTGCTAAGTTTCCCTAGGTGCCGGCAGAGCTAGGGTTCAAAAACAAAAGGTAGTCTCTTTGCCCAAAAAGTACACAATTTCACAGAAAAATTGAGTTGTGACCACGTTGCGTTTTGCGCTGTTTCCTGTCGCAGCCACTATGCCTACCCATGCAAGTGAGATACCATTTTTCACGGGAGACCTGGGGGACCGCTGGGTGGGTGGAAATTTGTTGATCCACGCAGATTCCGGAACTTTCCACCACAGAAATGTGAGGAAAATGCGTTTTTCTTTTCCAATTTCTTAGCTTTGCAAGGGATTCTGGGTAAGAGAACCTGGGGGTAGGCAGTCGAGTGATCCCATCCTAAATTCCCCTGGGTGTCTACTTTTCAAAAATATATAGGTTTGCTAGGTTTCCCTAGGTGCCGGCAGAGCTAGGGTTCAAAAACAAAAGGTAGTCTCTTTGCCCAAAAAGTGCACAATTTCACTGAAAAATTGAGTTGTGACCAGGTTGCGTTTTGCGCTGTTTCCTGTCGCAGCCACTATGCCTACCCACGCCAGTGAGATACCATTTTTCTCGGGAGACCTGGAGGAACGCTGGGTGGGTAGAAATTTGTTGATCCATGCAGATTCCGGAACTTTCCACCACAGAAATGTGAGGAAAATGCGTTTTTTTCCCAATTACTTAGCTTTGCAAGGGATTCTGGGTAAGAGAACCAGGAGGTAGGCAGTCAAGTCACCCCATCCTGAATTCCCCTGGGTGTCTACTTTTCAAAAATATATAGGTTTGCTAGGTTTCCCTAGGTGCCAGCAGAGCTAGGGTTCAAAAACAAAAGGTATTCTCTCTGCACAAAAAGGGCACAATTTCAATGAAAAATTGAGTTGTGACCACGTTGCGTTTTGCGCTGTTTCCTGTCACAGCCACTATGCCTACCCACGCAAGTGAGATACCATTTTTCTCGCGAGACCTGGGGGAACGATGGGTGGGTGGAAATTTGTTGATCCACGCAGATTCCGGAACTTTCCACCACAGAAATGTGAGGAAAATGTGTTTTTTTTCCAATTTCTTAGCTTTGCAAGGGATTCTGGGTAAGAGAACCTGGGGGTAGGCAGTCGAGTCACCCCATCCTGAACTCCCCTGGGTGTCTACTTTTCAAAAATATATAGGTTTGCTAGGTTTCCCTAGGTGCCGGCAGAGCTAGGGTTCAAAAACAAAAGGTAGTCTCTTTGCCCAAAAAGTGCACAATTTCACTGAAAAATTGAGTTGTGACCACATTGCGTTTTGCGCTGTTTCCTGTCGCAGCCACTATGCCTACCCATGCAAGTGAGATACCATTTTTCACGGGAGACCTGGGGGACCGCTGGGTGGGTGGAAATTTGTTGATCCACGCAGATTCCGGAACTTTCCACCACAGAAATGTGAGGAAAATGCGTTTTTCTTTTCCAATTTCTTAGCTTTGCAAGGGATTCTGGGTAAGAGAACCTGGGGGTAGGCAGTCGAGTGACCCCATCCTAAATTCCCCTGGGTGTCTACTTTTCAAAAATATATAGGTTTGCTAGGTTTCCCTAGGTGCCGGCAGAGCTAGGGTTCAAAAACAAAAGGTAGTCTCTTTGCCCAAAAAGTGCACAATTTCACTGAAAAATTGAGTTGTGACCAGGTTGCGTTTTGCGCTGTTTCCTGTCGCAGCCACTATGCCTACCCACGCCAGTGAGATACTATTTTTCTCGGGAGACCTGGAGGAACGCTGGGTGAGTAGAAATTTGTTGATCCATGCAGATTCCGGAACTTTCCACCACAGAAATGTGAGGAAAATGCGTTTTTTTTCAAAATTACTTAGCTTTGCAAGGGATTCTGGGTAAGAGAACCAGGGGGTAGGCAGTCGAGTGACCACATCCTGAATTTCCCTGGGTGTCTACTTTTCAAAAATATATAGGTTTGCTAGGTTTCCCTAGGTGCCGGCAGAGCTAGGGTTCAAAAACAAAAGGTAGTCTCTTTGCCCAAAAAGTGCACAATTTCACTGAAAAATTGAGTTGTGACCACGTTGCGTTTTGCACTGTTTCCTGTCGCAGCCACTATGCCTACCCACGCAAGTGAGATACCATTTTTCTCGGGAGACGTGGGGGAACGCTGGGTAGGTGGAAATTTGTTGATCCACGCAGATTCCGGAACTTTCCACCACAGAAATGTGAGGAAAATGCGTTTTTTTCCCAATTTCTTAGCTTTGCAAGGGATTCTGGGTAAGAGAACCTGGGGGTAGGCAGTCAAGTCACCCCATCCTGAATTCCCCTGGGTGTCTACTTTTCAAAAATATATAGGTTTGCTAGGTTTCCCTAGGTGCCGGCAGAGCTAGGGTTCAAAAACAAAAGGTAGTCTCTTTGCCCAAAAAGTGCACAATTTCACTGAAAAATTGAGTTGTGACCACGTTGCGTTTTGCACTGTTTCCTGTCGCAGCCACTATGCCTACCCACGCAAGTGAGATACCATTTTTCTCGGGAGACCTGGGGGAACGCTGGGTGGGTGGAAATTTGTTGATCCACGCAGATTCCGGAACTTTCCACCACAGAAATGTGAGGAAAATGCGTTTTTTTCCCAATTTCTTAGCTTTGCAAGGGATTCTGGGTAAGAGAACCTGGGGGTAGGCAGTCGAGTCACCCCATCCTGAACTCCCCTGGGTGTCTACTTTTCAAAAATATATAGGTTTGCTAGGTTTCCCTAGGTGCCGGCAGAGCTAGGGTTCAAAAACAAAAGGTAGTCTCTTTGCCCAAAAAGTGCACAATTTCACTGAAAAATTGAGTTGTGACCACATTGCGTTTTGCGCTGTTTCCTGTCGCAGCCACTATGCCTACCCATGCAAGTGAGATACCATTTTTCACGGGAGACCTGGGGGACCGCTGGGTGGGTGGAAATTTGTTGATCCACGCAGATTCCGGAACTTTCCACCACAGAAATGTGAGGAAAATGCGTTTTTCTTTTCCAATTTCTTAGCTTTGCAAGGGATTCTGGGTAAGAGAACCTGGGGGTAGGCAGTCGAGTGACCCCATCCTAAATTCCCCTGGGTGTCTACTTTTCAAAAATATATAGGTTTGCTAGGTTTCCCTAGGTGCCGGCAGAGCTAGGGTTCAAAAACAAAAGGTAGTCTCTTTGCCCAAAAAGTGCACAATTTCACTGAAAAATTGAGTTGTGACCAGGTTGCGTTTTGCGCTGTTTCCTGTCGCAGCCACTATGCCTACCCACGCCAGTGAGATACTATTTTTCTGGGGAGACCTGGAGGAACGCTGGGTGAGTAGAAATTTGTTGATCCATGCAGATTCCGGAACTTTCCACCACAGAAATGTGAGGAAAATGCGTTTTTTTTCAAAATTACTTAGCTTTGCAAGGGATTCTGGGTAAGAGAACCAGGGGGTAGGCAGTCGAGTGACCACATCCTGAATTTCCCTGGGTGTCTACTTTTCAAAAATATATAGGTTTGCTAGGTTTCCCTAGGTGCCGGCAGAGCTAGGGTTCAAAAACAAAAGGTAGTCTCTTTGCCCAAAAAGTGCACAATTTCACTGAAAAATTGAGTTGTGACCACGTTGCGTTTTGCACTGTTTCCTGTCGCAGCCACTATGCCTACCCACGCAAGTGAGATACCATTTTTCTCGGGAGACGTGGGGGAACGCTGGGTAGGTGGAAATTTGTTGATCCACGCAGATTCCGGAACTTTCCACCACAGAAATGTGAGGAAAATGCGTTTTTTTCCCAATTTCTTAGCTTTGCAAGGGATTCTGGGTAAGAGAACCTGGGGGTAGGCAGTCAAGTCACCCCATCCTGAATTCCCCTGGGTGTCTACTTTTCAAAAATATATAGGTTTGCTAGGTTTCCCTAGGTGCCGGCAGAGCTAGGGTTCAAAAACAAAAGGTATTCTCTCTGCACAAAAAGGGCACAATTTCAATGAAAAATTGAGTTGTGACCACGTTGCGTTTTGCGCTGTTTCCTGTCACAGCCACTATGCCTACCCATGCAAGTGAGATACCATTTTTCTCGCGAGACCTGGGGGAACGATGGGTGGGTTGAAATTTGTTGATCCACGCAGATTCCGGAACTTTCCACCACAGAAATGTGAGGAAAATGTGTTTTTTTTCCAATTTCTTAGCTTTGCAAGGGGTTCTGGGTAAGAGAACCTGGGTGTAGGCAGGCGATTAACCCCATCCTGAATTCCCCTGTGTGTCTAATTTTCAAAAATATGTAGGTTTGCTAGGTTTCCCTAGGTGCCGGCAGAGCTAGGGTTCAAAAACAAAAGGTAGTCTCTTTGCCCAAAAAGTACACAATTTCACTGAAAAATTGAGTTGTGACCACGTTGCGTTTTGCGCTGTTTCCTGTCACAGCCACTATGCCTACCCACGCAAGTGTGATACCATTTTTCTCGGGAGACCTGGGGGAACGCTGGGTGGGTGGAAATTTGTTGATCCACGCAGATTCCGGAACTTTCCACCACAGAAATGTGAGGAAAATGTGTTTTTTTTCCAATTTCTTAGCTTTGCAAGGGGTTCTGGGTAAGAGAACCTGGGTGTAGGCAGGCGATTGACCCCATCCTGAATTCCCCTGTGTGTCTAATTTTCAAAAATATATAGGTTTGCTAGGTTTCCCTAGGTGCCGGCAGAGCTAGGGTTCCAAAACAAAAGGTAGTCTCTTTGCCCAAAAAGTACACAATTTCACTGAAAAATTGAGTTGTGACCACGTTGCGTTTTGCGCTGTTTCCTGTCGCAGCCACTATGCCTACCCACGCAAGTGAGATACCATTTTTCTCGGGAGACCTGGGGGAACGCTGGGTGGGTGGAAATTTGTTGATCCACGCAGATTCCGGAACTTTCCACCACAGAAATGTGAGGAAAATGCGTTTTTTTCCCAATTTCTTAGCTTTGCAAGGGATTCTGGGTAAGAGAACCTGGGGGTAGGCAGTCGAGTCACCCCATCCTGAACTCCCCTGGGTGTCTACTTTTCAAAAATATATAAGTTTGCTAGGTTTCCCTAGGTGCCGGCAGAGCTAGGGTTCAAAAACAAAAGGTATTCTCTTTGCACAAAAAGGGCACAATTTCACTGAAAAATTGAGTTGTGATAACGTTGCGTTTTGCGCTGTTTCCTGTCGCAGCCACTATGCCTACCCACGCAAGTGAGATACCATTTTTCTCGGGAGACCTGGGGAAACGCTGGGTGCGTGGAAATTTGTTGATCCACGCAGGATCCGGAACTTTCCACCACAGAAATGTGAGGAAAATGTGTTTTTTTTCCAATTTCTTAGCTTTGCAAGGGGTTCTGGGTAAGAGAACCTGGGGGTAGGCAGGCGAGTGACCCCATCCTGAATTCCCCTGGGTGTCTAATTTTCAAAAATATATAGGTTTGCTAGGTTTCTCTAGGTGCCGGCAGAGCTAGGGTTCAAAAACAAAAGGTAGTCTCTTTGCCCAAAAAGTGCACAATTTCACTGAAAAATTGAGTTGTGACCACGTTGCGTTTTGCACTGTTTCCTGTCGCAGCCACTATGCCTATCCACGCAAGTGAGATACCATTTTTCTCAGGATACCTGGGGGAACGCTGGGTGGGTGGAAATTAGTTGATCCACGCAGATTCCGGAACTTTCCACCACAGAAATGTGAGGAAAATGCATTTTTTTTCTCCAATTTCTTAGATTTGCAAGGGATTCTGGGTAAGAGAACCTGGGGGTAGGCTGGCGAGTGACCCCATGCTGAATTCCCCTGGGTGTCTACTTTTCAAAAATATATAGGTTTGCTAGGTTTCCCTAGGTGTGGGCAGAGCTAGGGTTCAAAAACAAAAGGTAGTCTCTTTGCCCAAAAAGTACACAATTTCACTGAAAAATTGAGTTGTGACCACGTTGCGTTTTACGCTGTTTCCTGTCACAGCCACTATGCCTACCCACGCAAGTGAGATACCATTTTTCTCGGGAGACCTGGGGGAACGCTGGGTGGGTGGAAATTTGTTGATCCACGCAGATTCCAGAACTTTCCACCACAGAAATGTGAGGAAAATGTGTTTTTTTCCCAATTTCTTAGCTTTGCAAGGGATTCTGGGTAAGAGAACCTGGGGGTAGGCAGTCGAGTCACCCCATCCTGAATTCCCCTGGGTGTCTACTTTTTAAAAATATATAGGTGTAATAGGTTTCCCTAGGTGCCGGCAGAGCTAGGGTTCAAAAACAAAAGGTAGACTCTTTGCCCAAAAAGTGCACAATTTCACTGAAAAATTGAGTTGTGACCACGTTGCGTTTTGCACTGTTTCCTGTCGCAGCCACTATGCCTACCCACGCAAGTGAGATACCATTTTTCTCGGGAGACCTGGGGAACGCTGGGTGGATGGAAATTTGTTGATCCACGCAGATTCCGGAACTTTCCACCACAGAAATGTGAGGAAAATGCATTTTGTTTTCCAATTTCTTAGCTTTGCAAGGGATTCTGGGTAGGAGAACCTGGGGGTAGGCAGGCGAGTGACCCCATTCTGAATTCCTCTGGGTGTCTACTTTTAAAAAATATATAGGTTTGCTAAGTTTCCCTAGGTGCCGGCAGAGCTAGGGTTCAAAAACAAAAGGTAGTCTCTTTGCCCAAAAAGTACACAATTTCACAGAAAAATTGAGTTGTGACCACGTTGCGTTTTGCGCTGTTTCCTGTCGCAGCCACTATGCCTACCCATGCAAGTGAGATACCATTTTTCACGGGAGACCTGGGGGACCGCTGGGTGGGTGGAAATTTGTTGATCCACGCAGATTCCGGAACTTTCCACCACAGAAATGTGAGGAAAATGCGTTTTTCTTTTCCAATTTCTTAGCTTTGCAAGGGATTCTGGGTAAGAGAACCTGGGGGTAGGCAGTCGAGTGATCCCATCCTAAATTCCCCTGGGTGTCTACTTTTCAAAAATATATAGGTTTGCTAGGTTTCCCTAGGTGCCGGCAGAGCTAGGGTTCAAAAACAAAAGGTAGTCTCTTTGCCCAAAAAGTGCACAATTTCACTGAAAAATTGAGTTGTGACCAGGTTGCGTTTTGCGCTGTTTCCTGTCGCAGCCACTATGCCTACCCACGCCAGTGAGATACCATTTTTCTCGGGAGACCTGGAGGAACGCTGGGTGGGTAGAAATTTGTTGATCCATGCAGATTCCGGAACTTTCCACCACAGAAATGTGAGGAAAATGCGTTTTTTTCCCAATTACTTAGCTTTGCAAGGGATTCTGGGTAAGAGAACCAGGAGGTAGGCAGTCAAGTCACCCCATCCTGAATTCCCCTGGGTGTCTACTTTTCAAAAATATATAGGTTTGCTAGGTTTCCCTAGGTGCCAGCAGAGCTAGGGTTCAAAAACAAAAGGTATTCTCTCTGCACAAAAAGGGCACAATTTCAATGAAAAATTGAGTTGTGACCACGTTGCGTTTTGCGCTGTTTCCTGTCACAGCCACTATGCCTACCCACGCAAGTGAGATACCATTTTTCTCGCGAGACCTGGGGGAACGATGGGTGGGTGGAAATTTGTTGATCCACGCAGATTCCGGAACTTTCCACCACAGAAATGTGAGGAAAATGTGTTTTATTTCCAATTTCTTAGCTTTGCAAGGGGTTCTGGGTAAGAGAACCTGGGTGTAGGCAGGCGATTGACCCCATCCTGAATTCCCCTGTGTGTCTAATTTTCAAAAATATGTAGGTTTGCTAGGTTTCCCTAGGTGCCGGCAGAGCTAGGGTTCAAAAACAAAAGGTAGTCTCTTTGCCCAAAAAGTACACAATTTCACTGAAAAATTGAGTTGTGACCACGTTGCGTTTTGCGCTGTTTCCTGTCACAGCCACTATGCCTACCCACGCAAGTGAGATACCATTTTTCTCGGGAGACCTGGGGGAACGCTGGGTGGGTGGAAATTTGTTGATCCACGCAGATTCCGGAACTTTCCACCACAGAAATGTGAGGAAAATGTGTTTTTTTTCCAATTTCTTAGCTTTGCAAGGGGTTCTGGGTAAGAGAACCTGGGTGTAGGCAGGCGATTGACCCCATCCTGAATTCCCCTGTGTGTCTAATTTTCAAAAATATATAGGTTTGCTAGGTTTCCCTAGGTGCCGGCAGAGCTAGGGTTCCAAAACAAAAGGTAGTCTCTTTGCCCAAAAAGTACACAATTTCACTGAAAAATTGAGTTGTGACCACGTTGCGTTTTGCGCTGTTTCCTGTCGCAGCCACTATGCCTACCCACGCAAGTGAGATACCATTTTTCTCGGGAGACCTGGGGGAACGCTGGGTGGGTGGAAATTTGTTGATCCACGCAGATTCCGGAACTTTCCACCACAGAAATGTGAGGAAAATGCGTTTTTTCCCCAATTTCTTAGCTTTGCAAGGGATTCTGGGTAAGAGAACCTGGGGGTAGGCAGTCGAGTCACCCCATCCTGAACTCCCCTGGGTGTCTACTTTTCAAAAATATATAGGTTTGCTAGGTTTCCCTAGGTGCCGGCAGAGCTAGGGTTCAAAAACAAAAGGTAGTCTCTTTGCCCAAAAAGTGCACAATTTCACTGAAAAATTGAGTTGTGACCACATTGCGTTTTGCGCTGTTTCCTGTCGCAGCCACTATGCCTACCCATGCAAGTGAGATACCATTTTTCACGGGAGACCTGGGGGACCGCTGGGTGGGTGGAAATTTGTTGATCCACGCAGATTCCGGAACTTTCCACCACAGAAATGTGAGGAAAATGCGTTTTTCTTTTCCAATTTCTTAGCTTTGCAAGGGATTCTGGGTAAGAGAACCTGGGGGTAGGCAGTCGAGTGACCCCATCCTAAATTCCCCTGGGTGTCTACTTTTCAAAAATATATAGGTTTGCTAGGTTTCCCTAGGTGCCGGCAGAGCTAGGGTTCAAAAACAAAAGGTAGTCTCTTTGCCCAAAAAGTGCACAATTTCACTGAAAAATTGAGTTGTGACCAGGTTGCGTTTTGCGCTGTTTCCTGTCGCAGCCACTATGCCTACCCACGCCAGTGAGATACTATTTTTCTCGGGAGACCTGGAGGAACGCTGGGTGAGTAGAAATTTGTTGATCCATGCAGATTCCGGAACTTTCCACCACAGAAATGTGAGGAAAATGCGTTTTTTTTCAAAATTACTTAGCTTTGCAAGGGATTCTGGGTAAGAGAACCAGGGGGTAGGCAGTCGAGTGACCACATCCTGAATTTCCCTGGGTGTCTACTTTTCAAAAATATATAGGTTTGCTAGGTTTCCCTAGGTGCCGGCAGAGCTAGGGTTCAAAAACAAAAGGTAGTCTCTTTGCCCAAAAAGTGCACAATTTCACTGAAAAATTGAGTTGTGACCACGTTGCGTTTTGCACTGTTTCCTGTCGCAGCCACTATGCCTACCCACGCAAGTGAGATACCATTTTTCTCGGGAGACGTGGGGGAACGCTGGGTAGGTGGAAATTTGTTGATCCACGCAGATTCCGGAACTTTCCACCACAGAAATGTGAGGAAAATGCGTTTTTTTCCCAATTTCTTAGCTTTGCAAGGGATTCTGGGTAAGAGAACCTGGGGGTAGGCAGTCAAGTCACCCCATCCTGAATTCCCCTGGGTGTCTACTTTTCAAAAATATATAGGTTTGCTAGGTTTCCCTAGGTGCCGGCAGAGCTAGGGTTCAAAAACAAAAGGTAGTCTCTTTGCCCAAAAAGTGCACAATTTCACTGAAAAATTGAGTTGTGACCACGTTGCGTTTTGCACTGTTTCCTGTCGCAGCCACTATGCCTACCCACGCAAGTGAGATACCATTTTTCTCGGGAGACCTGGGGGAACGCTGGGTGGGTGGAAATTTGTTGATCCACGCAGATTCCGGAACTTTCCACCACAGAAATGTGAGGAAAATACGTTTTTTTCCCAATTTCTTAGCTTTGCAAGGGATTCTGGGTAAGAGAACCTGGGGGTAGGCAGTCGAGTCACCCCATCCTGAACTCCCCTGGGTGTCTACTTTTCAAAAATATATAGGTTTGCTAGGTTTCCCTAGGTGCCGGCAGAGCTAGGGTTCAAAAACAAAAGGTAGTCTCTTTGCCCAAAAAGTGCACAATTTCACTGAAAAATTGAGTTGTGACCACATTGCGTTTTGCGCTGTTTCCTGTCGCAGCCACTATGCCTACCCATGCAAGTGAGATACCATTTTTCACGGGAGACCTGGGGGACCGCTGGGTGGGTGGAAATTTGTTGATCCACGCAGATTCCGGAACTTTCCACCACAGAAATGTGAGGAAAATGCGTTTTTCTTTTCCAATTTCTTAGCTTTGCAAGGGATTCTGGGTAAGAGAACCTGGGGGTAGGCAGTCGAGTGACCCCATCCTAAATTCCCCTGGGTGTCTACTTTTCAAAAATATATAGGTTTGCTAGGTTTCCCTAGGTGCCGGCAGAGCTAGGGTTCAAAAACAAAAGGTAGTCTCTTTGCCCAAAAAGTGCACAATTTCACTGAAAAATTGAGTTGTGACCAGGTTGCGTTTTGCGCTGTTTCCTGTCGCAGCCACTATGCCTACCCACGCCAGTGAGATACTATTTTTCTGGGGAGACCTGGAGGAACGCTGGGTGAGTAGAAATTTGTTGATCCATGCAGATTCCGGAACTTTCCACCACAGAAATGTGAGGAAAATGCGTTTTTTTTCAAAATTACTTAGCTTTGCAAGGGATTCTGGGTAAGAGAACCAGGGGGTAGGCAGTCGAGTGACCACATCCTGAATTTCCCTGGGTGTCTACTTTTCAAAAATATATAGGTTTGCTAGGTTTCCCTAGGTGCCGGCAGAGCTAGGGTTCAAAAACAAAAGGTAGTCTCTTTGCCCAAAAAGTGCACAATTTCACTGAAAAATTGAGTTGTGACCACGTTGCGTTTTGCACTGTTTCCTGTCGCAGCCACTATGCCTACCCACGCAAGTGAGATACCATTTTTCTCGGGAGACGTGGGGGAACGCTGGGTAGGTGGAAATTTGTTGATCCACGCAGATTCCGGAACTTTCCACCACAGAAATGTGAGGAAAATGCGTTTTTTTCCCAATTTCTTAGCTTTGCAAGGGATTCTGGGTAAGAGAACCTGGGGGTAGGCAGTCAAGTCACCCCATCCTGAATTCCCCTGGGTGTCTACTTTTCAAAAATATATAGGTTTGCTAGGTTTCCCTAGGTGCCGGCAGAGCTAGGGTTCAAAAACAAAAGGTATTCTCTCTGCACAAAAAGGGCACAATTTCAATGAAAAATTGAGTTGTGACCACGTTGCGTTTTGCGCTGTTTCCTGTCACAGCCACTATGCCTACCCATGCAAGTGAGATACCATTTTTCTCGCGAGACCTGGGGGAACGATGGGTGGGTTGAAATTTGTTGATCCACGCAGATTCCGGAACTTTCCACCACAGAAATGTGAGGAAAATGTGTTTTTTTTCCAATTTCTTAGCTTTGCAAGGGGTTCTGGGTAAGAGAACCTGGGTGTAGGCAGGCGATTAACCCCATCCTGAATTCCCCTGTGTGTCTAATTTTCAAAAATATGTAGGTTTGCTAGGTTTCCCTAGGTGCCGGCAGAGCTAGGGTTCAAAAACAAAAGGTAGTCTCTTTGCCCAAAAAGTACACAATTTCACTGAAAAATTGAGTTGTGACCACGTTGCGTTTTGCGCTGTTTCCTGTCACAGCCACTATGCCTACCCACGCAAGTGTGATACCATTTTTCTCGGGAGACCTGGGGGAACGCTGGGTGGGTGGAAATTTGTTGATCCACGCAGATTCCGGAACTTTCCACCACAGAAATGTGAGGAAAATGTGTTTTTTTTCCAATTTCTTAGCTTTGCAAGGGGTTCTGGGTAAGAGAACCTGGGTGTAGGCAGGCGATTGACCCCATCCTGAATTCCCCTGTGTGTCTAATTTTCAAAAATATATAGGTTTGCTAGGTTTCCCTAGGTGCCGGCAGAGCTAGGGTTCCAAAACAAAAGGTAGTCTCTTTGCCCAAAAAGTACACAATTTCACTGAAAAATTGAGTTGTGACCACGTTGCGTTTTGCGCTGTTTCCTGTCGCAGCCACTATGCCTACCCACGCAAGTGAGATACCATTTTTCTCGGGAGACCTGGGGGAACGCTGGGTGGGTGGAAATTTGTTGATCCACGCAGATTCCGGAACTTTCCACCACAGAAATGTGAGGAAAATGCGTTTTTTTCCCAATTTCTTAGCTTTGCAAGGGATTCTGGGTAAGAGAACCTGGGGGTAGGCAGTCGAGTCACCCCATCCTGAACTCCCCTGGGTGTCTACTTTTCAAAAATATATAAGTTTGCTAGGTTTCCCTAGGTGCCGGCAGAGCTAGGGTTCAAAAACAAAAGGTATTCTCTTTGCACAAAAAGGGCACAATTTCACTGAAAAATTGAGTTGTGATAACGTTGCGTTTTGCGCTGTTTCCTGTCGCAGCCACTATGCCTACCCACGCAAGTGAGATACCATTTTTCTCGGGAGACCTGGGGAAACGCTGGGTGCGTGGAAATTTGTTGATCCACGCAGGATCCGGAACTTTCCACCACAGAAATGTGAGGAAAATGTGTTTTTTTTCCAATTTCTTAGCTTTGCAAGGGGTTCTGGGTAAGAGAACCTGGGGGTAGGCAGGCGAGTGACCCCATCCTGAATTCCCCTGGGTGTCTAATTTTCAAAAATATATAGGTTTGCTAGGTTTCTCTAGGTGCCGGCAGAGCTAGGGTTCAAAAACAAAAGGTAGTCTCTTTGCCCAAAAAGTGCACAATTTCACTGAAAAATTGAGTTGTGACCACGTTGCGTTTTGCACTGTTTCCTGTCGCAGCCACTATGCCTATCCACGCAAGTGAGATACCATTTTTCTCAGGATACCTGGGGGAACGCTGGGTGGGTGGAAATTAGTTGATCCACGCAGATTCCGGAACTTTCCACCACAGAAATGTGAGGAAAATGCATTTTTTTTCTCCAATTTCTTAGATTTGCAAGGGATTCTGGGTAAGAGAACCTGGGGGTAGGCTGGCGAGTGACCCCATGCTGAATTCCCCTGGGTGTCTACTTTTCAAAAATATATAGGTTTGCTAGGTTTCCCTAGGTGTGGGCAGAGCTAGGGTTCAAAAACAAAAGGTAGTCTCTTTGCCCAAAAAGTACACAATTTCACTGAAAAATTGAGTTGTGACCACGTTGCGTTTTACGCTGTTTCCTGTCACAGCCACTATGCCTACCCACGCAAGTGAGATACCATTTTTCTCGGGAGACCTGGGGGAACGCTGGGTGGGTGGAAATTTGTTGATCCACGCAGATTCCAGAACTTTCCACCACAGAAATGTGAGGAAAATGTGTTTTTTTCCCAATTTCTTAGCTTTGCAAGGGATTCTGGGTAAGAGAACCTGGGGGTAGGCAGTCGAGTCACCCCATCCTGAATTCCCCTGGGTGTCTACTTTTTAAAAATATATAGGTGTAATAGGTTTCCCTAGGTGCCGGCAGAGCTAGGGTTCAAAAACAAAAGGTAGACTCTTTGCCCAAAAAGTGCACAATTTCACTGAAAAATTGAGTTGTGACCACGTTGCGTTTTGCACTGTTTCCTGTCGCAGCCACTATGCCTACCCACGCAAGTGAGATACCATTTTTCTCGGGAGACCTGGGGAACGCTGGGTGGATGGAAATTTGTTGATCCACGCAGATTCCGGAACTTTCCACCGCAGAATTGTGAGGAAAATGCGTTTTGTTTTCCAATTTCTTAGCTTTGTAAGGGATTCTGGGTAAGAGAACCTGGGGGTAGGCAGGCGAGTGACCCCATCCTGAATTCCCCTGGGTGTCTACTTTTAAAAAATATATAGGTTTGCTAGGTTTCCCTAGGTGCCGGCAGAGCTAGGGTTCAAAAACAAAAGGTAGTCTCTTTGCCCAAAAAGTACACAATTTCACTGAAAAATTGAGTTGTGACCACGTTGCGTTTTGCGCTGTTTCCTGTCGCAGCCACTATGCCTACCCATGCAAGTGAGATACCAATTTTCTCGGGAGACCTGGGGGAACGCTGGGTGGGTGGAAATTTGTTGATCCACGCAGATTCCGGAACTTTCCACTACAGAAATGTGAGGAAAATGCGTTTTTTTTTCCAATTTCTTAGCTTTGCAACGGATTCTGGGTAAGAGAACCTGGGTGTAGGCAGGCGATTGACCCCATCCTGAATTCCCCTGTGTGTCTAATTTTCAAAAATATGTAGGTTTGCTAGGTTTCCCTAGGTGCCGGCAGAGCTAGGGTTCAAAAACAAAAGGTAGTCTCTTTGCCCAAAAAGTACACAATTTCACTGAAAAATTGAGTTGTGACCATGTTGCGTTTTGCGCTGTTTCCTGTCACAGCAACTATGCCTACCCACGCAAGTGAGATACCATTTTTCTCGGAAGACCTGGGGGAACGCTGGGTGGGTGGAAATTTGTTGATCCACGCAGATTCCGGAACTTTCCACCACAGAAATGTGAGGAAAATGTGTTTTTTTCCCAATTTCTTAGCTTTGCAAGGGGTTCTGGGTAAGAGAACCTGGGTGTAGGCAGGCGATTGACCCCATCCTGAATTCCCCTGTGTGTCTAATTTTCAAAAATATATAGGTTTGCTAGGTTTCCCTAGGTGCCGGCAGAGCTAGGGTTCCAAAACAAAAGGTAGTCTCTTTGCCCAAAAAGTACACAATTTCACTGAAAAATTGAGTTGTGACCACGTTGCGTTTTACGCTGTTTCCTGTCGCAGCCACTATGCCTACCCACGCAAGTGAGATACCATTTTTCTCGGGAGACCTGGGGGAACGCTGGGTGGGTGGAAATTTGTTGATCCACGCAGATTCCGGAACTTTCCACCACAGAAATGTGAGGAAAATGCGTTTTTTTCCCAATTTCTTAGCTTTGCAAGGGATTCTGGGTAAGAGAACCTGGGGGTAGGCAGTCGAGTCACCCCATCCTGAACTCCCCTGGGTGTCTACTTTTCAAAAATATATAAGTTTGCTAGGTTTCCCTAGGTGCCGGCAGAGCTAGGGTTCAAAAACAAAAGGTATTCTCTTTGCACAAAAAGGGCACAATTTCACTGAAAAATTGAGTTGTGATAACGTTGCGTTTTGCGCTGTTTCCTGTCGCAGCCACTATGCCTACCCACGCAAGTGAGATACCATTTTTCTCGGGAGACCTGGGGGAACGCTGGGTGCGTGGAAATTTGTTGATCCACGCAGGATCCGGAACTTTCCACCACAGAAATGTGAGGAAAATGTGTTTTTTTCCAATTTCTTAGCTTTGCAAGGGGTTCTGGGTAAGAGAACCTGGGGGTAGGCAGGCGAGTGACCCCATCCTGAATTCCCCTGGGTGTCTAATTTTCAAAAATATATAGGTTTGCTAGGTTTCCCTAGGTGCCAGGAGAGCTAGGGTTCAAAAACAAAAGGTAGTCTCTTTGCCCAAAAAGTACACAATTTCACTGAAAAATTGAGTTGTGACCACGTTGCATTTTGCGCTGTTTCCTGTCGCAGCCACTATGCCTACCCACGCAAGTGAGATACCATTTTTCTCGGAAGACCTGGGGGAACGCTGGGTGGGTAGAAATCTGTTGATCCACACAGATTCCGGAACTTTCCACCACAGAAATGTGAGGAAAATGTGGATTTTTTTCCAATTTCTTAGATTTGCAAGGGATTCTGGGTGAGAGAACCTGGTGGTAGGGTGTCGAGTCACCCCATCCTGAATTCCCCTGGGTGTCTACGTTTCAAAAATATATAGGTTTGCTAGGTTTCTCTAGGTGCCGGCAGAGCTAGGGTTCAAAAACAAAAGGTAGTCTCTTTGCCCAAAAAGTGCACAATTTCACTGAAAAATAGAGTTGTGACCACGTTGCGTTTTGCACTGTTTCCTGTCGCAGCCACTATGCCTATCCACGCAAGTGAGATACCATTTTTCTCAGGATACCTGGGGGAACGCTGGGTGGGTGGAAATTAGTTGATCCACGCAGATTCCGGAACTTTCCACCACAGAAATGTGAGGAAAATGCATTTTTTTTTCCAATTTCTTAGATTTGCAAGGGATTCTGGGTAAGAGAACCTGGGGGTAGGCTGGCGAGTGACCCCATCCTGAATTCCCCTGGGTGTCTACTTTTCAAAAATATATAGGTTTGCTAGGTTTCCCTAGGTGTGGGCAGAGCTAGGGTTCAAAAACAAAAGGTAGTCTCTTTGCCCAAAAAGTACACAATTTCACTGAAAAATTGAGTTGTGACCACGTTGCGTTTTACGCTGTTTCCTGTCACAGCCACTATGCCTACCCACGCAAGTGAGATACCATTTTTCTCGGGAGACCTGGGGGAACGCTGGGTGGGTGGAAATTTGTTGATCCACGCAGATTCCAGAACTTTCCACCACAGAAATGTGAGGAAAATGTGTTTTTTTTCCCAATTTCTTAGCTTTGCAAGGGATTCTGGGTAAGAGAACCTGGGGGTAGGCAGTCGAGTCACCCCATCCTGAATTCCCCTGGGTGTCTACTTTTTAAAAATATATAGGTGTAATAGGTTTCCCTAGGTGCCGGCAGAGCTAGGGTTCAAAAACAAAAGGTAGACTTTTTGCCCAAAAAGTGCACAATTTCACTGAAAAATTGAGTTGTGACCACGTTGCGTTTTGCACTGTTTCCTGTCGCAGCCACTATGCCTACCCACGCAAGTGAGATACCATTTTTCTCGGGAGACCTGGGGAACTCTGGGTGGATGGAAATTTGTTGATCCACGCAGATTCCGGAACTTTCCACCGCAGAATTGTGAGGAAAATGCGTTTTGTTTTCCAATTTCTTAGCTTTGTAAGGGATTCTGGGTAAGAGAACCTAGGGGTAGGCAGGCGAGTGACCCCATCCTGAATTCCCCTGGGTGTCTACTTTTAAAAAATATATAGGTTTGCTAGGTTTCCCTAGGTGCCGGCAGAGCTAGGGTTCAAAAACAAAAGGTAGTCTCTTTGCCCAAAAAGTACACAATTTCACTGAAAAATTGAGTTGTGACCACGTTGCGTTTTGCGCTGTTTCCTGTCGCAGCCACTATGCCTACCCATGCAAGTGAGATACCAATTTTCTCGGGAGACCTGGGGGAACGCTGGGTGGGTGGAAATTTGTTGATCCACGCAGATTCCGGAACTTTCCACTACAGAAATGTGAGGAAAATGCGTTTTTTTTCCAATTTCTTAGCTTTGCAACGGATTCTGGGTAAGAGAACCTGGGGGTAGGCAGGCAAGTG
Source organism: Lissotriton vulgaris (assembly GCF_964263255.1). Lineage (NCBI taxonomy): Eukaryota > Metazoa > Chordata > Amphibia > Caudata > Salamandridae > Lissotriton > Lissotriton vulgaris. Next base: position 915,122,867 of record NC_141694.1, on the reverse strand, counting down.
ACCCCATCCTGAATTTCCCTGGGTGACTACTTTTCAAAAATATATAGGTTTGCTAGGTTTCCCTAGGTGCCGGCAGAGCTAGGGTTCAAAAACAAAAGGTAGTCTCTTTGCCCAAAAAGTGCACAATTTCACTGAAAAATTGAGTTGTGACCACGTTGCGTTTTGCACTGTTTCCTGTCGCAGCCACTATGTCTACCCACGCAAGTGAGATACCATTTTTCTCGGGAGACGTGGGGGAACGCTGGGTGAGTGGAAATTTGTTGATCCACGCAGATTCTGGAACTTTCCCCCACAGAAATGTGAGGAAAATGTGTTTTTTTTCCAATTTCTTAGCTTTGCAAGGGGTTCTGGGTAAGAGAACCTGGGGGTAGGCAGGCGAGTGACCCCATCCTGAATTCCCCTGGGTGTCTAATTTTCAAAAATATATAGGTTTGCTAAGTTTCCCTAGGTGCCAGGAGAGCTAGGGTTCAAAAACAAAAGGTAGTCTCTTTGCCCAAAAAGTACACAATTTCACTGAAAAATTGAGTTGTGACCACGTTGCATTTTGCGCTGTTTCCTGTCGCAGCCACTATGCCTACCCACGCAAGTGAGATACCATTTTTCTCGGAAGACCTGGGGGAACGCTGGGTGGGTGGAAATCTGTTGATCCACACAGATTCCGGAACTTTCCACCACAGAAATGTGAGGAAAATGTGGATTTTTTTCCAATTTCTTAGATTTGCAAGGGATTCTGGGTGAGAGAACCTGGTGGTAGGGAGTCGAGTCACCCCATCCTGAATTCCCCTGGGTGTCTACGTTTCAAAAATATATAGGTTTGCTAGGTTTCTCTAGGTGCCGGCAGAGCTAGGGTTCAAAAACAAAAGGTAGTCTCTTTGCCCAAAAAGTGCACAATTTCACTGAAAAATTGAGTTGTGACCACGTTGCGTTTTGCACTGTTTCCTGTCGCAGCCACTATGCCTATCCACGCAAGTGAGATACCATTTTTCTCAGGATACCTGGGGGAACGCTGGGTGGGTGGAAATTAGTTGATCCACGCAGATTCCGGAACTTTCCACCACAGAAATGTGAGGAAAATGCATTTTTTTTTCCAATTTCTTAGATTTGCAAGGGATTCTGGGTAAGAGAACCTGGGGGTAGGCTGGCGAGTGACCCCATCCTGAATTCCCCTGGGTGTCTACTTTTCAAAAATATATAGGTTTGCTAGGTTTCCCTAGGTGTGGGCAGAGCTAGGGTTCAAAAACAAAAGGTAGTCTCTTTGCCCAAAAAGTACACAATTTCACTGAAAAATTGAGTTGTGACCACGTTGCGTTTTACGCTGTTTCCTGTCACAGCCACTATGCCTACCCACGCAAGTGAGATACCATTTTTCTCGGGAGACCTGGGGGAACGCTGGGTGGGTGGAAATTTGTTGATCCACGCAGATTCCAGAACTTTCCACCACAGAAATGTGAGGAAAATGTGTTTTTTTTCCCAATTTCTTAGCTTTGCAAGGGATTCTGGGTAAGAGAACCTGGGGGTAGGCAGTCGAGTCACCCCATCCTGAATTCCCCTGGGTGTCTACTTTTTAAAAATATATAGGTGTAATAGGTTTCCCTAGGTGCCGGCAGAGCTAGGGTTCAAAAACAAAAGGTAGACTCTTTGCCCAAAAAGTGCACAATTTCACTGAAAAATTGAGTTGTGACCACGTTGCGTTTTGCACTGTTTCCTGTCGCAGCCACTATGCCTACCCACGCAAGTGAGATACCATTTTTCTCGGGAGACCTGGGGAACGCTGGGTGGATGGAAATTTGTTGATCCACGCAGATTCCGGAACTTTCCACAGCAGAATTGTGAGGAAAATGCGTTTTGTTTTCCAATTTCTTAGCTTTGTAAGGGATTCTGGGTAAGCGAACCTGGGGGTAGGCAGGCGAGTGACCCCATCCTGAATTCCCCTGGGTGTCTACTTTTAAAAAATATATAGGTTTGCTAGGTTTCCCTAGGTGCCGGCAATGCTAGGGTTCAAAAACAAAAGGTAGTCTCTTTGCCCAAAAAGTACACAATTTCACTGAAAAATTGAGTTGTGACCACGTTGCATTTTGCGCTGTTTCCTGTCGCAGCCACTATGCCTACCCACGCAAGTGAGATACCAATTTTCTCGGGAGACCTGGGGGAACGCTGGGTGGGTGGAAATTTGTTGATCCACGCAGATTCCGGAACTTTCCTCTACAGAAATGTGAGGAAAATGCGTTTTTTTTTCCAATTTCTTAGCTTTGCAACGGATTCTGGGTAAGAGAACCTGGGTGTAGGCAGGCGATTGACCCCATCCTGAATTCCCCTGTGTGTCTAATTTTCAAAAATATGTAGGTTTGCTAGGTTTCCCTAGGTGCCGGCAGAGCTAGGGTTCAAAAACAAAAGGTAGTCTCTTTGCCCAAAAAGTACACAATTTCACTGAAAAATTGAGTTGTGACCATGTTGCGTTTTGCGCTGTTTCCTGTCACAGCAACTATGCCTACCCACGCAAGTGAGATACCATTTTTCTCGGGAGACCTGGGGGAACGCTGGGTGGGTGGAAATTTGTTGATCCACGCAGATTCCGGAACTTTCCACCACAGAAATGTGAGGAAAATGTGTTTTTTTTCCAATTTCTTAGCTTTGCAAGGGGTTCTGGGTAAGAGAACCTGGGTGTAGGCAGGCGATTGACCCCATCCTGAATTCCCCTGTGTGTCTAATTTTCAAAAATATATAGGTTTGCTAGGTTTCCCTAGGTGCCGGCAGAGCTAGGGTTCCAAAACAAAAGGTAGTCTCTTTGCCCAAAAAGTACACAATTTCACTGAAAAATTGAGTTGTGACCACGTTGCGTTTTGCGCTGTTTCCTGTCGCAGCCACTATGCCTACCCACGCAAGTGAGATACCATTTTTCTCGGGAGACCTGGGGGAACGCTGGGTGGGTGGAAATTTGTTGATCCACGCAGATTCCGGAACTTTCCACCACAGAAATGTGAGGAAAATGCGTTTTTTTCCCAATTTCTTAGCTTTGCAAGGGATTCTGGGTAAGAGAACCTGGGGGTAGGCAGTCGAGTCACCCCATCCTGAACTCCCCTGGGTGTCTACTTTTCAAAAATATATAAGTTTGCTAGGTTTCCCTAGGTGCCGGCAGAGCTAGGGTTCAAAAACAAAAGGTATTCTCTTTGCACAAAAAGGGCACAATTTCACTGAAAAATTGAGTTGTGATAACGTTGCGTTTTGCGCTGTTTCCTGTCGCAGCCACTATGCCTACCCACGCAAGTGAGATACCATTTTTCTCGGGAGACCTGGGGGAACGCTGGGTGCATGGAAATTTGTTGATCCACGCAGGATCCGGAACTTTCCACCACAGAAATGTGAGGAAAATGTGTTTTTTTTCTAATTTCTTAGCTTTGCAAGGGGTTCTGGGTAAGAGAACCTGGGGGTAGGCAGGCGAGTGACCCCATCCTGAATTCCCCTGGGTGTCTAATTTTCAAAAATATATAGGTTTGCTAGGTTTCCCTGGGTGCCAGGAGAGCTAGGGTTCAAAAACAAAAGGTAGTCTCTTTGCCCAAAAAATACACAATTTCACTGAAAAATTGAGTTGTGACCATGTTGCGTTTTGCGCTGTTTCCTGTCACAGCAACTATGCCTACCCACGCAAGTGAGATACCATTTTTCTCGGGAGACCTGGGGGAACGCTGGGTGGGTGGAAATTTGTTGATCCACGCAGATTCCGGAACTTTCCACCACAGAAATGTGAGGAAAATGTGTTTTTTTTCCAATTTCTTAGCTTTGCAAGGGGTTCTGGGTAAGAGAACCTGGGTGTAGGCAGGCGATTGACCCCATCCTGAATTCCCCTGTGTGTCTAATTTTCAAAAATATATAGGTTTGCTAGGTTTCCCTAGGTGCCGGCAGAGCTAGGGTTCCAAAACAAAAGGTAGTCTCTTTGCCCAAAAAGTACACAATTTCACTGAAAAATTGAGTTGTGACCACGTTGCGTTTTGCGCTGTTTCCTGTCGCAGCCACTATGCCTACCCACGCAAGTGAGATACCATTTTTCTCGGGAGACCTGGGGGAACGCTGGGTGGGTGGAAATTTGTTGATCCACGCAGATTCCGGAACTTTCCACCACAGAAATGTGAGGAAAATGCGTTTTTTTCCCAATTTCTTAGCTTTGCAAGGGATTCTGGGTAAGAGAACCTGGGGGTAGGCAGTCGAGTCACCCCATCCTGAACTCCCCTGGGTGTCTACTTTTCAAAAATATATAAGTTTGCTAGGTTTCCCTAGGTGCCGGCAGAGCTAGGGTTCAAAAACAAAAGGTATTCTCTTTGCACAAAAAGGGCACAATTTCACTGAAAAATTGAGTTGTGATAACGTTGCGTTTTGCGCTGTTTCCTGTCGCAGCCACTATGTCTACCCACGCAAGTGAGATACCATTTTTCTCGGGAGACGTGGGGGAACGCTGGGTGGGTGGAAATTTGTTGATCCACGCAGATTCCGGAACTTTCCACCACAGAAATGTGAGGAAAATGTGTTTTTTTTCCAATTTCTTAGCTTTGCAAGGGGTTCTGGGTAAGAGAACCTGGGGGTAGGCAGGCGAGTGACCCCATCCTGAATTCCCCTGGGTGTCTAATTTTCAAAAATATATAGGTTTGCTAGGTTTCCCTAGGTGCCAGGAGAGCTAGGGTTCAAAAACAAAAGGTAGTCTCTTTGCCCAAAAAGTACACAATTTCACTGAAAAATTGAGTTGTGACCACGTTGCATTTTGCGCTGTTTCCTGTCGCAGCCACTATGCCTACCCACGCAAGTGAGATACCATTTTTCTCGGAAGACCTGGGGGAACGCTGGGTGGGTGGAAATCTGTTGATCCACACAGATTCCGGAACTTTCCACCACAGAAATGTGAGGAAAATGTGGATTTTTTTCCAATTTCTTAGATTTGCAAGGGATTCTGGGTGAGAGAACCTGGTGGTAGGGAGTCGAGTCACCCCATCCTGAATTCCCCTGGGTGTCTACGTTTCAAAAATATATAGGTTTGCTAGGTTTCTCTAGGTGCCGGCAGAGCTAGGGTTCAAAAACAAAAGGTAGTCTCTTTGCCCAAAAAGTGCACAATTTCACTGAAAAATTGAGTTGTGACCACGTTGCGTTTTGCACTGTTTCCTGTCGCAGCCACTATGCCTATCCACGCAAGTGAGATACCATTTTTCTCAGGATACCTGGGGGAACGCTGGGTGGGTGGAAATTAGTTGATCCACGCAGATTCCGGAACTTTCCACCACAGAAATGTGAGGAAAATGCATTTTTTTTTCCAATTTCTTAGATTTGCAAGGGATTCTGGGTAAGAGAACCTGGGGGTAGGCTGGCGAGTGACCCCATCCTGAATTCCCCTGGGTGTCTACTTTTCAAAAATATATAGGTTTGCTAGGTTTCCCTAGGTGTGGGCAGAGCTAGGGTTCAAAAACAAAAGGTAGTCTCTTTGCCCAAAAAGTACACAATTTTACTGAAAAATTGAGTTGTGACCACGTTGCGTTTTACGCTGTTTCCTGTCACAGCCACTATGCCTACCCACGCAAGTGAGATACCATTTTTCTCGGGAGACCTGGGGGAACGCTGGGTGGGTGGAAATTTGTTGATCCACGCAGATTCCAGAACTTTCCACCACAGAAATGTGAGGAAAATGTGTTTTTTTTCCCAATTTCTTAGCTTTGCAAGGGATTCTGGGTAAGAGAACCTGGGGGTAGGCAGTCGAGTCACCCCATCCTGAATTTCCCTGGGTGTCTACTTTTCAAAAATATATAGGTTTGCTAGGTTTCCCTAGGTGCCGGCAGAGCTAGGGTTCAAAAACAAAAGGTAGTCTCTTTGCCCAAAAAGTGCACAATTTCACTGAAAAATTGAGTTGTGACCACGTTGCGTTTTGCGCTGTTTCCTGTCGCAGCCACTATGCCTACCCACGCAAGTGAGATACCATTTTTTTTCGGGAGACCTGGGGGAACGCTGGGTGGGTGGAAATTTGTTGATCCACGCAGATTCCGGAACTTTCCACCACAGAAATGTGGGGAAAATGTGTTTTTTTTCCCAATTTCTTAGCTTTGCAAGGGATTCTGGGTAAGAGAACCTGGGGGTAGGCAGTCAAGTCACCCCATCCTGAATTCCCCTGGGTGTCTACTTTTTAAAAATATATAGGTTTAATAGGTTTCCCTAGGTGCCGGCAGAGCTAGGGTTCAAAAACAAAAGGTAGACTCTTTGCCCAAAAAGTGCACAATTTCACTGAAAAATTGAGTTGTGACCACGTTGCGTTTTGCACTGTTTCCTGTCGCAGTCACTATGCCTACCCACGCAAGTGAGATACCATTTTTCTCGGGCGACCTGGGGAACGCTGGGTGGATGGAAATTAGTTGATCCACGCAGATTCCGGAACTTTCCACCACAGAAATGTGAGGAAAATGCGTTTTTTTCCCAATTTCTTAGCTTTGCAAGGGGTTCTGGGTAAGAGAACCTGGGTGTAGGCAGGCGATTGACCCCATCCTGAATTCCCCTGTGTGTCTAATTTTCAAAAATATGTAGGTTTGCTAGGTTTCCCTAGGTGCCGGCAGAGCTAGGGTTCAAAAACAAAAGGTAGTCTCTTTGCCCAAAAAGTACACAATTTCACTGAAAAATTGAGTTGTGACCACGTTGCGTTTTGCGCTGTTTCCTGTCACAGCCACTATGCCTACCCACGCAAGTGAGATACCATTTTTCTCGGGAGACCTGGGGGAACGCTGGGTGTGTGGAAATTTGTTGATCCACGCAGATTCCGGAACTTTCCACCACAGAAATGTGAGGAAAATGTGTTTTTTTTCCAATTTCTTAGCTTTGCAAGGGGTTCTGGGTAAGAGAACCTGGGTGTAGGCAGGCGATTGACCCCATCCTGAATTCCCCTGTGTGTCTAATTTTCAAAAATATATAGGTTTGCTAGGTTTCCCTAGGTGCCGGCAGAGCTAGGGTTCCAAAACAAAAGGTAGTCTCTTTGCCCAAAAAGTACACAATTTCACTGAAAAATTGAGTTGTGACCACGTTGCGTTTTGCGCTGTTTCCTGTCGCAGCCACTATGCCTACCCACGCAAGTGAGATACCATTTTTCTCGGGAGACCTGGGGGAACGCTGGGTGGGTGGAAATTTGTTGATCCACGCAGATTCCGGAACTTTCCACCACAGAAATGTGAGGAAAATGCGTTTTTTTCCCAATTTCTTAGATTTGCAAGGGATTCTGGGTAAGAGAACCTGGGGGTAGGCAGTCGAGTCACCCCATCCTGAACTCCCCTGGGTGTCTACTTTTCAAAAATATATAGGTTTGCTAGGTTTCCCTAGGTGCCGGCAGAGCTAGGGTTCAAAAACAAAAGGTAGTCTCTTTGCCCAAAAAGTGCACAATTTCACTGAAAAATTTAGTTGTTACCACGTTGCGTTTTGCGCTGTTTCCTGTCGCAGCCACTATGCCTACCCATGCAAGTGAGATACCATTTTTCACGGGAGACCTGGGGGACCGCTGAGTGGGTGGAAATTTGTTGATCCACGCAGATTCCGGAACTTTCCACCACAGAAATGTGAGGAAAATGCGTTTTTCTTTTCCAATTTCTTAGCTTTGCAAGGGATTCTGGGTAAGAGAACCTGGGGGTAGGCAGTCGAGTGACCCCATCCTAAATTCCCCTGGGTGTCTACTTTTCAAAAATATATAGGTTTGCTAGGTTTCCCTAGGTGCCGGCAGAGCTAGGGTTCAAAAACAAAAGGTAGTCTCTTTGCCCAAAAAGTGCACAATTTCACTGAAAAATTGAGTTGTGACCAGGTTGCGTTTTGCGCTGTTTCCTGTCGCAGCCACTATGCCTACCCACGCCAGTGAGATACCATTTTTCTCGGGAGACCTGGAGGAACGCTGGGTGGGTAGAAATTTGTTGATCCATGCAGATTCCGGAACTTTCCACCACAGAAATGTGAGGAAAATGCGTTTTTTTTTCCAATTACTTAGCTTTGCAAGGGATTCTGGGTAAGAGAACCAGGGGGTAGGCAGTCGAGTGACCACATCCTGAATTTCCCTGGGTGTCTACTTTTCAAAAATATATAGGTTTGCTAGGTTTCCCTAGGTGCCGGCAGAGCTAGGGTTCAAAAACAAAAGGTAGTCTCTTTGCCCAAAAAGTGCACAATTTCACTGAAAAATTGAGTTGTGACCACGTTGCGTTTTGCACTGTTTCCTGTCGCAGCCACTATGCCTACCCACGCAAGTGAGATACCATTTTTCTCGGGAGACGTGGGGGAACGCTGGGTAGGTGGAAATTTGTTGATCCACGCAGATTCCGGAACTTTCCACCACAGAAATGTGAGGAAAATGCGTTTTTTTCCCAATTTCTTAGCTTTGCAAGGGATTCTGGGTAAGAGAACCTGGGGGTAGGCAGTCAAGTCACCCCATCCTGAATTCCCCTGGGTGTCTACTTTTCAAAAATATATAGGTTTGCTAGGTTTCCCTAGGTGCCGGCAGAGCTAGGGTTCAAAAACAAAAGGTAGTCTCTTTGCCCAAAAAGTGCACAATTTCACTGAAAAATTGAGTTGTGACCACGTTGCGTTTTGCACTGTTTCCTGTCGCAGCCACTATGCCTACCCACGCAAGTGAAATACCATTTTTCTCGGGAGACGTGGGGGAACGCTGGGTAGGTGGAAATTTGTTGATCCACGCAGATTCTGGAACTTTCCACCACAGAAATGTGAGGAAAATGTGTTTTTTTCCAATTTCTTAGCTTTGCAAGGGGTTCTGGGTAAGAGAACCTGGGTGTAGGCAGGCGATTGACCCCATCCTAAATTCCCCTGGGTGTCTAATTTTCATAAATATATAGGTTTGCTAGGTTTCCCTAGGTGCCGGCAGAGCTAGGGTTCAAAAACAAAAGGTAGTCTCTTTGCCCAAAAAGTACATCATTTCACTGAAAAATTGAGTTGTGACCACGTTGCGCTTTGCGCTGTTTCCTGTCGCAGCCACTATGCCTACCCACGCAAGTGAGATACCATTTTTCTTGGGAGACCTGGGGGAACGCTGGGTGGGTGGAAATTTGTTGATCCACGCAGATTCCGGAACTTTCCACCACAGAAATATGAGGAAAATGCGTTTTTTTCCCAATTTCTTAGATTTGCAAGGGATTCTGGGTAAGAGAACCTGGGGGTAGGCAGTCGAGTCACCCCATCCTGAATTCCCCTGGGTGTCTACTTTTCAAAAATATATAGGTTTGCTAGGTTTCCCTAGGTGCCGGCAGAGCTAGGGTTCAAAAACAAAAGGTATTCTCTTTGCACAAAAAGGGCACAATTTCACTGAAAAATTGAGTTGTGACCACGTTGCGTTTTGTGCTGTTTCCTGTCGCAGCCACTATGCCTACCCACGCAAGTGAGATACCATTTTTCTCAGGAGACCTGGGGGAACGCTGGGTGGGTGGAAATTTGTTGATCCACACAGATTCCGGAACTTTCCACCACAGAAATATGAGGAAAATGCGTTTTTTTTCCAATTTCTTAGATTTGCAAGGGATTCTGGGTGAGAGAACCTGGGGGTAGGCAGTCGAGTCACCCCATCCTGAATTCCCGTTGGTGTCTACTTTTCAAAAATATATAGGTTTGCTAGGTTTCCCTAGGTGCCGGCAGAGCTAGGGTTCAAAAACTAAAGGTAGTATCTTTGCCCAAAAAGTACACAATTTCACTGAAAAATTGAGTTGTGACCACGTTGCGTTTTGCGCTGTTTCCTGTCGCAGCCACTATGCCTACCCACGCAAGTGAGATACAATTTTTCTCGGGAGACCTAGGGGACCGCTGGGTGGGTGGAAATTTGTTGATATATGCAGATTCCGGAACTTTTCACCACAGAAATGTGAGGAAAATGTTTTTTTTGTTTCCAGTTTCTTAGTTTTGCAAGGGATTCTGGGTAAGAGAACCTGGGGGTAGGCAGTCGAGTGACCCCATCCTGAATTCCCCTGGGTGTCTACTTTTCAAAAATATATAGGTTTGCTAGGTTTCCCTAGGTGCCGGCAGAGCTAGGGTTCAAAAACAAAAGGTAGTCTCTTTGCCCAAAAAGTGCACAATTTCACTGAAAAATTGAGTTGTGACCAGGTTGCGTTTTGCGCTGTTTCCTGTCGCAGCCACTATGCCTACCCACGCCAGTGAGATACCATTTTTCTCGGGAGACCTGGAGGAACGCTGGGTGGGTGGAAATTTGTTGATCCATGCAGATTCCGGAACTTTCCACCACAGAAATGTGAGGAAAATGCATTTTTTTTTCCAATTACTTAGCTTTGCAAGGGATTCTGGGTGAGAGAACCAGGGGGTAGGCAGTCGAGTGACCACATCCTGAATTTCCCTGGGTGTCTACTTTTCAAAAATATATAGGTTTGCTAGGTTTCCCTAGGTGCCGGCAGAGCTAGGGTTCAAAAACAAAGGGTAGTCTCTTTGCCCAAAAAGTGCACAATTTCACTGAAAAATTGAGTTGTGACCATGTTGCGTTTTGCACTGTTTTTTGTCGCAGCCACTATGCCTACCCACGCAAGTGAGATACCATTTTTCTCGGGAGACGTGGGGGAACGCTGGGTGAGTGGAAAATTGTTGATCCACGCAGATTCCAGAACTTTCCACCACAGAAATGTGAGGAAAATGCATTTTTTTCCCAATTTCTTAGCTTTGCAAGGGATTCTGGGTAAGAGAACCTGGGGGTAGGCAGTCGAGTCACCCCATCCTGAATTCCCCTGGGTGTCTACTTTTCAAAAATATATAGGTTTGCTAGGTTTCCCTAGGTGCCGGCAGAGCTAGGGTTCAAAAACAAAATGTATTCTCTCTGCACAAAAAGGGCACAATTTCACTGAAAAATTGAGTTGTGACCACGTTGCGTTTTGCGCTGTTTCCTGTCGCAGCCACTATGCCTACCCACGCAAGTGAGATACCATTTTTCTCTGGAGACCTGGGGGAACGCTGGGTGGGTGGAAATTTGTTGATCCACGCAGATTCTGGAACTTTCCACCACAGAAATGTGAGGAAAATGTGTTTTTTTTCCAATTTCTTAGCTTTGCAAGGGGTTCTGGGTAAGAGAACCTGGGTGTAGGCAGGCGATTGACCCCATCCTAAATTCCCCTGGGTGTCTAATTTTCATAAATATATAGGTTTGCTAGGTTTCCCTAGGTGCCGGCAGAGCTAGGGTTCAAAAACAAAAGGTAGTCTCTTTGCCCAAAAAGTACATCATTTCACTGAAAAATTGAGTTGTGACCACGTTGCGCTTTGCGCTGTTTCCTGTCGCAGCCACTATGCCTACCCACGCAAGTGAGATACCATTTTTCTTGGGAGACCTGGGGGAACGCTGGGTGGGTGGAAATTTGTTGATCCACGCAGATTCCGGAACTTTCCACCACAGAAATATGAGGAAAATGCGTTTTTTTCCCAATTTCTTAGATTTGCAAGGGATTCTGGGTAAGAGAACCTGGGGGTAGGCAGTCGAGTCACCCCATCCTGAATTCCCCTGGGTGTCTACTTTTCAAAAATATATAGGTTTGCTAGGTTTCCCTAGGTGCCGGCAGAGCTAGGGTTCAAAAACAAAAGGTATTCTCTTTGCACAAAAAGGGCACAATTTCACTGAAAAATTGAGTTGTGACCACGTTGCGTTTTGCGCTGTTTCCTGTCGCAGCCACTATGCCTACCCACGCAAGTGAGATACCATTTTTCTCAGGAGACCTGGGGGAACGCTGGGTGGGTGGAAATTCGTTGATCCACACAGATTCCGGAACTTTCCACCACAGAAATATGAGGAAAATGCGTTTTTTTCCAATTTCTTAGATTTGCAAGGGATTCTGGGTGAGAGAACCTGGGGGTAGGCAGTCGAGTCACCCCATCCTGAATTCCCCTTGGTGTCTAATTTTCAAAAATATATAGGTTTGCTAGGTTTCCCTAGGTGCCGGCAGAGCTAGGGTTCAAAAACTAAAGGTAGTCTCTTTGCCCAAAAAGCACACAATTTCACTGAAAAATTGAGTTGTGACCACGTTGCGTTTTGCGCTGTTTCCTGTCGCAGCCACTATGCCTACCCACGCAAGTGAGATACAATTTTTCTCGGGAGACCTGGGGGAACGCTGGGTGGGTGGAAAATTGTTGATCCACGCAGATTCCAGAACTTTCCACCACAGAAATGTGAGGAAAATGCGTTTTGTTTTCCAATTTCTTAGCTTTGCAAGGGATTCTGGGTAGGAGAACCTGGGGGTAGGCAGGCGAGTGACCCCATTCTGAATTCCTCTGGGTGTCTACTTTTAAAAAATATATAGGTTTGCTAAGTTTCCCTAGGTGCCGGCAGAGCTAGGGTTCAAAAACAAAAGGTAGTCTCTTTGCCCAAAAAGTACACAATTTCACAGAAAAATTGAGTTGTGACCACGTTGCGTTTTGCGCTGTTTCCTGTCGCAGCCACTATGCCGACCCACGCAAGTGAGATACCATTTTTCTCGGGAGACCTAGGGGACCGCTGGGTGGGTGGAAATTTGTTGATCCACGCAGATTCCGGAACTTTTCACCACAGAAATTTGAGGAAAATGTTTTTTTTGTTTCCAGTTTCTTAGTTTTGCAAGGGATTCTGGGTAAGAGAACCTGGGGGTAGGCAGTCGAGTGACCCCATCCTAAATTCCCCTGGGTGTCTACTTTTCAAAAATATATAAGTTTGCTAGGTTTCCCTAGGTGCCGGCAGAGCTAGGGTTCAAAAACAAAAGGTAGTCTCTTTGCCCAAAAAGTGCACAATTTCACTGAAAAATTGAGTTGTGACCAGGTTGCGTTTTGCGCTGTTTCCTGTCGCAGCCACTATGCCTACCCACGCCAGTGAGATACCATTTTTCTCGGGAGACCTGGAGGAACGCTGGGTGGGTAGAAATTTGTTGATCCATGCAGATTCCGGAACATTCCACCACAGAAATGTGAGGAAAATGCGTTTTTTTTCCAATTACTTAGCTTTGCAAGGGATTCTGGGTAAGAGAACCAGGGGGTAGGCAGTCGAGTGACCACATCCTGAATTTCCCTGGGTGTCTACTTTTCAAAAATATATAGGTTTGCTAGGTTTCCCTAGGTGCCGGCAGAGCTAGGGTTCAAAAACAAAAGGTAGTCTCTTTGCCCAAAAAGTGCACATTTTCACTGAAAAATTGAGTTGTGACCACGTTGCGTTTTGCACTGTTTCCTGTCGCAGCCACTATGCCTACCCACGCAAGTGAGATACCATTTTTCTCGGGAGACGTGGGGGAACGCTGGGTAGGTAGAAATTTGTTGATCCACGCAGATTCCGGAACTTTCCACCACAGAAATGTGAGGAAAATGCGTTTTTTTCCCAATTTCTTAGCTTTGCAAGGGATTCTGGGTAGGAGAACCTGGGGGTAGGCAGGCGAGTGACCCCATTCTGAATTCCTCTGGGTGTCTACTTTTAAAAAATATATAGGTTTGCTAAGTTTCCCTAGGTGCCGGCAGAGCTAGGGTTCAAAAACAAAAGGTAGTCTCTTTGCCCAAAAAGTACACAATTTCACAGAAAAATTGAGTTGTGACCACGTTGCGTTTTGCGCTGTTTCCTGTCGCAGCCACTATGCCGACCCACGCAAGTGAGATACCATTTTTCTCGGGAGACCTAGGGGACCGCTGGGTGGGTGGAAATTTGTTGATCCACGCAGATTCCGGAACTTTTCACCACAGAAATTTGAGGAAAATTTTTTTTTGTTTCCAGTTTCTTAGTTTTGCAAGGGATTCTGGGTAAGAGAACCTGGGGGTAGGCAGTCGAGTGACCCCATCCTAAATTCCCCTGGGTGTCTACTTTTCAAAAATATATAAGTTTGCTAGGTTTCCCTAGGTGCCGGCAGAGCTAGGGTTCAAAAACAAAAGGTAGTCTCTTTGCCCAAAAAGTGCACAATTTCACTGAAAAATTGAGTTGTGACCAGGTTGCGTTTTGCGCTGTTTCCTGTCGCAGCCACTATGCCTACCCACGCCAGTGAGATACCATTTTTCTCGGGAGACCTGGAGGAACGCTGGGTGGGTAGAAATTTGTTGATCCATGCAGATTCCGGAACATTCCACCACAGAAATGTGAGGAAAATGCGTTTTTTTTCCAATTACTTAGCTTTGCAAGGGATTCTGGGTAAGAGAACCAGGGGGTAGGCAGTCGAGTGACCACATCCTGAATTTCCCTGGGTGTCTACTTTTCAAAAATATATAGGTTTGCTAGGTTTCCCTAGGTGCCGGCAGAGCTAGGGTTCAAAAACAAAAGGTAGTCTCTTTGCCCAAAAAGTGCACATTTTCACTGAAAAATTGAGTTGTGACCACGTTGCGTTTTGCACTGTTTCCTGTCGCAGCCACTATGCCTACCCACGCAAGTGAGATACCATTTTTCTCGGGAGACGTGGGGGAACGCTGGGTAGGTGGAAATTTGTTGATCCACGCAGATTCCGGAACTTTCCACCACAGAAATGTGAGGAAAATGCGTTTTTTTCCCAATTTCTTAGCTTTGCAAGGGGTTCTGGGTAAGAGAACCTGGGTGTAGGCAGGCGATTGACCCCATCCTGAATTCCCCTGTGTGTCTAATTTTCAAAAATATGTAGGTTTGCTAGGTTTTCCTAGGTGCCGGCAGAGCTAGGGTTCAAAAACAAAAGGTAGTCTCTTTGCCCAAAAAGTACACAATTTCACTGAAAAATTGAGTTGTGACCACGTTGCGTTTTGCGCTGTTTCCTGTCACAGCCACTATGCCTACCCACGCAAGTGAGATACCATTTTTCTCGGGAGACCTGGGGGAACGCTGGGTGGGTGGAAATTTGTTGATCCACGCAGATTCCGGAACTTTCTACCACAGAAATGTGAGGAAAATGTGTTTTTTTTCCAATTTCTTAGCTTTGCAAGGGGTTCTGGGTAAGAGAACCTGGGTGTAGGCAGGCGATTGACCCCATCCTGAATTCCCCTGTGTGTCTAATTTTCAAAAATATATAGGTTTGCTAGGTTTCCCTAGGTGCCGGCAGAGCTAGGGTTCCAAAACAAAAGGTAGTCTCTTTGCCCAAAAAGTACACAATTTCACTGAAAAATTGAGTTGTGACCACGTTGCGTTTTGCGCTGTTTCCTGTCGCAGCCACTATGCCTACCCACGCAAGTGAGATACCATTTTTCTCGGGAGACCTGGGGGAACGCTGGGTGGGTGGAAATTTGTTGATCCACGCAGATTCCGGAACTTTCCACCACAGAAATGTGAGGAAAATGCGTTTTTTTCCCAATTTCTTAGCTTTGCAAGGGATTCTGGGTAAGAGAACCTGGGGGTAGGCAGTCGAGTCACCCCATCCTGAACTCCCCTGGGTGTCTACTTTTCAAAAATATATAGGTTTGCTAGGTTTCCCTAGGTGCCGGCAGAGCTAGGGTTCAAAAACAAAAGGTAGTCTCTTTGCCCAAAAAGTGCACAATTTCACTGAAAAATTTAGTTGTGACCACGTTGCGTTTTGCGCTGTTTCCTGTCTCAGCCATTATGCCTACCCACGCAAGTGAGATACCATTTTTCTCGGGAGACCTGGGGGAACGCTGGGTGGGTGAAAATTTGTTGATCCACGCAGATTCCGGAACTTTCCACCACAGAAATGTGAGGAAAATGCGTTTTTTTTCTCCAATTTCTTAGCTTTGCAAGGGATTCTGGGTAAGAGAACCTGGGGGTAGGCAGTCAAGTCACCCCATCCTGAATTCCCCTGGGTGTCTACTTTTTAAAAATATATAGGTTTGCTAGGTTTCCCTAGGTGCCGGCAGAGCTAGGGTTCAAAAACAAAAGGTATTCTCTCTGCACAAAAAGGGCACAATTTCAATGAAAAATTGAGTTGTGACCACGTTGCATTTTGCGCTGTTTCCTGTCACAGCCACTATGCCTACCCACACAAGTGAGATACCATTTTTCTCGCGAGACCTGTGGGAACGATGGGTGGGTGGAAATTTGTTGATCCACGCAGATTCCGGAACTTTCCACCACAGAAATGTGAGGAAAATGTGTTTTTTTTCCAATTTCTTAGCTTTGCAAGGGGTTCTGGGTAAGAGAACCTGGGTGTAGGCAGGCGATTGACCCCATCCTGAATTCCCCTGTGTGTCTAATTTTCAAAAATATGTAGGTTTGCTAGGTTTCCCTAGGTGCCGGCAGAGCTAGGGTTCAAAAACAAAAGGTAGTCTCTTTGCCCAAAAAGTACACAATTTCACTGAAAAATTGAGTTGTGACCACGTTGCATTTTGCGCTGTTTCCTGTCGCAGCCACTATGCCTACCCACGCAAGTGAGATACCATTTTTCTCGGAAGACCTGGGGGAACGCTGGGTGGGTGGAAATCTGTTGATCCACACAGATTCCGGAACTTTCCACCACAGAAATGTGAGGAAAATGTGGATTTTTTTCCAATTTCTTAGATTTGCAAGGGATTCTGGGTGAGAGAACCTGGTGGTAGGGAGTCGAGTCACCCCATCCTGAATTCCCCTGGGTGTCTACGTTTCAAAAATATATAAGTTTGCTAGGTTTCTCTAGGTGCCGGCAGAGCTAGGGTTCAAAAACAAAAGGTAGTCTCTTTGCCCAAAAAGTGCACAATTTCACTGAAAAATTGAGTTGTGACCACGTTGCGTTTTGCACTGTTTCCTGTCGCAGCCACTATGCCTATCCACGCAAGTGAGATACCATTTTTCTCAGGATACCTGGGGGAACGCTGGGTGGGTGGAAATTAGTTGATCCACGCAGATTCCGGAACTTTCCACCACAGAAATGTGAGGAAAATGCATTTTTTTTTCCAATTTCTTAGATTTGCAAGGGATTCTGGGTAAGAGAACCTGGGGGTAGGCTGGCGAGTGACCCCATCCTGAATTCCCCTGGGTGTCTACTTTTCAAAAATATATAGGTTTGCTAGGTTTCCCTAGGTGTGGGCAGAGCTAGGGTTCAAAAACAAAAGGTAGTCTCTTTGCCCAAAAAGTACACAATTTCACTGAAAAATTGAGTTGTGACCACGTTGCGTTTTACGCTGTTTCCTGTCACAGCCACTATGCCTACCCACGCAAGTGAGATATCATTTTTCTCGGGAGACCTGGGGGAACGCTGGGTGGGTGGAAATTTGTTGATCCACGCAGATTCCAGAACTTTCCACCACAGAAATGTGAGGAAAATGTGTTATTTTTCCCAATTTCTTAGCTTTGCAAGAGATTCTGGGTAAGAGAACCTGGGGGTAGGCAGTCGAGTCACCCCATCCTGAATTCCCCTGGGTGTCTACTTTTTAAAAATATATAGGTGTAATAGGTTTCCCTAGGTGCCGGCAGAGCTAGGGTTCAAAAACAAAAGGTAGACTCTTTGCCCAAAAAGTGCACAATTTCACTGAAAAATTGAGTTGTGACCACGTTGCGTTTTGCACTGTTTCCTGTCGCAGCCACTATGCCTACCCACGTAAGTGAGATACCATTTTTCTCGGGAGACCTGGGGAACGCTGGGTGGATGGAAATTTGTGGATCCACGCAGATTCCGGAACTTTCCACCGCAGAATTGTGAGGAAAATGCGTTTTGTTTTCCAATTTCTTAGCTTTGTAAGGGATTCTGGGTAAGAGAACCTGGGGGTAGGCAGGCGAGTGACCCCATCCTGAATTCCCCTGGGTGTCTACTTTTAAAAAATATATAGGTTTGCTAGGTTTCCCTAGGTGCCGGCAGAGCTAGGGTTCAAAAACAAAAGGTAGTCTCTTTGCCCAAAAAGTACACAATTTCACTGAAAAATTGAGTTGTGACCACGTTGCGTTTTGCGCTGTTTCCTGTCGCAGCCACTATGCCTACCCATGCAATGGATACCAATTTTCTCGGGAGACCTGGGGGAACGCTGGGTGGGTGGAAATTTGTTGATCCACGCAGATTCCGGAACTTTCCACTACAGAAATGTGAGGAAAATGCGTTTTTTTTTCCAATTTCTTAGCTTTGCAACGGATTCTGGGTAAGAGAACCTGGGGGTAGGCAGGCGAGTGACCCCATCCTGAATTTCCCTGGGTGACTACTTTTCAAAAATATATAGGTTTGCTAGGTTTCCCTAGGTGCCGGCAGAGCTAGGGTTCAAAAACAAAAGGTAGTCTCTTTGCCCAAAAAGTACACAATTTCACAGAAAAATTGAGTTGTGACCACGTTGTGTTTTGCGCTGTTTCCTGTCGCAGCCAATATGCCTACCCACGCAAGTGAGATACAATTTTTCTCGGGAGACCTGGGGGAACGCTGGGTGGGTGGAAATGTGTTGATCCACGCAGATTCCGGAACTTTCCCCCACAGAAATGTGAGGAAAATGCGTTTTGTTTTTCAATTTCTTAGCTTTGTAAGGGATTCTGGGTAGGAGAACCTGGGGGTAGGCAGGCGAGTGACCCCATTCTGAATTCCTCTGGGTGTCTACTTTTAAAAAATATATAGGTTTGCTAGGTTTCCCTAGGTGCGGGCAGAGCTAGGGTTCAAAAACAAAAGGTAGTCTCTTTGCCCAAAAAAAAAACAATTTCACAGAAAAATTGAGTTGTGACCACGTTGTGATTTTTGTGCTGTTTCCTGTCGCAGCCACTATGCCGACCCACGCAAGTGAGATAACATTTTTCTCGGGAGACCTAGGGGACCGCTGGGTGGGTGGAAATTTGTTGATCCACGCAGATTCCGGAACTTTTCACCACAGAAATGTGAGGAAAATGTTTTTTTTGTTTCCAATTTCTTAGCTTTGCAAGGGATTCTGGGTAAGAGAACCTGGGGGTAGGCAGTCGAGTGACCCCATCCTGAATTCCCCTGGGTGTCTACTTTTCAAAAATATATAGGTTTGCTAGGTTTCCCTAGGTGCCGGCAGAGCTAGGGTTCAAAAACAAAAGGTAGTCTCTTTGCCCAAAAAGTGCACAATTTCACTGAAAAATTAAGTTGTGACCACGTTGCGTATTGCGCTGTTTCCTGTCGCAGCCACTATGCCTACCCACACAAGTGAGATACCATTTTTCTCAGGAGACCTGGAGGAACGCTGGGTGGGTGGAAATTTGTTGATCCACGCAGATTCCGGAACTTTCCACCACAGAAATGTGAGTAAAATGCGTTTTTTTTTCCAATTCCTTAGATTTGCAAGGGATTCTGGGTAAGAGAACCTGGGGGTAGGCAGTCGATTGACCCCATCCTAAATTCCCCTGGGTGTCTACTTTTCAAAAATATATAGGTTTACTAGGTTTCCCTAGGTGCCGGCAGAGCTAGGGTTCAAAAACAAAAGGTAGTCTCTTTGCCCAAAAAGTGCATAATTTCACTGAAAAATTGAGTTGTGACCAGGTTGCGTTTTGCGCTGTTTCCTGTCGCAGCCACTATGCCTACCCACGCCAGTGAGATACCATTTTTCTCGGGAGACCTGGAGGAACGCTGGGTGGGTGGAAATTTGTTGATCCATGCAGATTCCGGAACTTTCCACCACAGAAATGTGAGGAAAATGCGGGTTTTTTTCCAATTACTTAGCTTTGCAAGGGATTCTGGGTGAGAGAACCAGGGGGTAGGCAGTCGAGTGACCACATCCTGAATTTCCCTGGGTGTCTACTTTTCAAAAATATATAGGTTTGCTAGGTTTCCCTAGGTGCCGGCAGAGCTAGGGTTCAAAAACAAAAGGTAGTCTCTTTGCCCAAAAAGTGCACAATTTCACTGAAAAATTGAGTTGTGACCACGTTGCGTTTTGCACTGTTTCCTGTCGCAGCCACTATGCCTACCCACGCAAGTGAGATACCATTTTTCTCGGGAGACGTGGGGGAACGCTGGGTGAGTGGAAATTTGTTGATCCACGCAGATTCCAGAACTTTCCACCACAGAAATGTGAGGAAAATGCGTTTTTTTCCCAATTTCTTAGCTTTGCAAGGGATTCTGGGTAAGAGAACCTGGGGGTAGGCAGTCGAGTCACCCCATCCTGAATTCCCCTGGGTGTCTACTTTTCAAAAATATATAGGTTTGCTAGGTTTCCCTAGGTGCCGGCAGAGCTAGGGTTCAAAAACAAAAGGTATTCTCTCTGCACAAAAAGGGCACAATTTCACTGAAAAATTGAGTTGTGACCACGTTGCGTTTTGCGCTGTTTCCTGTCGCAGCCACTATGCCTACCCACGCAAGTGAGATACCATTTTTCTCTGGAGACCTGGGGGAACGCTGGGTGGGTGGAAATTTGTTGATCCACGCAGATTCCGGAACTTTCCACCACAGAAATGTGAGGAAAATGTGTTTTTTTTCCAATTTCTTAGCTTTGCAAGGGGTTCTGGGTAAGTGAACCTGGGTGTAGGCAGGCAATTGACCCCATCCTGAATTCCCCTGGGTGTCTAATTTTCAAAAATATATAGGTTTGCTAGGTTTCCCTAGGTGCCGGCAGAGCTAGGGTTCAAAAACAAAAGGTAGTCTCTTTGCCCAAAAAGTACACAATTTCACTGAAAAATTGAGTTGTGACCACGTTGCGTTTTGCGCTGTTTCCTGTCGCAGCCACTATGCCTACCCACGCAAGTGAGATACAATTTTTCTCGGGAGACCTGGGGGAACGCTGGGTGGGTGGAAATGTGTTGATCCACGCAGATTCCGGAACTTTGCACCACAGAAATGTGAGGAAAATGTGTTTTGTTTTCCAATTTCTTAGCTTTGCAAGGGATTCTGGGTAGGAGAACCTGGGGGTAGGCAGGCGAGTGACCCCATTCTGAATTCCTCTGGGTGTCTACTTTTAAAAAATATATAGGTTTGCTAAGTTTCCCTAGGTGCCGGCAGAGCTAGGGTTCAAAAACAAAAGGTAGTCTCTTTGCCCAAAAAGTACACAATTTCACAAAAAAATTGAGTTGTGACCACGTTGCGTTTTGCGCTGTTTCCTGTCGCAGCCACTATGCCGGCCCACGCAAGTGAGATACCATTTTTCTCGGGAGACCTAGGGGACCGCTGGGTGGGTGGAAATTTGTTGATCCACGCAGATTCCGGAACTTTTCACCACAGAAATGTGAGGAAAATGCGTTTTTCTTTTCCAATTTCTTAGCTTTGCAAGGGATTCTGGGTAAGAGAACCTGGGGGTAGGCAGTCGAGTGACCCCATCCTAAATTCCCCTGGGTGTCTACTTTTCAAAAATATATAGGTTTGCTAGGTTTCCCTAGGTGCCGGCAGAGCTAGGGTTCAAAAACAAAAGGTAGTCTCTTTGCCCAAAAAGTGCACAATTTCACTGAAAAATTGAGTTGTGACCAGGTTGCGTTTTGCGCTGTTTCCTGTCGCAGCCACTATGCCTACCCACGCCAGTGAGATACCATTTTTCTCGGGAGACCTAGGGGACCGCTGGGTGGGTGGAAATTTGTTGATCCACGCAGATTCCGGAACTTTTCACCACAGAAATGTGAGGAAAATGTTTTTTTTGTTTCCAGTTTCTTAGTTTTGCAAGGGATTCTGGGTAAGAGAACCTGGGGGTAGGCAGTCGAGTGACCCCATCCTTAATTCCCCTGGGTGTCTACTTTTCAAAAATATATAGGTTTGCTAGGTTTCCCTAGATGCCAGCAGAGCTAGGGTTCAAAAACAAAAGGTAGTCTCTTTGCCCAAAAAGTGCACAATTTCACTGTAAAATTAAGTTGTGACCACGTTGCGTTTTGCGATGTTTCCTGTCACAGCCACTATGCCTACCCACGCAAGTGAGATTCCATTTTTCTCAGGAGACCTGGAGGAACGCTGGGTGGGTGGAAATTTGTTGATCCACGCAGATTCCGGAACTTTCCACCACAGAAATGTGAGTAAAATGCGTTTTTTTTTCCAATTCCTTAGATTTGCAAGGGATTCTGGGTAAGAGAACCTGGGGGTAGGCAGTCGATTGACCCCATCCTGAATTCCCCTGGGTGTCTACTTTTCAGAAATATATAGGTTTGCCAGGTTTCCCTAGGTGCCGGCAGAGCTAGGGTTCAAAAACAAAAGGTAGTCTCTTTGCCCAAAAAGTGCACAATTTCACTGAAAAATTGAGTTGTGACCACGTTGCGTTTTGCGCTGTTTCCTGTCGCAGCCACTATGCCTACCCATGCAAGTGAGATACCATTTTTCACGGGAGACCTGGGGGACCGCTGGGTGGGTGGAAATTTGTTGATCCACGCAGATTCCGGAACTTTCCACCACAGAAATGTTAGGAAAATGCGTTTTTCTTTTCCAATTTCTTAGCTTTGCAAGGGATTCTGGGTAAGAGAACCTGGGGGTAGGCAGTCGAGTGACCCCACCCTAAATTCCCCTGGGTGTCTACTTTTCAAAAATATATAGGTTTGCTAGGTTTCCCTAGGTGCCGGCAGAGCTAGGGTTCAAAAACAAAAGGTAGTCTCTTTGCCCAAAAAGTGCACAATTTCACTGAAAAATTGAGTTGTGACCAGGTTGCGTTTTGCGCTGTTTCCTGTCGCAGCCACTATGCCTACCCACGCCAGTGAGATACCATTTTTCTCGGGAGACCTGGAGGAACGCTGGGTGGGTAGAAATGTGTTGATCCATGCAGATTCTGGAACTTTCCACCACAGAAATGTGAGGAAAATGCGTTTTTTTTCCAATTACTTAGCTTTGCAAGGGATTCTGGGTAAGAGAACCAGGGGGTAGGCAGTCGAGTGACCACATCCTGAATTTCCCTGGGTGTCTACTTTTCAAAAATATATAGGTTTGCTAGGTTTCCCTAGGTGCCGGCAGAGCTAGGGTTCAAAAACAAAAGGTAGTCTCTTTGCCCAAAAAGTGCACAATTTCACTGAAAAATTGAGTTTTGACCACGTTGCGTTTTGTGCTGTTTCCTGTCGCAGCCACTATGCCTACCCACGCAAGTGAGATACCATTTTTCTCGGGAGGCGTGGGGGAACGCTGGGTAGGTGGAAATTTGTTGATCCACGCAGATTCCGGAACTTTCCACCACAGAAATGTGAGGAAAATGCGTTTTTTTCCCAATTTCTTAGCTTTGCAAGGGATTCTGGGTAAGAGAACCTGGGGGTAGGCAGTCAAGTCACCCCATCCTGAATTCCCCTGGGTGTCTACTTTTCAAAAATATATAGGTTTGCTAGGTTTCCCTAGGTGCCAGCAGAGCTAGGGTTCAAAAACAAAAGGTATTCTCTCTGCACAAAAAGGGCACAATTTCAACGAAAAATTGAGTTGTGACCACGTTGCGTTTTGCACTGTTTCCTGTCACAGCCACTATGCCTACCCACGCAAGTGAGATACCATTTTTCTCGCGAGACCTGGGGGAACGATGGGTGGGTGGAAATTTGTTGATCCACGCAGATTCCGGAACTTTCCACCACAGAAATGTGAGGAAAATGTGTTTTTTTTCCAATTTCTTAGCTTTGCAAGGGGTTCTGGGTAAGAGAACCTGGGTGTAGGCAGGCGATTGACCCCATCCTGAATTCCCCTGTGTGTCTAATTTTCAAAAATATGTAGGTTTGCTAGGTTTCCCTAGGTGCCGGCAGAGCTAGGGTTCAAAAACAAAAGGTAGTCTCTTTGCCCAAAAAGTACACAATTTCACTGAAAAATTGAGTTGTGACCACGTTGCGTTTTGTGCTGTTTCCTGTCACAGCCACTATGCCTACCCACGCAAGTGAGATACCATTTTTCTTGGGAGACCTGGGGGAACGCTGGGTGGGTGGAAATTTGTTGATCCGCGCAGATTCCGGAACTTTCCACCACAGAAATGTGAGGAAAATGTGTTTTTTTTCCAATTTCTTAGCTTTGCGAGGGGTTCTGGGTAAGAGAACCTGGGTGTAGGCAGGCGATTGACCCCATCCTGAATTCCCCTGTGTGTCTAATTTTCAAAAATATATAGGTTTGCTAGGTTTCCCTAGGTGCCGGCAGAGCTAGGGTTCCAAAACAAAAGGTAGTCTCTTTGCACAAAAAGGGCACAATTTCACTGAAAAATTGAGTTGTGACCACGTTGCGTTTTGCGCTGTTTCCTGTCGCAGCCACTATGCCTACCCCCGCAAGTGAGATACCATTTTTCTCGGGAGACCTGGGGGAACGCTGGGTGCGTGGAAATTTGTTGATCCACGCAGGATCTGGAACTTTCCACCACAGAAATGTGAGGAAAATGTGTTTTTTTTCCAATTTCTTAGCTTTGCAAGGGGTTCTGGGTAAGAGAACCTGGGGGTAGGCAGGCGAGTGACCCCATCCTGAATTCCCCTGGGTGTCTAATTTTCAAAAATATATAGGTTTGCTAGGTTTCCCTAGGTGCCAGGAGAGCTAGGGTTCAAAAACAAAAGGTAGTCTCTTTGCCCAAAAAGTACACAATTTCACTGAAAAATTGAGTTGTGACCACGTTGCATTTTGCGCTGTTTCCTGTCGCAGCCACTATGCCTACCCACGCAAGTGAGATACCATTTTTCTCGGAAGACCTGGGGGAACGCTGGGTGGGTGGAAATCTGTTGATCCACACAGATTCCGGAACTTTCCACCACAGAAATGTGAGGAAAATGTGGATTTTTTTCCAATTTCTTAGATTTGCAAGGGATTCTGGGTGAGAGAACCTGGTGGTAGGGAGTCGAGTCACCCCATCCTGAATTCCCCTGGGTGTCTACGTTTCAAAAATATATAGGTTTGCTGGGTTTCTCTAGGTGCCGGCAGAGCTAGGGTTCAAAAACAAAAGGTAGTCTCTTTGCCCAAAAAGTGCACAATTTCACTGAAAAATTGAGTTGTGACCACGTTGCGTTTTGCACTGTTTCCTGTCGCAGCCACTATGCCTATCCACGCATGTGAGATACCATTTTTCTCAGGATACCTGGGGGAACGCTGGGTGGGTGGAAATTAGTTGGTCCACGCAGATTCCGGAACTTTCCACCACAGAAATGTGAGGAAAATGCATTTTTTTTTCTCCAATTTCTTAGATTTGCAAGGGATTCTGGGTAAGAGAACTTGGGGGTAGGCTGGCGAGTGACCCCATCCTGAATTCCCCTGGGTGTCTACTTTTCAAAAATATATAGGTTTGCTAGGTTTCCCTAGGTGTGGGCAGAGCTAGGGTTCAAAAACAAAAGGTAGTCTCTTTGCCCAAAAAGTACACAATTTCACTGAAAAATTGAGTTGTGACCACGTTGCGTTTTACGCTGTTTCCTGTCACAGCCACTATGCCTACCCACGCAAGTGAGATACCATTTTTCTCGGGAGACCTGGGGGAACGCTGGGTGGGTGGAAATTTGTTGATCCACGCAGATTCCAGAACTTTCCACCACAGAAATGTGAGGAAAATGTGTTTTTTTTCCCAATTTCTTAGCTTTGCAAGGGATTCTGGGTAAGAGAACCTGGGGGTAGGCAGTTGAGTCACCCCATCCTGAATTCCCCTGGGTGTCTACTTTTTAAAAATATATAGGTGTAATAGGTTTCCCTAGGTGCCGGCAGAGCTAGGGTTCAAAAACAAAAGGTAGACTCTTTGCCCAAAAAGTGCACAATTTCACTGAAAAATTGAGTTGTGACCACGTTGCGTTTTGCACTGTTTCCTGTCGCAGCCACTATGCCTACCCACGCAAGTGAGATACCATTTTTCTCGGGAGACCTGGGGAACGCTGGGTGGATGGAAATTTGTTGATCCACGCAGATTCCGGAACTTTCCACCGCAGAATTGTGAGGAAAATGCGTTTTGTTTTCCAATTTCTTAGATTTGTAAGGGATTCTGGGTAAGAGAACCTGGGGGTAGGCAGTCGAATGACCCCATCCTGAATTCCCCTGGGTGTCTACTTTTAAAAAATATATAGGTTTGCTAGGTTTCCCTAGGTGCCGGCAGAGCTAGGGTTCAAAAACAAAAGGTAGTCTCTTTGCCCAAAAAGTACACAATTTCACTGAAAAATTGAGTTGTGACCACGTTGCGTTTTGCGCTGTTTCCTGTCGCAGCCACAATGCCTACCCATGCAAGTGAGATACCAATTTTCTCGGGAGACCTGGGGGAACGCTGGGTGGGTGGAAATTTGTTGATCCACGCAGATTCCGGAACTTTCCACTACAGAAATGTGAGGAAAATGCGTTTTTTTTCCCAATTTCTTAGCTTTGCAACGGATTCTGGGTAAGAGAACCTGGGGGTAGGCAGGCGAGTGACCCCATCCTGAATTTCCCTGGGTGACTACTTTTCAAAAATATATAGGTTTGCTAGGTTTCCCTAGGTGCCGGCAGAGCTAGGGTTCAAAAACAAAAGGTAGTCTCTTTGCCCAAAAAGTACACAATTTCACTGAAAATTCGAGTTGTGACCACGTTGCGTTTTGCACTGTTTCCTGTCACAGCCAATATGCCTACCCACGCAAGTGAGATACAATTTTTCTCGGGAGACCTGGGGGAACGCTGGGTGGGTGGAAATGTGTTGATCCACGCAGATTCCGGAACTTTCCCCCACAGAAATGTGAGGAAAATGCGTTTTGTTTTTCAATTTCTTAGCTTTGTAAGGGATTCTGGGTAGGAGAACCTGGGGGTAGGCAGGCGAGTGACCCCATTCTGAATTCCTCTGGGTGTCTACTTTTAAAAAATATATAGGTTTGCTAGGTTTCCCTAGGTGCCGGCAGAGCTAGGGTTCAAAAACAAAAGGTAGTCTCTTTGCCCA
Source organism: Lissotriton vulgaris (assembly GCF_964263255.1). Taxonomy (NCBI): domain Eukaryota; kingdom Metazoa; phylum Chordata; class Amphibia; order Caudata; family Salamandridae; genus Lissotriton; species Lissotriton vulgaris. Next base: position 915,096,353 of record NC_141694.1, on the reverse strand, counting down.
AAAAGTACACAATTTCACAGAAAAATTGAGTTGTGACCACGTTGCGTTTTGCGCTGTTTCCTGTCGCAGCCACTATGCCGACCCACGCAAGTGAGATAACATTTTTCTCGGGAGACCTAGGGGACCGCTGGGTGGGTGGAAATTTGTTGATCCACGCAGATTCCGGAACTTTTCACCACAGAAATGTGAGGAAAATGTTTTTTTTGTTTCCAATTTCTTAGCTTTGCAAGGGATTCTGGGTAAGAGAACCTGGGGGTAGGCAGTCGAGTGACCCCATCCTGAATTCCCCTGGGTGTCTACTTTTCAAAAATATATAGGTTTGCTAGGTTTCCCTAGGTGCCGGCAGAGCTAGGGTTCAAAAACAAAAGGTAGTCTCTTTGCCCAAAAAGTGCACAATTTCACTGAAAAATTAAGTTGTGACCACGTTGCGTTTTGCGCTGTTTCCTGTCGCAGCCACTATGCCTACCCACGCAAGTGAGATACCATTTTTCTCAGGAGACCTGGAGGAACGCTGGGTGGGTGGAAATTTGTTGATCCACGCAGATTCCGGAACTTTCCACCACAGAAATGTGAGTAAAATGCGTTTTTTTTTCCAATTCCTTAGATTTGCAAGGGATTCTGGGTAAGAGAACCTGGGGGTAGGCAGTCGAGTCACCCCATCCTGAATTCCCCTGGGTGTCTACTTTTCAAAAATATATAGGTTTGCTAGGTTTCCCTAGGTGCCGGCAGAGCTAGGGTTCAAAAACAAAAGGTAGTCTCTTTGCCCAAAAAGTGCACAATTTCACTGAAAAATTGAGTTGTGACCAGGTTGTGTTTTGCGCTGTTTCCTGTCGCAGCCACTATGCCTACCCACGCCAGTGAGATACCATTTTTCTCGGGAGACCTGGAGGAACGCTGGGTGGGTGGAAATTTGTTGATCCATGCAGATTCCGGAACTTTCCACCACAGAAATGTGAGGAAAATGCGGGTTTTTTTCCAATTACTTAGCTTTGCAAGGGATTCTGGGTGAGAGAACCAGGGGGTAGGCAGTCGAGTGACCACATCCTGAATTTCCCTGGGTGTCTACTTTTCAAAAATATATAGGTTTGCTAGGTTTCCCTAGGTGCCGGCAGAGCTAGGGTTCAAAAACAAAAGGTAGTCTCTTTGCCCAAAAAGTGCACAATTTCACTGAAAAATTGAGTTGTGCCCACGTTGCGTTTTGCACTGTTTCCTGTCGCAGCCACTATGCCTACCCACGCAAGTGAGATACCATTTTTCTCGGGAGACGTGGGGGAACGCTGGGTGAGTGGAAATTTGTTGATCCACGCAGATTCCAGAACTTTCCACCACAGAAATGTGAGGAAAATGCGTTTTTTTCCCAATTTCTTAGCTTTGCAAGGGATTCTGGGTAAGAGAACCTGGGGGTAGGCAGTCGAGTCACCCCATCCTGAATTCCCCTGGGTGTCTACTTTTCAAAAATATATAGGTTTGCTAGGTTTCCCTAGGTGCCGGCAGAGCTAGGGTTCAAAAACAAAAGGTATTCTCTCTGCACAAAAAGGGCACAATTTCACTGGAAAATTGAGTTGTGACCACGTTGCGTTTTGCGCTGTTTCCTGTCGCAGCCACTATGCCTACCCACGCAAGTGAGATACCATTTTTCTCTGGAGACCTGGGGGAACGCTGGGTGGGTAGAAATTTGTTGATCCACGCAGATTCCGGAACTTTCCACCACAGAAATGTGAGGAAAATGTGTTTTTTTTCCAATTTCTTAGCTTTGCAAGGGGTTCTGGGTAAGAGAACCTGGGTGTAGGCAGGCGATTGACCCCATCCTGAATTCCCCTGGGTGTCTAATTTTCAAAAATATATAGGTTTGCTAGGTTTCCCTAGGTGCCGGCAGAGCTAGGGTTCAAAAACAAAAGGTAGTCTCTTTGCCCAAAAAGTACATAATTTCACTGAAAAATTGAGTTGTGACCACGTTGCGTTTTGCGCTGTTTCCTGTCGCAGCCACTATGCCTACCCACGCAAGTGAGATACAATTTTTCTCGGGAGACCTGGGGGGACGCTGGGTGGGTGGAAATGTGTTGATCCACGCAGATTCCGGAACTTTCCACCACAGAAATGTGAGGAAAATGTGTTTTCTTTTCCAATTTCTTAGCTTTGCAAGGGATTCTGGGTAGGAGAACCTGGGGGTAGGCAGGCGAGTGACCCCATTCTGAATTCCTCTGGGTGTCTACTTTTAAAAAATGTATAGGTTTGCTAAGTTTCCCTAGGTGCCGGCAGAGCTAGGGTTCAAAAACAAAAGGTAGTCTCTTTGCCCAAAAAGTACACAATTTCACAGAAAAATTGAGTTGTGACCACGTTGCGTTTTGCGCTGTTTCCTGTCGCAGCCACTATGCCGACCCTTGCAAGTGAGATACCATTTTTCTCGGGAGACCTAGGGGACCGCTGGGTGGGTGGAAATTTGTTGATCCACGCAGATTCCGGAACTTTTCACCACAGAAATGTGAGGAAAATGATTTTTTTTGTTTCCAGTTTCTTAGTTTTGCAAGGGATTCTGGGTAAGAGAACCTGGGGGTAGGCAGTCGAGTGACCCCATCCTGAATTCCCCTGGGTGTCTACTTTTCAAAAATATATAGGTTTGCTAGGTTTCCCTAGGTGCCGGCAGAGATAGGGTTCAAAAACAAAAGGTAGTCTCTTTGCCCAAAAAGTGCACAATTTCACTGAAAAATTGAGTTGTGACCAGGTTGCGTTTTGCGCTGTTTCCTGTCGCAGCCACTATGCCTACCCACGCCAGTGAGATACCTTTTTTCTCGGGAGACCTGGAGGAACGCTGGGTGGGTAGAAATTTGTTGATCCATGCAGATTCCGGAACTTTCCACCACAGAAATGTGAGGAAAATGCGTTTTTTTCCAATTACTTAGCTTTGCAAGGGATTCTGGGTAAGAGAACCAGGGGGTAGGCAGTCGAGTGACCACATCCTGAATTTCCCTGGGTGTCTACTTTTCAAAAATATATAGGTTTGCTAGGTTTCCCTAGGTGCCGGCAGAGGTAGGGTTCAAAAACAAAAGGTAGTCTCTTTGCCCAAAAAGTGCACAATTTCACTGAAAAATTGAGTTGTGACCATGTTGCGTTTTGCACTGTTTCCTGTCGCAGCCACTATGCCTACCCACGCAAGTGAGATACCATTTTTCTCGGGAGACGTGGGGGAACGCTGGGTAGGTGGAAATTTGTTGATCCACGCAGATTCCGGAACTTTCCACCACAGAAATGTGAGGAAAATGCGTTTTTTTCCCAATTTCTTAGCTTTGCAAGGGATTCTGGGTAAGAGAACCTGGGGGTAGGCAGTCGAGTCACCCCATCCTGAATTCCCCTGGGTGTCTACGTTTCAAAAATATATAGGTTTGCTAGGTTTCCCTAGGTGCCGGCAGAGCTAGGGTTCAAAAACAAAAGGTATTCTCTCTGCACAAAAAGGGCACAATTTCACTGAAAAATTGAGTTGTGACCACGTTGCATTTTGCGCTGTTTCCTGTCGCAGCCACTATGCCTACCCACGCAAGTGAGATACCATTTTTCCCGGGAGACCTTGGGGAACGCTGGGTGGGTGGAAATTTGTTGATCCACGCAGATTCCGGAACTTTCCACCACAGAAATGTGAGGAAAATGTGTTTTTTTTTCCAATTTCTTAGCTTTGCAAGGGGTTCTGGGTAAGAGAACCTGGGTGTAGGCAGGCGATTGACCCCATCCTGAATTCCCCTGGGTGTCTAATTTTCAAAAATATATAGGTTTGCTAGGTTTCCCTAGGTGCCGGCAGAGCTAGGGTTCAAAAACAAAAGGTAGTCTCTTTGCCCAAAAAGTACACAATTTCACTGAAAAATTGAGTTGTGACCACGTTGCGTTTTGCGCTGTTTCCTGTCGCAGCCACTATGCCTACCCACGCAAGTGAGATACCATTTTTCTCGGGAGACCTGGGGGAACGCTGGGTGGGTGGAAATTTGTTGATCCACGCAGATTCCGGAACTTTGCACCACAGAAATATGAGGAAAATGCGTTTTTTTCCCAATTTCTTAGCTTTGCAAGGGATTCTGGGTAAGAGAACCTGGAGGTAGGCAGTCGAGTCACCCCATCCTGAATTCCCCTGGGTGTCTACTTTTCAAAAATATATAGGTTTGCTAGGTTTCCCTAGGTGCCGGCAGAGCTAGGGTTCAAAAACAAAAGGTATTCTCTTTGCACAAAAAGGGCACAATTTCACTGAAAAATTGAGTTGTGACCACGTTGCGTTTTGCGCTGTTTCCTGTCGCAGCCACTATGCCTACCCACGCAAGTGAGATACCATTTTTCTCAGGAGACCGGGGGGAACGCTGGGTGGGTGGAAATTTGTTGATCCATGCAGATTCCGGAACTTTCCACCACAGAAATATGAGGAAAATGCGTTTTTTTTCCAATTTCTTAGATTTGCAAGGGATTCTGGGTGAGAGAACCTGGGGGTAGGCAGTCGAGTCACCCCATCCTGAATTCCCCTTGGTGTCTACTTTTCAAAAATATATAGGTTTGCTAGGTTTCCCTAGGTGCCGGCAGAGCTAGGGTTCAAAAACAAAAGGTAGTCTCTTTGCCCAAAAAGTGCACAATTTCACTGAAAAATTGAGTTGTGACCACGTTGCGTTTTGCGCTGTTTCCTGTCGCAGCCACTATGCCTATCCACGCAAGTGAGATACCATTTTTCTCGGGAGACCTGGGGGAACGCTGGGTGGGTGGAAATTAGTTGATCCACGCAGATTCCGGAACTTTCCACCACAGAAATGTGAGGAAAATGTGTTTTTTTTCCAATTTCTTAGCTTTGCAAGGGGTTCTGGGTAAGAGAACCTGGGGGTAGGCTGGCGAGTGACCCCATCCTGAATTTCCCTGGGTGTCTAATTTTCAAAAATAAATAGGTTTGCTAGGTTTCCCTAGGTGCCAGGAGAGCTAGGGTTCAAAAACAAAAGGTAGTCTCTTTGCCCAAAAAGTACACAATTTCACTGAAAAATTGAGTTGTGACCACGTTGCATTTTGCGCTGTTTCCTGTCGCAGCCACTATGCCTACCCACGCAAGTGAGATACCATTTTTCCCGGGAGACCTTGGGGAACGCTGGGTGGGTGGAAATTTGTTGATCCACGCAGATTCCGGAACTTTCCACCACAGAAATGTGAGGAAAATGTGTTTTTTTTTCCAATTTCTTAGCTTTGCAAGGGGTTCTGGGTAAGAGAACCTGGGAGTAGGCAGGCGATTGACCCCATCCTGAATTCCCCTGGGTGTCTAATTTTCAAAAATATATAGGTTTGCTAGGTTTCCCTAGGTGCCGGCAGAGCTAGGGTTCAAAAACAAAAGGTAGTCTCTTTGCCCAAAAAGTACACAATTTCACTGAAAAATTGAGTTGTGACCACGTTGCGTTTTGCGCTGTTTCCTGTCGCAGCCACTATGCCTACCCACGCAAGTGAGATACCATTTTTCTCGGGAGACCTGGGGGAACGCTGGGTGGGTGGAAATTTGTTGATCCACGCAGATTCCGGAACTTTGCACCACAGAAATATGAGGAAAATGCGTTTTTTTCCCAATTTCTTAGCTTTGCAAGGGATTCTGGGTAAGAGAACCTGGAGGTAGGCAGTCGAGTCACCCCATCCTGAATTCCCCTGGGTGTCTACTTTTCAAAAATATATAGGTTTGCTAGGTTTCCCTAGGTGCCGGCAGAGCTAGGGTTCAAAAACAAAAGGTATTCTCTTTGCACAAAAAGGGCACAATTTCACTGAAAAATTGAGTTGTGACCACGTTGCGTTTTGCGCTGTTTCCTGTCGCAGCCACTATGCCTACCCACGCAAGTGAGATACCATTTTTCCCGGGAGATTTTGGGGAACGCTGGGTGGGTGGAAATTTGTTGATCCACGCAGATTCCGGAACTTTCCACCACAGAAATGTGAGGAAAATGTGTTTTTTTTTCCAATTTCTTAGCTTTGCAAGGGGTTCTGGGTAAGAGAACCTGGGAGTAGGCAGGCGATTGACCCCATCCTGAATTCCCCTGGGTGTCTAATTTTCAAAAATATATAGGTTTGCTAGGTTTCCCTAGGTGCCGGCAGAGCTAGGGTTCAAAAACAAAAGGTAGTCTCTTTGCCCAAAAAGTACACAATTTCACTGAAAAATTGAGTTGTGACCACGTTGCGTTTTGCGCTGTTTCCTGTCGCAGCCACTATGCCTACCCACGCAAGTGAGATACCATTTTTCTCGGGAGACCTGGGGGAACGCTGGGTGGGTGGAAATTTGTTGATCCACGCAGATTCCGGAACTTTGCACCACAGAAATATGAGGAAAATGCGTTTTTTTCCCAATTTCTTAGCTTTGCAAGGGATTCTGGGTAAGAGAACCTGGAGGTAGGCAGTCGAGTCACCCCATCCTGAATTCCCCTGGGTGTCTACTTTTCAAAAATATATAGGTTTGCTAGGTTTCCCTAGGTGCCGGCAGAGCTAGGGTTCAAAAACAAAAGGTATTCTCTTTGCACAAAAAGGGCACAATTTCACTGAAAAATTGAGTTGTGACCACGTTGCGTTTTGCGCTGTTTCCTGTCGCAGCCACTATGCCTACCCACGCGAGTGAGATACCATTTTTCTCAGGAGACCTGGGGGAACGCTGGGTGGGTGGAAATTTGTTGATCCATGCAGATTCCGGAACTTTCCACCACAGAAATATGAGGAAAATGCGTTTTTTTTCCAATTTCTTAGATTTGCAAGGGATTCTGGGTGAGAGAACCTGGGGGTAGGCAGTCGAGTCACCCCATCCTGAATTCCCCTTGGTGTCTACTTTTCAAAAATATATAGGTTTGCTAGGTTTCCCTAGGTGCCGGCAAAGCTAGGGTTCAAAAACAAAAGGTAGTCTCTTTGCCCAAAAAGTGCACAATTTCACTGAAAAATTGAGTTGTGACCACGTTGCGTTTTGCGCTGTTTCCTGTCGCAGCCACTATGCCTATCCACGCAAGTGAGATACCATTTTTCTCGGGAGACCTGGGGGAACGCTGGGTGGGTGGAAATTAGTTAATCCACGCAGATTCCGGAACTTTCCACCACAGAAATGTGAGGAAAATGTGTTTTTTTTCCAATTTCTTAGCTTTGCAAGGGGTTCTGGGTAAGAGAACCTGGGGGTAGGCTGGCGAGTGACCCCATCCTGAATTTCCCTGGGTGTCTAATTTTCAAAAATAAATAGGTTTGCTAGGTTTCCCTAGGTGCCAGGAGAGCTAGGGTTCAAAAACAAAAGGTAGTCTCTTTGCCCAAAAAGTACACAATTTCACTGAAAAATTGAGTTGTGACCACGTTGCGTTTTGCGCAGTTTCCTGTTGCAGCCACTATGCCTACCCATGCAAGTGAGATACCATTTTTCACGGGAGACCTGGGGGACCGCTGGGTGGGTGGAAATTTGTTGATCCACGCAGATTCCGGAACTTTCCACCACATAAATGTGAGAAAAATGTGTTTTTTTTTCCAATTTCAAAACTTTGCAAGGGATTCTGGGTGAGAGAACCTGGATGTAGGCAGTCGAGTCACCCCATCCTGAATTCCCCAGGGTGTCTACTTTTCAAAAATATATAGGTTTGCTAGGTTTCCCTAGGTGCCGGCAGAGCTAGGGTTCAAAAACAAATGGTAGACTCTTTGCCCAAAAAGTGCACAATTTCACTGAAAAATTGAGTTGTGACCATGTTGCGTTTTGCACTGTTTCCTGTCGCAGCCACTATGCCTACCCACGCAAGTGAGATACCATTTTTCTCGGGAGACCTGGGGGAATGCTGGGTGTGTAGAAATTTGTTGATCCACGTTGATTCCGGAACTTTCCACCACAGAAATGTGAGGAAAATGCGTTTTTTATTCCAATTTCTTAGATTTTCAAGGGATTCTGGGTAAGAGAACCTGGGGGTAGGCAGGCGAGTGACCCCGTCCTGAATTCCCCTGGGTGTCTAGTTTTCAAAAATATAGAGGTTTCCTAGGTTTCCCTAGGTGCCGGCAGAGCTAGTGTTCAAAAACAAAAGGTAGTCTCTTTGCCCAAAAAGTACACAATTTCACTGAAAAATTGAGTTGTGACCACGTTGCATTTTGCGCTGCTTCCTGTCGCAGCCACTATGCCTACCCACGCAAGTGAGATACCATTTTTCTCGGGAGACCTGGGGGAACGCTGGGTGGGTGGAAATTTGTTGATCCACACAGATTCCGGAACTTTCCACCACAGAAATGTGAGGAAAATGTGATTTTTTTTCCAATTTCTTAGCTTTGCAAGGGATTCTGGGTAAGAGAACCTGGGGGTAGGCAGTCAAGTCACCCCATCCTGATTTCCCCTGGGTATCTACTTTTTAAAAATATATAGGTTTGCTAGGTTTCCCTAGGTGCCGGCAGAGCTAGGGTTCAAAAACAAAAGGTAGTCTCTTTGCCCAAAAAGTGCACAATTTCACTGAAAAATTGAGTTGTGACCACGTTGCGTTTTGCGCTGTTTCCTGTCGCAGCCACTATGCCTACCCACGCAAGTGAGATACCATTTTTCTCGGGAGACGTGGGGGAACGCTGGGTGGGTGGAAATTTGTTGATCCATGCAGATTCTGGAACTTTCCACCACAGAAATGTGAGGAAAATGCGTTTTTTCCCAATTTCTTAGCTTTGCAAGGGATTCTGGGTAAGAGAACTTGGGGGTAGGCAGTCGAGTCACCCCATCCTGAATTCCCCTGGGTGTCTACTTTTCAAAAATATATAGGTTTGCTAGGTTTCCCTAGGTGCCGGCAGAGCTAGGGTTCAAAAACAAAAGGTAGTCTCTTTGCCCAAAAAGTGCACAATTTCACTGAAAAATTGAGTTGTGACCACGTTGCGTTTTGCGCTGTTTCCTGTCGCAGCCACTATGCCTACCCACGCAAGTGAGATACCATTTTTCTCGGGAGACCTGGGGGAACGCTGGGTGTGTGGAAATTTGTTGATCCACGCAGATTCCGGAACTTTCCACCACAGAAATGTGAGGAAAATGTGTTTTTTTTCTCCAATTTCTTAGCTTTGCAAGGGGTTCTGGGTAAGAGAACCTGGGGGTAGGCAGGCGAGTGAGCCCATCCTGAATTCCTCTGGGTGTCTACTTTTCAAAAATATATAGGTTTGCTAGGTTTTTCTAGGTGCCGGCAGAGCTAGGGTTAAAAAACAAAAGGTAGTCTCTTTGCCCAAAAAGTACACAATTTCGCTGAAAAATTGAGTTGTGACCACATTGCGTTTTGCGCTGTTTCCTGTCGCAGCCACTATGCCTACCCACGCAAGTGAGATACCATTTTTTTCGGGAGACCTGGGGGAACGCTGGGTGGGTGGAAATTTGTTGATCCACGCAGATTCCGGAACTTTCCACCACAGAAATGTGAGGAAAATGTGTTTTTTTCCCCAATTTCTTAGCTTTGCAAGGGGTTCTGGGTAAGAGAACCTGGGGGTAGGCTGGCGAGTGACCCCATCCTGAATTTCCCTGGGTGTCTAATTTTCAAAAATATATAGGTTTGCTAGGTTTCCCTAGGTGCCAGGAGAGCTAGGGTTCAAAAACAAAAGGTAGTCTCTTTGCCCAAAAAGTACACAATTTCACTGAAAAATTGAGTTGTGACCACGTTGCGTTTTGCGCTGTTTCCTGTCGCAGCCACTATGCCTACCCATGCAAGTGAGATACCATTTTTCACGGGAGACCTGGGGGACCACTGGGTGGGTGGAAATTTGTTGATCCACGCAGATTCCGGAACTTTCCACCACAGAAATGTGGGAAAAATGTGTTTTTTTTTTCAATTTCAAAAGTTTGCAAGGGATTCTGGGTAAGAGAACCTGGAGGTAGGCAGTCGAGTCACCCCATCCTGAATTCCCCTGGGTGTCTACTTTTCAAAAATATATAGGTTTGCTAGGTTTCCCTAGGTGCCGGCAGAGCTAGGGTTCAAAAACAAAAGGTATTCTCTTTGCACAAAAAGGGCACAATTTCACTGAAAAATTGAGTTGTGACCACGTTGCGTTTTGTGCTGTTTCCTGTCGCAGCCACTATGCCTACCCACGCAAGTGAGATACCATTTTTCTCAGGAGACCGGGGGGAACGCTGGGTGGGTGGAAATTAGTTGATCCACGCAGATTCCGGAACTTTCCACCACAGAAATATGAGGAAAATGCGTTTTTTTTCCAATTTCTTAGATTTGCAAGGGATTCTGGGTGAGAGAACCTGGGGGTAGGCAGTCGAGTCACCCCATCCTGAATTCCCCTTGGTGTCTACTTTTCAAAAATATATAGGTTTGCTAGGTTTCCCTAGGTGCCGGCAGAGCTAGGGTTCAAAAACAAAAGGTAGTCTCTTTGCCCAAAAAGTGCACAATTTCACTGAAAAATTGAGTTGTGACCACGTTGCGTTTTGCGCTGTTTCCTGTCGCAGCCACTATGCCTACCCACGCAAGTGAGATACCATTTTTCCCGGGAGACCTTGGGGAACGCTGGGTGGGTGGAAATTTGTTGATCCACGCAGATTCCGGAACTTTCCACCACAGAAATGTGAGGAAAATGTGGGTTTTTTTCCAATTTCTTAGCTTTGCAAGGGGTTCTGGGTAAGAGAACCTGGGGGTAGGCTGGCGAGTGACCCCATCCTGAATTTCCCTGGGTGTCTAATTTTCAAAAATAAATAGGTTTGCTAGGTTTCCCTAGGTGCCAGGAGAGCTAGGGTTCAAAAACAAAAGGTAGTCTCTTTGCCCAAAAAGTACACAATTTCACTGAAAAATTGAGTTGTGACCACGTTGCATTTTGCGCTGTTTCCTGTCGCAGCCACTATGCCTACCCACGCAAGTGAGATACCATTTTTCCCGGGAGACCTTGGGGAACGCTGGGTGGGTGGAAATTTGTTGATCCACGCAGATTCTGGAACTTTCCACCACAGAAATGTGAGGAAAATGTGGGTTTTTTTCCAATTTCTTAGCTTTGCAAGGGGTTCTGGGTAAGAGAACCTGGGAGTAGGCAGGCGATTGACCCCATCCTGAATTCCCCTGGGTGTCTAATTTTCAAAAATATATAGGTTTGCTAGGTTTCCCTAGGTGCCGGCAGAGCTAGGGTTCAAAAACAAAAGGTAGTCTCTTTGCCCAAAAAGTACACAATTTCACTGAAAAATTGAGTTGTGACCACGTTGCGTTTTGCGCTGTTTCCTGTCGCAGCCACTATGCCTACCCACGCAAGTGAGATACCATTTTTCTCGGGAGACCTGGGGGAACGCTGGGTGGGTGGAAATTTGTTGATCCACGCAGATTCCGGAACTTTGCACCACAGAAATATGAGGAAAATGCGTTTTTTTCCCAATTTCTTAGCTTTGCAAGGGATTCTGGGTAAGAGAACCTGGAGGTAGGCAGTCGAGTCACCCCATCCTGAATTCCCCTGGGTGTCTACTTTTCAAAAATATATAGGTTTGCTAGGTTTCCCTAGGTGCCGGCAGAGCTAGGGTTCAAAAACAAAAGGTATTCTCTTTGCACAAAAAGGGCACAATTTCACTGAAAAATTGAGTTGTGACCACGTTGCGTTTTGCGCTGTTTCCTGTCGCAGCCACTATGCCTACCCATGCAAGTGAGATACCATTTTTCTCAGGAGACCTGGGGGAACGCTGGGTGGGTGGAAATTTGTTGATCCATGCAGATTCCGGAACTTTCCACCACAGAAATATGAGGAAAATGCGTTTTTTTCCAATTTCTTAGATTTGCAAGGGATTCTGGGTGAGAGAACCTGGGGGTAGGCAGTCGAGTCACCCCATCCTGAATTCCCCTTGGTGTCTACTTTTCAAAAATATATAGGTTTGCTAGGTTTCCCTAGGTGCCGGCAAAGCTAGGGTTCAAAAACAAAAGGTAGTCTCTTTGCCCAAAAAGTGCACAATTTCACTGAAAAATTGAGTTGTGACCACGTTGCGTTTTGCGCTGTTTCCTGTCGCAGCCACTATGCCTATCCACGCAAGTGAGATACCATTTTTCTCGGGAGACCTGGGGGAACGCTGGGTGGGTGGAAATTAGTTGATCCACGCAGATTCCGGAACTTTCCACCACAGAAATGTGAGGAAAATGTGTTTTTTTTCCAATTTCTTAGCTTTGCAAGGGGTTCTGGGTAAGAGAACCTGGGGGTAGGCTGGCGAGTGACCCCATCCTGAATTTCCCTGGGTGTCTAATTTTCAAAAATAAATAGGTTTGCTAGGTTTCCCTAGGTGCCAGGAGAGCTAGGGTTCAAAAACAAAAGGTAGTCTCTTTGCCCAAAAAGTACACAATTTCACTGAAAAATTGAGTTGTGACCACGTTGCGTTTTGCGCAGTTTCCTGTCGCAGCCACTATGCCTACCCATGCAAGTGAGATACCATTTTTCACGGGAGACCTGGGGGACCGCTGGGTGGGTGGAAATTTGTTGATCCACGCAGATTCCGGAACTTTCCACCACATAAATGTGAGAAAAATGTGTTTTTTTTTCCAATTTCAAAACTTTGCAAGGGATTCTGGGTGAGAGAACCTGGATGTAGGCAGTCGAGTCACCCCATCCTGAATTCCCCAGGGTGTCTACTTTTCAAAAATATATAGGTTTGCTAGGTTTCCCTAGGTGCCGGCAGAGCTAGGGTTCAAAAACAAATGGTAGACTCTTTGCCCAAAAAGTGCACAATTTCACTGAAAAATTGAGTTGTGACCATGTTGCGTTTTGCACTGTTTCCTGTCGCAGCCACTATGCCTACCCACGCAAGTGAGATACCATTTTTCTCGGGAGACCTGGGGGAATGCTGGGTGTGTAGAAATTTGTTGATCCACGTTGATTCCGGAACTTTCTACCACAGAAATGTGAGGAAAATGCGTTTTTTATTCCAATTTCTTAGATTTTCAAGGGATTCTGGGTAAGAGAACCTGGGGGTAGGCAGGCGAGTGACCCCGTCCTGAATTCCCCTGGGTGTCTAGTTTTCAAAAATATAGAGGTTTCCTAGGTTTCCCTAGGTGCCGGCAGAGCTAGTGTTCAAAAACAAAAGGTAGTCTCTTTGCCCAAAAAGTACACAATTTCACTGAAAAATTGAGTTGTGACCACGTTGCGTTTTGCGCTGCTTCCTGTCGCAGCCACTATGCCTACCCACGCAAGTGAGATACCATTTTTCTCGGGAGACCTGGGGGAACGCTGGGTGGGTGGAAATTTGTTGATCCACACAGATTCCGGAACTTTCCACCACAGAAATGTGAGGAAAATGTGATTTTTTTTCCAATTTCTTAGCTTTGCAAGGGATTCTGGGTAAGAGAACCTGGAGGTAGGCAGTCAAGTCACCCCATCCTGATTTCCCCTGGGTATCTACTTTTTAAAAATATATAGGTTTGCTAGGTTTCCCTAGGTGCCGGCAGAGCTAGGGTTCAAAAACAAAAGGTAGTCTCTTTGCCCAAAAAGTGCACAATTTCACTGAAAAATTGAGTTGTGACCACGTTGCGTTTTGCGCTGTTTCCTGTCGCAGCCACTATGCCTACCCACGCAAGTGAGATACCATTTTTCTCGGGAGACGTGGGGGAACGCTGGGTGGGTGGAAATTTGTTGATCCATGCAGATTCTGGAACTTTCCACCACAGAAATGTGTGGAAAATGCGTTTTTTCCCAATTTCTTAGCTTTGCAAGGGATTCTGGGTAAGAGAACTTGGGGGTAGGCAGTCGAGTCACCCCATCCTGAATTCCCCTGGGTGTCTACTTTTCAAAAATATATAGGTTTGCTAGGTTTCCCTAGGTGCCGGCAGAGCCAGGGTTCAAAAACAAAAGGTAGTCTCTTTGCCCAAAAAGTGCACAATTTCACTGAAAAATTGAGTTGTGACCACGTTGCGTTTTGCGCTGTTTCCTGTCGCAGCCACTATGCCTATCCACGCAAGTGAGATACCATTTTTCTCGGGAGACCTGGGGGAACGCTGGGTGGGTGGAAATTAGTTGATCCACGCAGATTCCGGAACTTTCCACCACAGAAATGTGAGGAAAATGTGTTTTTTTTCCAATTTCTTAGCTTTGCAAGGGGTTCTGGGTAAGAGAACCTGGGGGTAGGCTGGCGAGTGACCCCATCCTGAATTTCCCTGGGTGTCTAATTTTCAAAAATAAATAGGTTTGCTAGGTTTCCCTAGGTGCCAGGAGAGCTAGGGTTCAAAAACAAAAGGTAGTCTCTTTGCCCAAAAAGTACACAATTTCACTGAAAAATTGAGTTGTGACCACGTTGCATTTTGCGCTGTTTCCTGTCGCAGCCACTATGCCTACCCACGCAAGTGAGATACCATTTTTCCCGGGAGACCTTGGGGAACGCTGGGTGGGTGGAAATTTGTTGATCCACGCAGATTCCGGAACTTTCCACCACAGAAATGTGAGGAAAATGTGGTTTTTTTTCCAATTTCTTAGCTTTGCAAGGGGTTCTGGGTAAGAGAACCTGGGAGTAGGCTGGCGATTGACCCCATCCTGAATTCCCCTGGGTGTCTAATTTTCAAAAATATATAGGTTTGCTAGGTTTCCCTAGGTGCCGGCAGAGCTAGGGTTCAAAAACAAAAGGTAGTCTCTTTGCCCAAAAAGGGCACATTTTCACTGCAAAATTGAGTTGTGACCACGTTGCGTTTTGCGCTGTTTCCTGTCGCAGGCACTATTCAGACCCAGGCAAGTGAGGTAGCATTTTTTTCAGGAGACCTGGGGGAACGCTGGGTGGGTGGAAATGTGTTGATCCACACAGATTCCAGAACTTTCCACCACGGAAATGTGAGGAAAATGTGTTTTTTTTTCAAAATTCTCAACTTTACAAGGGATTCAGGGTAAGAGAACCTGGGGGTAGGTAGTCAAGTCACCCCATCCTGAATTCCCCAGGGTGTCTACTTTTCAAAAATATATAGGTTTGCTAGGTTTCCCTAGGTGCCGGCAGAGCTAGGGTTCAAAAACAAAAGGTAGACTCTTTGCCCAAAAAGTGCAAAATTTCACTGAAAAATTGAGTTGTGACCACGTTGCGTTTTGCACTGTTTCCTGTCGCAGCCACTTTGCCTACCCACGCAAGTACGATACCATTTTTCTCGGGAGACCTGGGGGAATGCTGGGTGTGTAGAAATTTGTTGATCCACGTTGATTCCGGAACTTTCCACCACAGAAATGTGAGGAAAATGCGTTTTTTATTCCAATTTCTTTGATTTTCAAGGGATTCTGGGTAAGAGAACCTGGGGGTAGGCAGGCGAGTGACCCCATCCTTAATTCTCCTGGGTGTCTACTTTTCAAAAATATATAGGTTTCCTAGGTTTCCCTAGGTGCCGGCAGAGCTAGGGTTCAAAAACAAAAGGTAGTCTCTTTGCCCAAAAAGTAAACAATTTCACTGAAAAATTGAGTTGTGACCACGTTGCGTTTTGCGCTGTTTCCTGTCGCAGCCACTATGCCTACCCATGCAAGTGAGATACCATTTTTCTCGGGAGACCTTGGGGAACGCTGGGTGGGTGGAAATTTGTTGATCCACACAGGTTCTGGAACTTTCCACCACAGAAATATGAGGAAAATATGACTTTTTTTCCAATTTCTTAGCTTTGCAAGGGATTCTGGGTAAGAGAACCTGGGGGTAGGCATTCGAGTGACCCCATCCTGAATTCCCCTGGGTGTCTACTTTTCAAAAATATATAGGTTTGCTAGGTTTCCCTAGGTGCCGGCAGAGGTAGGGTTCAAAAACTAAAGGTAGTCTCTTTGCCCAAAAAGTGCACAATTTCACTGAAAAATTGAGTTGTGACCACGTTGCGTTTTGCGCTGTTTCCTGTCGCAGCCACTATGCCTACCCACGCAAGTGAGATACCATTTTTCTCAGGAGACCTGGAGGAACGCTGGGTGGGTGGAAATTTGTTGATCCACGCAGATTCCGGAACTTTCCACCACAGAAACATAAGGAAAATGTGTTTTTTTCCCAATTTCTTAGATTTGCAAGGGATTCTGGGTAAGAGAACCTGGGGGTAGGCAGTCGAGTCACCCCATCCTGAATTCCCCTGGGTGTCTACTTTTCAAAAATATATAGGTTTGCTAGGTTTCCCTAGGTGCCGGCAGAGCTAGGGTTCAAAAACAAAAGGTAGTCTCTTTGCCCAAAAAGTGCACAATTTCACTGAAAAATTGAGTTGTGACCACGTTGCGTTTTGCACTGTTTCCTGTCGCAGCCACTATGCCTATCCACGCAAGTGAGATACCATTTTTCTCAGGATACCTGGGGGAACACTGGGTGGGTGGAAATTAGTTGATCCACGCAGGTTCCGGAACTTTCCACCACAGAAATGTGAGGAAAATGCGTTTTTTTTTCAATTTCTTAGATTTGCAAGGGATTATGGGTAAGAGAACCTGGGGGTAGGCTGGCGAGTGACCCCATCCTGAATTCCCCTGGGTGTCTACATTTAAAAAATATATAGGTTTGCTAGGTTTCCCTAGGTGCGGGCAGAGCTAGGGTTCAAAAACAAAAGGTAGTCTCTTTGCCCAAAAAGTAAACAATTTCACTGAAAAATTGAGTTGTGACCACGTTGCGTTTTACGCTGTTTCCTGTCACAGCCACTATGCCTACCCACGCAAGTGAGATACCATTTTTCTCGGGAGACCTGGGGGAACGCTGGGTGGGTGGAAATTTGTTGATCCACGCAGATTCCAGAACTTTCCACCACAGAAATGTGAGGAAAATGCGTTTTTTTCTCCAATTTCTTAGCTTTGCAAGGGATTCTGGGTAAGAGAACCTAGGGGTAGGCAGTCGACTCACCCATCCTGAATTTCCCTGGGTGTCACCTTTTCAAAAATATATAGGTTTGCTAGGTTTCCCTAGGTGCCGGCAGAGCTAGGATTCAAAAACAAAAGGTAGTCTCTTTGCCCAAAAAGTGCACAATTTCACTGAAAAATTGAGTTGTGACCACATTGCGTTTTGCACTGTTTCCTGACGCAGCCACTATGCCTACCCACGCAAGTGAGATACCATTTTTCTCGGGAGACCTGGGGAAACGCTGGGTGGGTGGAAATTTGTTGATCCACGCAGATTCCGGAACTTTCCACCACAGAAATGTGAGGAAAATGCGTTTTTTTCCAATTTCTTAGCTTTGCAAGGGATTCTGGGTAAGAGAACCTGGGGGTAGGCAGGCGAGTGAGCCCATCCTGAATTTCCCTGGGTGTCTACTTTTCAAAAATATATAGGTTTGCTAGGTTTCCCTAGGTGCCGGCAGAGCTAGGGTTCAAAAACAAAAGGTAGTCTCTTTGCCCAAAAAGTGCTTAAATTTCACTGAAAAATTGAGTTGTGACCACGTTGCGTTTTGCACTGTTTCCTGTCGCAGCCACTATGCCTACCCACGCAAGTGAGATACCATTTTTCTCGGGAGACCTGGGGAACGCTGGGTGGGTGGAAATTTGTTGATCCACGCAGATTCCGCAACTTTCCACCACAGAAATGTAAGAAAAATTTGTTTTTTTTTCCAATTTCAAAACTTTGCAAGGGATTCTGGGTAAGAGAACCTGGATGTAGGCAGTCGAGTCACCCCATCCTGAATCCCCCTGGGTGTCTAATTTTTTAAAAATATATAGGTTTGCTAGGTTTCCCTAGGTGCCGGCAGAGCTAGGGTTCAAAAACAAAAGGTAGTCTCTTTGCCCAAAAAGGGCACATTTTCACTGCAAAATTGAGTTGTGACCACGTTGCGTTTTGCGCTGTTTCCTGTCGCAGGCACTATTCAGACCCAGGCAAGTGAGGTAGCACTTTTTTTAGGAGACCTGGGGGAACGCTGGGTGGGTGGAAATTTGTTGATCCACACAGATTCCAGAACTTTCCACCACGGAAATGTGAGGAAAATGTGTTTTATTTTCAAAATTCTCAACTTTACAAGGGATTCTGGGTAAGAGAACCTAGGGGTAGGCAGTCGAGTCAACCCATCCTGAATTCCCCAGGGTGTCTACTTTTCAAAAATATATAGGTTTGCTAGGTTTCCCTAGGTGCCGGCAGAGCTAGGGTTCAAAAACAAAAGGTAGACTCTTTGCCCAAAAAGTGCACAATTTCACTGAAAAATTGAGTTGTGACCACGTTGCGTTTTGCACTGTTTCCTGTTGCAGCCACTATGCCTACCCACGCAAGTGAGATACCATTTTTCTCGGGAGACCTGGGGGAATGCTGGGTGTGTAGAAATTTGTTGATCCACGTTGATTCCGGAACTTTCCACCACAGAAATGTGAGGAAAATTCGTTTTTTATTCCAATTTCTTAGATTTTCAAGGGATTCTGGGTAAGAGAACTTGAGGGTAGGCAGGCGAGTGACCCCATCCTGAATTCCCCTGGGTGTCTACTTTTCAAAAATATATAGGTTTCCCTAGGTGCCGGCAGAGCTAGGGTTCAAAAACAAAAGGTAGTCTCTTTGCCCAAAAAGTGCTTAAATTTCACTGAAAAATTGAGTTGTGACCACGTTGCGTTTTGCACTGTTTCCTGTCGCAGCCACTATGCCTACCCACGCAAGTGAGATACCATTTTTCTCTGGAGACCTGGGGAACGCTGGGTGGGTGGAAATTTGTTGATCCACGCAGATTCCGGAACTTTCCACCACAGAAATGTAAGAATTTTTTTTTTTTCCAATTTCAAAACTTTGCAAGGGATTCTGGGTAAGAGAACCTGGGGGTAGGCAGTCGAGTCACCCCATACTGAATTCCCCTGGGTATCTACTTTTTAAAAACTATATAGGTTTGCTAGGTTTCCCTAGGTGCCGGCAGAGCTAGGGTACCAAAACAAAAGGTAGTCTCTTTGCCCAAAAAGTGCACAATTTCACTGAAAAATTGAGTTGTGACCACGTTGCGTTTTGCACTGTTTCCTGTCGCAGCCACTATGCCTACCCACGCAAGTGAGATACCATTTTTCTCAGGAGACCTGGAGGAACGCTGGGTGGGTGGAAATTTGTTGATCCACGCAGATTCCGGAACTTTCCACCACAGAAACATAAGGAAAATGCGTTTTTTTCCCAATTTCTTAGCTTTGCAAGGGATTCTGGGTAAGAGAACCTGGGGGTAGGCAGTCGACTCACCCATCCTGAATTTCCCTGGGTGTCTACTTTTCAAAAATATATAGGTTTGCTAGGTTTCCCTAGGTGCGGGCAGAGCTAGGGTTCAAAAACAAAAGGTAGTCTCTTTGCCCAAAAAGTACAAAATTTCACTGAAAAATTGAGTTGTGACCACGTTGCGTTTTGCGCTGTTTCCTGTCACAGCCACTATGCCTACCCACGCAAGTGGGATACCATTTTTCTCGGGAGACCTGGGGGAACGCTGGGTGGGTGGAAATTTGTTGATCCACGCAGATTCCGGAACTTTCCACCACAGAAATGTGAGGAAAATGTGTTTTTTTTCCCAATTTCTTAGCTTTGCAAGGGATTCTGGGTGGTAAGAGAACCTGGGGGTAGGCAGTCGATTGACCCCATCCTGAATTTCCCTGGGTGTCTACTTTTCATAAATATATAGGTTTGCTAGGTTTCCCTAGGTGCCGGCAGAGCTAGGGTTCAAAAACAAAAGGTAGTCTCTTTGCCCAAAAAGTGCACAATTTCACTGAAAAATTGAGTTGTGACTGCGTTGCGTTTTGCGCTGTTTCCTGTCGCAGCCACTATGCCTACCCATGCAAGTGAGATACCATTTTTCACGAGAGACCTGGAGGAACGCTGGGTGGGTGGAAATGTGTTGATCCACGCAGATTCCGGAACTTTCCACCACAGAAATGTGAGAAAAATGTTTTTTTTTTCCAATTTCAAAACTTTGCAAGGGATTTTGGGTAAGAGAACCTGGATGTAGGCAGTAGAGTCACCCCATCCTGAATTCCCCTGGGTGTCTACTTTTTAAAAAAATATAGGTTTACTAGGTTTCCCTAGGTGCCGGCAGAGCTAGGGTTCAAAAACAAAAGGTAGTCTCTTTGCCCAAAAAAGGCACATTTTCACTGCAAAATTGAGTTGTGACCACAATGCGTTTTGCGCTGTTTCCTGTCGCAGGCACTATTCAGACCCAGGCAAGTGAGGTAGCATTTTTTTCAGGAGACCTGGGGGAACGCTGGGTGGGTGGAAATTTGTTGATCCACACAGATTCCAGAACTTTCCACCACGGAAATGTGAGGAAAATGTGTTTTTTTTTCAAAATTCTCAACTTTACAAGGGATTCAGGGTAAGAGAACCTGGGGGTAGGTAGTCGAGTCACCCCATCCTGAATTCCCCAGGGTGTCTACTTTTCAAAAATATATAGGTTTGCTAGGTTTCCCTAGGTGCCGGCAGAGCTAGGGTTCAAAAACAAAAGGTAGACTCTTTGCCCAAAAAGTGCACAATTTCACTGAAAAATTGAGTTGTGACCACGTTGCGTTTTGCGCTGTTTCCTGTCGCAGCCACTATGCCTACCCACGCAAGTGAGATACCATTTTTCTCGGGAGACCTGGGGGAACGCTGGGTGGGTGGAAATTTGTTGATCCACACAGATTCCGGAACTTTCCACCACAGAAATGTGAGGAAAATATGATTTTTTTTCCAATTTCTTAGCTTTGCAAGGGATTCTGGGTAAGAGAACCTGGGGGTAGGCAGTCGAGTCACCCCATCCTGAATTTCCCTGGGTATCTACTTTTTAAAAATATATAGGTTTGCTAGGTTTCCCTAGGTGCCGGCAGAGCAAGGGTTCAAAAACAAAAGGTAGTCTCTTTGCCCAAAAAGTGCACAATTTCACTGTAAAATTGAGTTGTGACCACGTTGCGTTTTGCGCTGTTTCCTGTCGCAGCCACTATGCCGACCCACGCAAGTGAGATATCATTTTTCTCGGGAGACCTAGGGGACCGCTGGGTGGGTGGAAATTTGTTGATCCACGCAGATTCCGGAACTTTTCCCCACAGAAATGTGAGGAAAATGTTTTCTTTGTTTCCAATTTCTTAGCTTTGCAAGGGATTCTGGGTAAGAGAACCTGGGGGTAGGCAGTCGAGTGACCCCATCCTGAATTCCCCTGGGTGTCTACTTTTCAAAAATATATAGGTTTGCTAGGTTTCCCTAGGTGCCGGCAGAGCTAGGGTTCAAAAACAAAAGGTAGTCTCTTTGCCCAAAAAGTGCACAATTTCACGAAAAATTGAGTTGTGACCACGTTGCGTTTTGCGCTGTTTCCTGTCGCAGCCACTATGCCTACCCACGCAAGTGAGATACCATTTTTCTCAGGAGACCTGGAGGAACGCTGGGTGGGTGGAAATTTGTTGATCCACGCAGATTCCGGAACTTTCCACCACAGAAATGTGAGGAAAATGCGTTTTTTTTTCTCCAATTGCTTAGATTTGCAAGGGATTATGGGTAAGAGAACCTGGGGGTAGGCTGGCGAGTGACCCCATCCTGAATTCCCCTGGGTGTCTACATTTAAAAAATATATAGGTTTGCTAGGTTTCCCTAGGTGCGGGCAGAGCTAGGGTTCAAAAACAAAAGGTAGTCTCTTTGCCCAAAAAGTACACAATTTCACTGAAAAATTGAGTTGTGACCACGTTGCGTTTTGCACTGTTTCCTGTCGCAGCCACTATGCCTACCCACGCAAGTGAGATACCATTTTTCTCGGGAGACGTGGGGGAACGCTGGGTAGGTGGAAATTTGTTGATCCACGCAGATTCCGGAACTTTCCACCACAGAAATGTAAGAAAAATTTGTTTTTTTTCCAATTTCAAAACTTTGCAAGGGATTCTGGGTAAGAGAACCTGGGGGTAGGCAGTCGAGTCACCCCATACTGAATTCCCCTGGGTATCTACTTTTTAAAAATATATAGGTTTGCTAGGTTTCCCTAGGTGCCGGCAGAGCTAGGGTTCAAAAACAAAAGGTAGTCTCTTTGCCCAAAAAGTGCACAATTTCACTGAAAAATTGAGTTGTGACCACGTTGCGTTTTGCGCTGTTTCCTGTCGCAGCCACTATGCCTACCCACGCAAGTGAGATACCATTTTTCTCAGGAGACCTGGAGGAACGCTGGGTGGGTGGAAATTTGTTGATCCACGCAGATTCCGGAACTTTCCACCACAGAAATGTGAGGAAAATGCCTTTTTTTTTCTCCAATTTCTTAGATTTGCAAGGGATTATGGGTAAGAGAACCTGGGGGTAGGCTGGCGAGTGACCCCATCCTGAATTCCCCTGGGTGTCTACATTTAAAAAACTATTTAGGTTTGCTAGGTTTCCCTAGGTGCGGGCAGAGCTAGGGTTCAAAAACAAAAGGTAGTCTCTTTGCCCAAAAAGTACACAATTTCACTGAAAAATTGAGTTGTGACCACGTTGCGTTTTGCGCTGTTTCCTGTCACAGCCACTATGCCTACCCACGCAAGTGAGATACCATTTTTCTCGGGAGACCTGGGGGAACGCTGGGTGGGTGGAAATTTGTTGATCCACGCAGATTCCGGAACTTTCCACCACAGAAATGTGAAGAAAATACGTTTTTTTCCAATTTCTTAGCTTTGCAAGGGATTCTGGGTAAGAGAACCTGGGGGTAGGCAGGCGAGTGAGCCCATCCTATATTTCCCTGGGTGTCTACTTTTCAAAAATATATAGGTTTGCTAGGTTTCCCTAGGTGCCGGCAGAGCTAGGGTTCAAAAACAAAAGGTAGTCTCTTTGCCCAAAAAGTGCTTAAATTTCACTGAAAAATTGAGTTGTGACCACGTTGCGTTTTGCACTGTTTCCTGTCGCAGCCACTATGCCTACCCACGCAAGTGAGATACCATTTTTCTCGGCAGACCTGGGGAACGCTGGGTGGGTGGAAATTTGTTGATCCACGCAGATTCCGGAACTTTCCACCACAGAAATGTAAGAAAAATTTGTTTTTTTTTCCAATTTTAAAACTTTGCAAGGGATTCTGGGTAAGAGAACCTGGATGTAGGCAGTCGAGTCACCCCATCCTGAATCCCCCTGGGTGTCTACTTTTTAAAAATATATAGGTTTGCTAGATTTCCCTAGGTGCCGGCAGTTCTAGGGTTCAAAAACAAAAGGTAGTCTCTTTGCCCAAAAAGGGCACATTTTCACTGCAAAATTGAGTTGTGACCACGTTGCGTTTTGCGCTGTTTCCTGTCGCAGGCACTATTCAGACCCAGGCAAGTGAGGTAGCACTTTTTTTCAGGAGACCTGGGGGAACGCTGGGTGGGTGGAAATTTGTTGATCCACACAGATTCCAGAACTTTCCACCACGGAAATGTGAGGAAAATGTGTTTTATTTTCAAAATTCTCAACTTTACAAGGGATTCTGGGTAAGAGAACCTGGGGGTAGGCAGTCGAGTCAACCCATCCTGAATTCCCCAGGGTGTCTACTTTTCAAAAATATATAGGTTTGCTAGGTTTCCCTAGGTGCCGGCAGAGCTAGGGTTCAAAAACAAAAGGTAGACTCTTTGCCCAAAAAGTGCACAATTTCACTGAAAAATTGAGTTGTGACCACGTTGCGTTTTGCACTGTTTCCTGTTGCAGCCACTATGCCTACCCACGCAAGTGAGATACCATTTTTCTCGGGAGACCTGGGGGAATGCTGGGTGTGTAGAAATTTGTTGATCCACGTTGATTCCGGAACTTTCCACCACAGAAATGTGAGGAAAATGCGTTTTTTATTCCAATTTCTTAGATTTTAAAGGGATTCTGGGTAAGAGAACTTGAGGGTAGGCAGGCGAGTGACCCCATCATGAATTCCCCTGGGTGTCTACTTTTCAAAAATATATAGGTTTCCCTAGGTGCCGGCAGAGCTAGGGTTCAAAAACAAAAGGTAGTCTCTTTGCCCAAAAAGTACACAATTTCACTGAAAAATTGAGTTGTGACCACGTTGCGTTTTGCGCTGTTTCCTGTCGCAGCCACTATGCCTACCCACGCAAGTGAGATACCATTTTTCTCGGGAGACCTGGGGGAACGCTGGGTGGGTGGAAATTTGTTGATCCACACAGATTCCGGAACTTTCCACCACCGAAATGTGAGGAAAATGTGTTTTTTTTTCCAATTTCTTATCTTTGCAAGGGATTCTGGGTAAGAGAACCTGGGGGTAGGCAGTCGAGTCACCCCATACTGAATTCCCCTGGGTATCTACTTTTTAAAAATATATAGGTTTGCTAGGTTTCCCTAGGTGCCGGCAGAGCTAGGGTACAAAAACAAAAGGTAGTCTCTTTGCCCAAAAAGTGCACAATTTCACTGAAAAATTGAGTTGTGACCACGTTGCGTTTTGCACTGTTTCCTGTCGCTGCCACTATGCCTACCCACGCAAGTGAGATACCATTTTTCTCGGGAGACCTGGGGGAACGCTGGGTGGGTGAAAATTTGATGATCCACGCAGATTCCGGAACTTTCCACCACAGAAATGTGAGAAAAATGCGTTTTTTTTCTCCAATTTCTTAGCTTTGCAAGGGATTCTGGGTAAGAGAACCTGGGGGTAGGCAGGCGAGTGACCCCATCCTGAATTCCCCTGGGTGTCTACTTTTCAAAAATATATAGGTTTGCTAGGTTTCCCTAGGTGCCGGTAGAGCTAGGGTTCAAAAACAAAAGGTAGTCTCTTTGCCCAAAAAGTGCTTAAATTTCACTGAAAAAAAATTGAGTTGTGACCACGTTGCGTTTTGCACTGTTTCCTGTCGCAGCCACTATGCCTACCCACGCAAGTGAGATAACATTTTTCTCGGGAGACCTGGGGAACGCTGGGTGGGTGGAAATTTGTTGATCCACGCAGATTCCGGAACTTTCCACCACAGAAATGTGAGAAAAATGTGTTTTTTTTTCCAATTTCAAAACTTTGCAAGGGATTTTGGGTAAGAGAACCTGGATGTAGGCATTCGAGTCACCCCATCCTGAATTCCCCTGGGTGTCTACTTTTTAAAAATATATAGGTTTGCTAGGTTTCCCTAGGTGCCGGCAGAGCTAGGGTTCAAAAACAAAAGGTAGTCTCTTTGCCCAAAAAGGGCACTTTTTTCACTGCAAAATTGAGTTGTGACCACGTTGTGTTTTGCGCTGTTTCCTGTCGCAGGCACTATGCCTACCCACGCAAGTGAGATACCATTTTTCTCAGGAGACCTGGGGAAATGCTGGGTGTGTAGAAATTTGTTGATCCACGTTGATTCCGGAACTTTCCACCACAGAAATGTGAGGAAAATGCGTTTTTTATTCCAATTTCTTAGATTTTCAAGGGATTCTGGGTAAGAGAACCTGGGGGTAGGCAGGCGAGTGACCCCGTCCTGAATTCCCCTGGGTGTCTAGTTTTCAAAAATATATAGGTTTCCTAGGTTTCCCTAGGTGCCGGCAGAGCTAGTGTTCAAAAACAAAAGGTAGTCTCTTTGCCCAAAAAGTACACAATTTCACTGAAAAATTGAGTTGTGACCACGTTGCGTTTTGCGCTGTTTCCTGTCGCAGCCACTATGCCTACCCACGCAAGTGAGATACCATTTTTCTCAGGAGACCTGGGGGAACGCTGGGTGGGTGGAAATTTGTTGATCCACACAGATTCCGGAACTTTCCACCACAGAAATGTGAGGAAAATGTGAGTTTTTTTTCCAATTTCTTAGCTTTGCAAGGGATTCTGGGTAAGAGAACCTGGGGGTAGGCAGTCGAGTCACCCCATCCTGATTTCCCCTGGGTATCTACTTTTTAAAAATATATAGGTTTGCTAGGTTTCCCTAGGTGCCGGCAGAGCTAGGGTTCAAAAACAAAAGGTAGTCTCTTTGCCCAAAAAGTGCACAATTTCACTGAAAAATTGAGTTGTGACCACGTTGCGTTTTGCGCTGTTTCCTGTCGCAGCCACTATGCCTACCCACGCAAGTGAGATACCATTTTTCTCAGGAGACGTGGGGGAACGCTGGGTGAGTGGAAATTTGTTGATCCACGCAGATTCTGGAACTTTACACCACAGAAATGTGAGGAAAATGCGTTTTTTTCCCAATTTCTTAGCTTTGCAAGGGATTCTGGGTAAGAGAACTTGGGGGTAGGCAGTCGAGTCACCCCATCCTGAATTCCCCTGGGTGTCTACTTTTCAAAAATATATAGGTTTGCTAGGTTTCCCTAGGTGCCGGCAGAGCTAGGGTTCAAAAACAAAAGGTAGTCTCTTTGCCCAAAAAGTGCACAATTTCACTGAAAAATTGAGTTGTGACCACGTTGCGTTTTGCGCTGTTTCCTGTCGCAGCCACTATGCCTACCCACGCAAGTGAGATACCATTTTTCTCGGGAGACCTGGGGGAACGCTGGGTGTGTGGAAATTTGTTGATCCACGCAGATTCCGGAACTTTCCACCACAGAAATGTGAGGAAAATGTGTTTTCTTTCTCCAATTTCTTAGCTTTGCAAGGGGTTCTGGGTAAGAGAACCTGGGGGTAGGCAGGCGAGTGAGCCTATCCTGAATTCCTCTGGGTGTCTACTTTTCAAAAATATATAGGTTTGCTAGGTTTTTCTAGGTGCCGGCAGAGCTAGGGTTAAAAAACAAAAGGTAGTCTCTTTGCCCAAAAAGTTTACAATTTCGCTGAAAAATTGAGTTGTGACCACATTGCGTTTTGCGCTGTTTCCTGTCGCAGCCACTATGCCTACCCACGCAAGTGAGATACCATTTTTTTTGGGAGACCTGGGGGAACGCTGGGTGGGTGGAAATTTGTTGATCCACGCAGATTCCGGAACTTTCCACCACAGAAATGTGAGGAAAATGTGTTTTTTTCCCAATTTCTTAGCTTTGCAAGGGATTCTGGGTAAGAGAACCTGGGGGTAGGCAGTCGACTCACCCATCCTGAATTCCCCTGGGTGTCTACTTTTCAAAAATATATAGGTTTGCTAGGTTTCCCTAGGTGCCGGCAGAGCTAGGGTTCAAAAACAAAAGGTAGTCTCTTTGCCCAAAAAGTGCACAATTTCACTGAAAAATTGAGTTGTGACCACGTTGCGTTTTGCGCTGTTTCCTGTCGCAGGCACTATGCCTACCCACGCAAGTGAGATACCATTTTTCTCGGGAGACCTGGGGGAATGCTGGGTGTGTAGAAATTTGTTGATCCACGTTGATTCCGGAACTTTCCACCACAGAAATGTGAGGAAAATGCGTTTTTTATTCCAATTTCTTAGATTTTCAAGGGATTCTGGGTAAGAGAACCTGGGGGTAGGCAGGCGAGTGACCCCGTCCTGAATTCCCCTGGGTGTCTACTTTTCAAAAATATATAGGTTTGCTAGGTTTCCCTAGGTGCCGGCAGAGCTAGGGTTCAAAAACAAAAGGTAGTCTCTTTGCCCAAAAAGTGCACAATTTCACTGAAAAATTGAGTTGTGACCACGTTGCGTTTTGCGCTGTTTCCTGTCGCAGCCACTATGCCTACCCACGCAAGTGAGATACCATTTTTCTCGGGAGACCTGGGGGAACGCTGGGTGTGTGGAAATTTGTTGATCCACGCAGATTCCGGAACTTTCCACCACAGAAATGTGAGGAAAATGTGTTTTTTTACTCCAATTTCTTAGCTTTGCAAGGGGTTCTGGGTAAGAGAACCTGGGGGTAGGCAGGCGAGTGAGCCCATCCTGAATTCCTCTGGGTGTCTACTTTTCAAAAATATATAGGTTTGCTAGGTTTTTCTAGGTGCCGGCAGAGCTAGGGCTAAAAAACAAAAGGTAGTCTCTTTGCCCAAAAAGTGCTTAAATTTCACTGAAAAATTGAGTTGTGACCACGTTGCGTTTTGCACTGTTTCCTGTCGCAGCCACTATGCCTACCCACGCAAGTGAGATACCATTTTTCTCGGGAGACCTGGGGAACGCTGGGTGGGTGGAAATTTGTTGATCCACGCAGATTCCGGAACTTTCCACCACAGAAATGTAAGAAAAATTTGTTTTTTTTTCCAATTTCAAAACTTTGCAAGGGATTCTGGGTAAGAGAACCTGGATGTAGGCAGTCGAGTCACCCCATCCTGAATCCCCCTGGGTGTCTACTTTTTAAAAATATATAGGTTTGCTAGGTTTCCCTAGGTGCCGGCAGAGCTAGGGTTCAAAAACAAAAGGTAGTCTCTTTGCCCAAAAAGGGCACATTTTCACTGCAAAATTGAGTTGTGACCACGTTGCGTTTTGCGCTGTTTCCTGTTGCAGGCACTATTCAGACCCAGGCAAGTGAGGTAGCACTTTTTTTCAGGAGACCTGGGGGAACGCTGGGTGGGTGGACATTTGTTGATCCACACAGATTCCAGAACTTTCCACCACGGAAATGTGAGGAAAATGTGTTTTATTTTCAAAATTCTCAACTTTACAAGGGATTCTGGGTAAGAGAACCTGGGGGTAGGCAGTCGAGTCAACCCATCCTGAATTCCCCAGGGTGTCTACTTTTCAAAAATATATAGGTTTGCTAGGTTTCCCTAGGTGCCGGCAGAGCTAGGGTTCAAAAACAAAAGGTAGACTCTTTGCCGAAAAAGTGCGCAATTTCACTGAAAAATTGAGTTGTGACCACGTTGCATTTTGCACTGTTTCCTGTTGCAGCCACTATGCCTACCCACGCAAGTGAGATACCATTTTTCTCGGGAGACCTGGGGGAATGCTGGGTGTGTAGAAATTTGTTGATCCACGTTGATTCCGGAACTTTCCACCACAGAAATGTGAGGAAAATGCGTTTTTTATTCCAATTTCTTAGATTTTCAAGGGATTCTGGGTAAGAGAACTTGAGGGTAGGCAGGCGAGTGACCCCATCCTGATTTCCCCTGGGTGTCTACTTTTCAAAAATATATAGGTTTCCCTAGGTGCCGGCAGAGCTAGGGTTCAAAAACAAAAGGTAGTCTCTTTGCCCAAAAAGTGCACAATTTCACTGAAAAATTGAGTTGTGACCACGTTGCATTTTGCACTGTTTCCTGTCGCAGCCACTATGCCTACCCATGCAAGTGAGATACCATTTTTCTCGGGAGACCTGGGGAACGCTGGGTGGGTGGAAATTTGTTGATCCACGCAGATTCCGGAACTTTCCACCACAGAAATGTAAGAAAAATTTGTTTTTTTTTCCAATTTCAAAACTTTGCAAGGGATTCTGGGTAAGAGAACCTGGGGGTAGGCAGTCGAGTCACCCCATCCTGAATTCCCCTGGGTGTCTACTTTTCAAAAATATATAGGTTTGCTAGGTTTCCCTAGGTGCCGGCAGAGCTAGGGTTAAAAAACAAAAGGTAGTCTCTTTGCCCAAAAAGTGCACAATTTCACTGAAAAATTGAGTTGTGACCACGTTGCGTTTTGCACTGTTTCCTGTCGCAGCCACTATGCCTATCCACGCAAGTGAGATACCATTTTTCTCAGGATACCTGGGGGAACGCTGGGTGGGTGGAAATTAGTTGATCCACGCAGATTCCGGAACTTTCCACCACAGAAATGTGAGGAAAATGTGTTTTTTTTCTCCAATTTCTTAGATTTGCAAGGGATTATGGGTAAGAGAACCTGGGGGTAGGCTGGCGAGTGACCCCATCCTGAATTCCCCTGGGTGTCTACATTTAAAAAATATATAGGTTTGCTAGGTTTCCCTAGGTGCGGGCAGAGCTAGGATTCAAAAACAAAAGGTAGTCTCTTTGCCCTAAAAGTACACAATTTCACTGAAAAATTGAGTTGTGACCACGTTGCGTTTTGCGCTGTTTCCTGTCACAGCCACTATGCCTACCCACGCAAGTGAGATACCATTTTTCTCGGGAGACCTGGGGGAACGCTGGGTGGGTGGAAATTTGTTGATCCACGCAGATTCCAGAACTTTCCACCACAGAAATGTGAGGAAAATGCGTTTTTTTTCTCCAATTTCTTAGATTTGCAAGGGATTCTGGGTAAGAGAACCTGGGGGTAGGCAGTCGAGTCACCCATCCTGAATTTCCCTGGGTGTCTACTTTTCAAAAATATATAGGTTTGCTAGGTTTCCCTAGGTGCCGGCAGAGCTAGGGTTCAAAAACAAAAGGTAGTCTCTTTGCCCAAAAAGTGCACAATTTCACTGAAAAATTGAGTTGTGACCACATTGCGTTTTGCACTGTTTCCTGACGCAGCCACTATGCCTACCCACGCAAGTGAGATACCATTTTTCTCGGGAGACCTGGGGGAACGCTGGGTGGGTGGAAATTTGTTGATCCACGCAGATTCCGGAACTTTCCACCACAGAAATGTGAGGAAAATGCGTTTTTTTCCAATTTCTTAGCTTTGCAAGGGATTCTGGGTAAGAGAACCTGGGGGTAGGCAGGCGAGTGAGCCCATCCTGAATTTCCCTGGGTGTCTACTTTTTAAAAATATATAGGTTTGCTAGGTTTCCCTAGGTGCCGGCAGAGCTAGGGTTCAAAAACAAAAGGTAGTCTCTTTGCCCAAAAAGTGCTTAAATTTCACTGAAAAATTGAGTTGTGACCACGTTGCGTTTTGCGCTGTTTCCTGTCGCAGGCACTATTCAGACCCAGGCAAGTGAGGTAGCTTTTTTTTTCAGGAGACCTGGGGGAACGCTGGGTGGGTGGAAATTTGTTGATCCACACAGATTCCAGAACTTTCCACCACAGAAATGTGAGGAAAATGTGTTTTATTTTCAAAATTCTCAACTTTACAAGGGATTCTGGGTAAGAGAACCTGGGGGTAGGCAGTCGAGTCAACCCATCCTGAATTCCCCAGGGTGTCTACTTTTCAAAAATATATAGGTTTGCTAGGTTTCCCTAGGTGCCGGCAGAGCTAGGGTTCAAAAACAAAAGGTAGACTCTTTGCCCAAAAAGTGCACAATTTCACTGAAAAATTGAGTTGTGACCACGTTGCGTTTTGCACTGTTTCCTGTTGCAGCCACTATCCCTACCCACGCAAGTGAGATACCATTTTTCTCGGGAGACCTGGGGGAATGCTGGGTGTGTAGAAATGTGTTGATCCACGTTGATTCCGGAACTTTCCACCACAGAAATGTGAGGAAAATGCGTTTTTTATTCCAATTTCTTAGATTTTCAAGGGATTCTGGGTAAGAGAACTTGAGGGTAGGCAGGCGAGTGACCCCATCATGAATTCCCCTGGGTGTCTACTTTTCAAAAATATATAGGTTTCCCTAGGTGCCGGCAGAGCTAGGGTTCAAAAACAAAAGGTAGTCTCTTTGCCCAAAAAGTACACAATTTCACTGAAAAATTGAGTTGTGACCACGTTGCGTTTTGCGCTGTTTCCTGTCGCAGCCACTATGCCTACCCACGCAAGTGAGATACCATTTTTCTCGGGAGACCTGGGGGAACGCTGGGTGGGTGGAAATTTGTTGATCCACACAGATTCCGGAACTTTCCACCACCGAAATGTGAGGAAAATGTGGTTATTTTCCAATTTCTTATCTTTGCAAGGGATTCTGGGTAAGAGAACCTGGGGTAAGGCAGTCGAGTCACCCCATACTGAATTCCCCTGGGTATCTACTTTTTAAAAATTTATAGGTTTGCTAGGTTTCCCTAGGTGCCGGCAGAGCTAGGGTACAGAAACAAAAGGTAGTCTCTTTGCCCAAAAAGTGCACAATTTCACTGAAAAATTGAGTTGTGACCACGTTGCGTTTTGCACTGTTTCCTGTCGCAGCCACTATGCCTACCCACGCAAGTGAGATACCATTTTTCTCGGGAGACCTGGGGAACGCTGGGTGGGTGGAAATTTGTTGATCCACGCAGATTCCGGAACTTTCCACCACAGAAATATGAGAAAAATGTGGGTTTTTTTCCAATTTCAAAATTTGCAAGGGATTTTGGGTAAGAGAACCTGGATGTAGGCATTCGAGTCACCCCATCCTGAATTCCCCTGGGTGTCTACTTTTTAAAAATATATAGGTTTGCTAGGTTTCCCTAGGTGCCGGCAGAGCTAGGGTTCAAAAACAAAAGGTAGTCTCTTTGCCCAAAAAGGGCACTTTTTTCACTGCAAAATTGAGTTGTGACCACGTTGCGTTTTGCGCTGTTTCCTGTCGCAGGCACTATTCAGACCCAGGCAAGTGAGGTAGCATTTTTTTCAGGAGACCTGGGGGAGCGCTGGGTGGGTGGAAAATTGTTGATCCACACAGATTCCAGAACTTTCCACCAAGGAAATGTGAGGAAAATGTGTTTTTTTTCAAAATTCTCAACTTTACAAGGGATTCAGGGTAAGAGAACCTTGGGGTAGGCAGTCGAGTCACCCCATCCTGAATTCCCCAGGGTGTCTACTTTTTAAAAATATAAAGGTTTGCTAGGTTTCCCTAAGTGCCGGCAGAGCTAGGGTTCAAAAACAAAAGGTAGTCTCTTTGCCCAAAAAGTGCACAATTTCACTGAAAAATTGAGTTGTGACCACGTTGCGTTTTGCACTGTTTCCTGTCGCAGCCACTATGCCTACCCACGCAAGTGAGATACCATTTTTCTCGGGAGACCTGGGGGAACGCTGGGTGGGTGAAAATTTGTTGATCCACGCAGATTCCGGAACTTTCCACCACAGAAATGTGAGGAAAATGCGTTTTTTTCTCCAATTTCTTAGCTTTGCAAGGGATTCTGGGTAGGAGAACCGTGGGGTAGGCAGGCGAGTGACCCCATCCTGAATTCCCCTGGGTGTCTACTTTTCAAAAATATATAGGTTTGCTAGGTTTCCCTAGGTGCCGGCAGAGCTAGGGTTCAAAAACAAAAGGTAGTCTCTTTGCCCAAATAGTGCACAATTTCACTGAAAAATGGAGTTGTGACCACGTTGCGTTTTGCGCTGTTTCCTGTCGCAGCCACTATGCCTACCCACGCAAGTGAGATACCATTTTTCTCGGGAGACCTGGGGAACGCTGGGTGGGTGGAAATTTGTTGATCCACGCAGATTCCGGAACTTTCCACCACAGAAATGTGAAAAAAATGTTTTTTTTTTTCCAATTTCAAAAATTTGCAAGGGATTTTGGGTAAGAGAACCTGGATGTTGGCAGTCGAGTCACCCCATCCTGAATTCCCCTGGGTGTCTACTTTTTAAAAATATATAGGTTTGCTAGGTTTCCCTAGGTGCCGGCAGAGCTAGGGTTCAAAAACAAAAGGTAGTCTCTTTGCCCAAAAAGGGCACATTTTTCACTGCAAAATTGAGTTGTGACCACGTTGCGTTTTGCGCTGTTTCCTGTCGCAGGCACTATTCAGACCCAGGCAAGTGAGGTAGCAGTTTTTTCAGGAGACCTGGGGGAACGCTGGGTTGGTGGAAATTTGTTGATCCACACAGATTCCCGAACTTTCCACCACGGAAATGTGAGGAAAATGTGTTTTTTTTCAAAATTCTCAACTTTACAAGGGATTCAGAGTATGAGAACCTAGGGGTAGGCAGTCGAGTCACCCCATCCTGAATTCCCCAGGGTGTCTACCTTTCAAAAATATATAGGTTTGCTAGGTTTCCCTAGGTGCCAGCAGAGCTAGGGTTCAAAAACAAAAGGTAGACTCTTTGCCCAAAAAGTGCAAAATTTCACTGAAAAATTGAGTTGTGACCACGTTGCGTTTTGCACTGTTTCCTGTCGCAGCCACTATGCCTACCCACGCAAGTGAGATACCATTTTTCTCGGGAGACCTGGGGGAACGCTGGGTGGGTGGAAATTTGTTGATCCACACAGATTCGGGAACTTTCCACCACAGAAATGTGAGGAAAATGCGTTTTTTTCTCCAATTTCTTAGTTTTGCAAGGGATTCTGGGTAAGAGAACTGTGGGGGTAGGCAGGCGAGTGACCCCATCCTGAATTCCCCTGGGTGTCTACTTTTCAAAAATATATAGGTTTGCTAGGTTTCCCTAGGTGCCGGCAGAGCTAGGGTTCAAAAACAAAAGGTAGTCTCTTTGCCCAAATAGTGCACAATTTCACTGAAAAATTGAGTTGTGACCACGTTGCGTTTTGCGCTGTTTCCTGTCGCAGCCACTATGCCGACCCACGCAAGTGAGATACCATTTTTCTCGGGAGAACTGGGGGAATGCTGGGTGTGTAGAAATTTGTTGATCCACGTTGATTCCGGAACTTTCCACCACAGAAATGTGAGGAAAATGCGTTTTTTATTCCAATTTCTTAGATTTTCAAGGGATTCTGGGTAAGAGAACCTGGGGGTACGCAGGCGAGTGAACCCATCCTGAATTCCCCTGGGTGTCTACTTTTCAAAAATATATAGGTTACCTAGGTTTCCCTAGGTGCCGGCAGAGCTAGGGTTCAAAAACAAAAGGTAGACTCTTTGCCCAAAAAGTACACAATTTCACTAAAGAATTGAGTTGTGACCACGTTGCGTTTTGCGCTGTTTCCTGTCGCAGCCACTATGCCTACCCACGCAAGTGAGATACCATTTTTCTCGGGAGACCTGGGGGAACGCTGGGTGGGTGGAAATTTGTTGATCCACACAGATTCCGGAACTTTCCACCACAGAAATGTGAGGAAAATGTGATTTCTTTTCCAATTTCTTAGCTTTGCAAGGGATTCTGGGTAAGAGAACCTGGGGGTAGGCAGGCGAGTGACCCCATCCTAAATTCCCCTGGGTGTCTACTTTTCAAAAATATATAGGTTTGCTAGGTTTCCCTAGGTGCCGGCAGAGCTAGG
The DNA here is from genome assembly GCF_964263255.1 of Lissotriton vulgaris. Classification (NCBI taxonomy): domain Eukaryota; kingdom Metazoa; phylum Chordata; class Amphibia; order Caudata; family Salamandridae; genus Lissotriton; species Lissotriton vulgaris. Next base: position 915,061,969 of record NC_141694.1, on the reverse strand, counting down.
GTTCAAAAACAAAAGGTAGTCTCTTTGCCCAAAAAGTGCACAATTTCACTGAAAAATTGAGTTGTGACCACGTTGCGTTTTGCGCTGTTTCCTGTCGCAGCCACTATGCCTACCCACGTAAGTGAGATACCATTTTTCTCAGGAGACCTGGAGGAACGCTGGGTGGGTGGAAATTTGTTGATCCACGCAGATTCCGGAACTTTCCACCACAGAAATGTGAGTAAAATGCGTTTTTTTTTCCAATTCCTTAGATTTGCAAGGGATTCTGGGTAAGAGAACCTGGGGGTAGGCAGTCGAGTGACCCCATCCTAAATTCCCCTGGGTGTCTACTTTTCAAAAATATATAGGTTTGCTAGGTTTCCCTAGGTGCCGGCAGAGCTAGGGTTCAAAAACAAAAGGTAGTCTCTTTGCCCAAAAAGTGCACAATTTCACTGAAAAATTGAGTTGTGACCACGTTGCGTTTTGTGCTGTTTCCTGTCGCAGCCACTATGCCTACCCATGCAAGTGAGATACCATTTTTCACGGGAGACCTGGGGGACCGCTGGGTGGGTGGAAATTTGTTGATCCACGCAGATTCCGGAACTTTCCACCACAGAAATATAAGGAAAATGCGTTTTTTTCCCAATTTCTTAGCTTTGCAAGGGATTCTGGGTAAGAGAACCTGGGGGTAGGCAGTCGAGTCACCCCATCCTAAATTTCCCTGGGTGTCTACTTTTCAAAAATATATAGGTTTGCTAGGTTTCCCTAGGTGCCGGCAGAGCTAGGGTTCAAAAACAAAAGGTAGTCTCTTTGCCCAAAAAGTGCACAATTTCACTGAAAAATTGAGTTGTGACCACGTTGCGTTTTGCACTGTTTCCTGTCGCAGCCACTATGCCTATCCACGCGAGTGAGATACCATTTTTCTCAGGATACCTGGGGGAACGCTGGGTGGGTGGAAATTAGTTGATCCACGCAGATTCCGGAACTTTCCACCACAGAAATGTGAGGAAAATGCGTTTTTTTTCTCCAATTTCTTAGATTTGCAAGGGATTCTGGGTAAGAGAACTTGGGGGTAGGCTGGCGAGTGACCCCATCCTGAATTCCCCTGGGTGTCTACTTTTAAAAAATATATAGGTTTGCTAGGTTTCCCTAGGTGTGGGCAGAGCTAGGGTTCAAAAACAAAAGGTAGTCTCTTTGCCCAAAAAGTACACAATTTCACTGAAAAATTGAGTTGTGACCACGTTGCATTTTGCGCTGTTTCCTGTCACAGCCACTATGCCTACCCACGCAAGTGAGATACCATTTTTCTCGGGAGACCTGAGGGAACGCTGGGTGGGTGGAAATTTGTTGATCCACGCAGATTCCAGAACTTTCCACCAAAGAAATGTGAGGAAAATGTGTTTTTTTTCCCAATTTCTTAGCTTTGCAAGGGATTCTGGGTAAGAGAACCTGGGGGTAGGCAGTCGAGTCACCCCATCCTGAATTCCCCTGGGTGTCTACTTTTCAAAAATATATAGGTTTGCTAGGTTTTTCTAGGTGCCGGCAGAGCTAGGGTTCAAAAACAAAAGGTAGTCTCTTTGCCCAAAAAGTGCTTAAATTTCACAGAAAAATTGAGTTGTAACCACGTTGCGTTTTGCACTGTTTCCTGTCGCAGCCACTATGCCTACCCACGCAAGTGAGATACCATTTTTCTCGGGAGACCGGGGAAACGCTGGGTGGGTGGAAATTTGTTGATCCACGCAGATTCCGGAACTTTCCACCACAGAAATGTAAGAAAAATGTGTTTTTTTTCCAATTTCAAAACTTTGCAAGGGATTCTGGGTAAGAGAACCTGGATGTAGGCAGTCGAGTCACCCCATCCTGAATCCCCCTGGGTGTCTACTTTTTAAAAATATATAGGTTTGCTAGGTTTCCCTAGGTGCCGGCAGAGCTAGGGTTCAAAAACAAAAGGTAGTCTCTTTGCCCAAAAAGGGCACTTTTTCACTGAAAAATTGAGTTGTGACCACGTTGCGTTTTGCGCTGTTTCCTGTCGCAGCCACTATGCCTACCCACGTAAGTGAGATACCATTTTTCTCAGGAGACCTGGAGGAACGCTGTGTGGGTGGAAATTTGTTGATCCACGTAGATTCCGGAACTTTCCACCACAGAAATGTGAGTAAAATGCGTTTTTTTTTCCAATTCCTTAGATTTGCAAGGGATTCTGGGTAAGAGAACCTGGGGGTAGGCAGTCGATTGACCCCATCCTGAATTCCCCTCGGTGTCTACTTTTCAAAAATATATAGGTTTGCTAGGTTTCCCTAGGTGCCGGCAGAGCTAAGGTTCAAAAACAAAAGGTAGTCTCTTTGCCCAAAAAGTGCACAATTTCACTGAAAAATTGAGTTGTGACCACGTTGCGTTTTGTGCTGTTTCCTGTCGCAGCCACTATGCCTACCCATGCAAGTGAGATACCATTTTTCACGGGAGACCTGGGGGACCGCTGGGTGGGTGGCAATTTGTTGATCCATGCAGATTCCGGAACTTTTCACCACAGAAATGTGAGGAAAATGTTTTTTTTGTTTCCAATTTCTTAGCTTTGCAAGGGATTCTGGGTAAGAGAACCTGGGGGTAGGCAGTCGAGTGACCCCATCCTAAATTCCCCTGGGTGTCTACTTTTCAAAAATATATAGGTTTGCTAGGTTTCCCTAGGTGCCGGCAGAGCTAGGGTTCAAAAACAAAAGGTAGTCTCTTTGCCCAAAAAGTGCACAATTTCACTGAAAAATTGAGTTGTGACCACGTTGCGTTTTGCGCTGTTTCCTGTCGCAGCCACTATGCCTACCCACGTAAGTGAGATACCATTTTTCTCAGGAGACCTGGAGGAACGCTGGGTGGGTGGAAATTTGTTGATCCACGCAGATTCCGGAACTTTCCACCACAGAAATGTGAGTAAAATGCGTTTTTTTTTCCAATTCCTTAGATTTGCAAGGGATTCTGGGTAAGAGAACCTGGGGGTAGGCAGTCGAGTGACCCCATCCTAAATTCCCCTGGGTGTCTACTTTTTAAAAATATATAGGTTTGCTAGGTTTCCCTAGGTGCCGGCAGAGCTAGGGTTCAAAAACAAAAGGTAGTCTCTTTGCCCAAAAAGTGCACAATTTCACTGAAAAATTGAGTTGTGACCACGTTGCGTTTTGCGCTGTTTCCTGTCGCAGCCACTATGCCTACCCACGTAAGTGAGATACCATTTTTCTCAGGAGACCTGGAGGAACGCTGGGTGGGTGGAAATTTGTTGATCCACGCAGATTCCGGAACTTTCCACCACAGAAATGTGAGTAAAATGCGTTTTTTTTCCAATTCCTTAGATTTGCAAGGGATTCTGGGTAAGAGAACCTGGGGGTAGGCAGTCGATTGACCCCATCCTGAATTCCCCTGGGTGTCTACTTTTCAAAAATATATAGGTTTGCTAGGTTTCCCTAGGTGCCGACAGAGCTAGGGTTCAAAAACAAAAGGTAGTCTCTTTGCCCAAAAAGTGCACAATTTCACTGAAAAATTGAGTTGTGACCACGTTGCGTTTTGTGCTGTTTCCTGTCGCAGCCACTATGCCTACCCATGCAAGTGAGATACCATTTTTCACGGGAGACCTGGGGGACCGCTGGGTGGGTGGAAATTTGTTGATCCACGCAGATTCCGGAACTTTCCACCACAGAAATATAAGGAAAATGCGTTTTTTTCCCAATTTCTTAGCTTTGCAAGGGATTCTGGGTAAGAGAACCTGGGGGTAGGCAGTCGAGTCACCCCATCCTAAATTTCCCTGGGTGTCTACTTTTCAAAAATATATAGGTTTGCTAGGTTTCCCTAGGTGCCGGCAGAGCTAGGGTTCAAAAACAAAAGGTAGTCTCTTTGCCCAAAAAGTGCACAATTTCACTGAAAAATTGAGTTGTGACCACGTTGCGTTTTGCACTGTTTCCTGTCGCAGCCACTATGCCTATCCATGCGAGTGAGATACCATTTTTCTCAGGATACCTGGGGGAACGCTGGGTGGGTGGAAATTAGTTGATCCACGCAGATTCCGGAACTTTCCACCACAGAAATGTGAGGAAAATGCGTTTTTTTTTCCAATTTCAAAACTTTGCAAGGGATTCTGGGTAAGAGAACCTGGATGTAGGCAGTCGAGTTACCCCATCCTGAATCCCCCTGGGTGTCTACTTTTTAAAAATATATAGGTTTGCTAGGTTTCCCTAGGTGCCGGCAGAGCTAGGGTTCAAAAACAAAAGGTAGTCTCTTTGCCCAAAAAGTGCTTAAATTTCACAGAAAAATTGAGTTGTAACCACGTTGCGTTTTGCACTGTTTCCTGTCGCAGCCACTATGCCTACCCACGCAAGTGAGATACCATTTTTCTCGGGAGACCGGGGAAACGCTGGGTGGGTGGAAATTTGTTGATCCACGCAGATTCCGGAACTTTCCACCACAGAAATGTAAGAAAAATGTGTTTTTTTTCCAATTTCAAAACTTTGCAAGGGATTCTGGGTAAGAGAACCTGGATGTAGGCAGTCGAGTCACCCCATCCTGAATCCCCCTGGGTGTCTACTTTTAAAAAATATATAGGTTTGCTAGGTTTCCCTAGGTGCCGGCAGAGCTAGGGTTCAAAAACAAAAGGTAGTCTCTTTGCCCAAAAAGGGCACTTTTTCACTGCAAAATTGAGTTGTGACCACGTTGCGTTTTGCGCTGTTTCCTGTCGCAGGCACTATTCAGACCCAGGCAAGTGAGGTAGCACTTTTTTTCAGGAGACCTGGGGGAACGCTGGGTGGGTGGAAATTTGTTGATCCACACAGATTCCAGAACTTTCCACCACGGAAATGTGAGGAAAATGTGTTTTATTTTCAAAATTCTCAACTTTACAAGGGATTCTGGGTAAGAGAACCTGGGGGTAGGCAGTCGAGTCACCCCATCCTGGATTCCCCGGGGTGTCTACTTTTCAAAAATATATAGGTTTGCTAGGTTTCCCTAGGTGCCGGCAGAGCTAGGGTTCAAAAACAAAAGGTAGACTCTTTGCCCAAAAAGTGCACAATTTCACTGAAAAATTGAGTTGTGACCACGTTGAGTTTTGCACTGTTTCCTGTCGCAGCCACTATGCCTACCCACGCAAGTGAGATACCATTTTTCTCGGGAGACCTGGGGGAATGCTGGGTGTGTAGAAATTTGTTGATCCACGTTGATTCCGGAACTTTCCACCACAGAAATGTGAGGAAAATGCGTTTTTTATTCCAATTTCTTAGATTTTCAAGGGATTCTGGGTAAGAGAACTTGAGGGTAGGCAGGCGAGTGACCCCATCCTGAATTCCCCTGGGTGTCTACTTTTCAAAAATATATAGGTTTCCTGGGTTTCACTAGGTGCCGGCAGAGCTAGGGTTCAAAAACAAAAGGTAGTCTCTTTGCCCAAAAGTACACAATTTCGCTGAAAAATTGAGTTGTGACCACATTGCGTTTTGCGCTGTTTCCTGTCGCAGCCACTATGCCTACCCACGCAAGTGAGATACCATTTTTCTCGGGAGACCTGGGGGAACGCTGGGTGGGTGGAAATTTGTTGATCCACACAGATTCCGGAACTTTCCACCACCAAAATGTGAGGAAAATGTGTTTTTTTTTCCAATTTCTTAGCTTTGCAAGGGATTCTGGGTAAGAGAACCTGGGGGTAGGCAGTCGAGTCACCCCATACTGAATTTCCCTGGGTATCTACTTTTTAAAAATATATAGGTTTGCTAGGTTTCCCTAGGTGCCGGCAGAGCTAGGGTACAAAAACAAAAGGTAGTCTCTTTGCCCAAAAAGTGCACAATTTCACTGAAAAATTGAGTTGTGACCACGTTGCGTTTTGCGCTGTTTCCTGTCACAGCCACTATGCCTACCCACGCAAGTTAGATACCATTTTTCTCGGGAGACCTGGGGAACGCTGGGTGGGTGGAAATTTGTTGATCCACGCAGATTCCGGAACTTTCCACCACAGAAATGTGAGAAAAATGTGTTTTTTTTTCCAATTTCAAAAATTTGCAAGGGATTTTGGGTAAGAGAACCTGGATGTTGGCAGTCGAGTCACCCCATCCTGAATTCCCCTGGGTGTCTACTTTTTAAAAATATATAGGTTTGCTAGGTTTCCCTAGGTGCCGGCAGAGCTAAGGTTCAAAAACAAAAGGTAGTCTCTTTGCCCAAAAAGGGCACATTTTTCACTGCAAAATTGAGTTGTGACCACGTTGCGTTTTGCGCTGTTTCCTGTCGCAGGCACTATTCAGACCCAGGCAAGTGAGGTAGCATTTTTTTCAGGAGACCTGGGGGAACGCTGGGTTGGTGGAAATTTGTTGATCCACACAGATTCCAGAACTTTCCACCACAGAAATGTGAGGAAAATGTGTTTTTTTTCAAAATTCTCAACTTTACAAGGGATTCAGAGTAAGAGAACCTAGGGGTAGGCAGTCGAGTCACCCCATCCTGAATTCCCCAGGGTGTCTACCTTTCAAAAATATATAGGTTTGCTAGGTTTCCCTAGGTGCCGGCAGAGCTAGGGTTAAAAAACAAAAGGTAGACTCTTTGCCCAAAAAGTGCAAAATTTCACTGAAAAATTGAGTTGTGACCACGTTGCGTTTTGCACTGTTTCCTGTCGCAGCCACTATGCCTACCCACGCAAGTGAGATACCATTTTTCTCGGGAGACCTGGGGGAACGCTGGGTGGGTGAAAATTTGTTGATCCACGCAGATTCTGGAACTTTCCACCACAGAAATGTGAGGAAAATGCGTTTTTTTTCTCCAATTTCTTAGTTTTGCAAGGGATTCTGGGTAAGAGAACCGTGGGGGTAGGCAGGCGAGTGACCCCATCCTGAATTCCCCTGGGTGTCTACTTTTCAAAAATATATAGGTTTGCTAGGTTTCCCTAGGTGCCGGCAGAGCTAGGCTTCAAAAACAAAAGGTAGTCTCTTTGCCCAAATAGTGCACAATTTCACTGAAAAATTGAGTTGTGACCACGTTGCGTTTTGCGCTGTTTCCTGTCGCAGCCACTATGCCGACCCACGCAAGTGAGATACCATTTTTCTCGGGAGACCTGGGGGAATGCTGGGTGTGTAGAAATTTGTTGATCCACGTTGATTCCGGAACTTTCCACCACAGAAATGTGAGGAAAATGCGTTTTTTATTCCAATTTCTTAGATTTTCAAGGGATTCTGGGTAAGAGAACCTGGGGGTAGGCAGGCAAGTGACCCCATCCTGAATTCCCCTGGGTGTCTACTTTTCAAAAATATATAGGTTACCTAGGTTTCCCTAGGTGCCGGCAGAGCTAGGGTTCAAAAACAAAAGGTAGACTCTTTGCCCAAAAAGTACACAATTTCACTGAAAAATTGAGTTGTGACCACGTTGCGTTTTGCGCTGTTTCCTGTCGCAGCCACTATGCCTACCCACGCAAGTGAGATACCATTTTTCTCGGGAGACCTGGGGGAACGCTGGGTGGGTGAAAATTTGTTTATCCACGCAGATTCGGGAACTTTCCACCACAGAAATGTGAGGAAAATGCGTTTTTTTTCTCCAATTTCTTAGCTTTGCAAGGGATTCTGGGTAAGAGAACCGTGGGGTAGGCAGGCGAGTGACCCCATCCTGAATTCCCCGGGGTGTCTACTTTTCAAAAATATATAGGTTTGCTAGGTTTCCCTAGGTGCCGGCAGAGCTAGGGTTCAAAAACAAAAGGTAGTCTCTTTGCCCAAATAGTGCACAATTTCACTGAAAAATTGAGTTGTGACCACGTTGCGTTTTGCGCTGTTTCCTGTTGCAGCCACTATGCCGACCCATGCAAGTGAGATACCATTTTTCTCGGGAGACCTGGGGGAATGCTGGGTGTGTAGAAATTTGTTGATCCACGTTGATTCCAGAACTTTCCACCACAGAAATGTGAGGAAAATGCGTTTTTTATTCCAATTTCTTAGATTTTCAAGGGATTCTGGGTAAGAGAACCTGGGGGTAGGCAGGCGAGTGACCCCATCCTGAATTCCCCTGGGTGTCTACTTTTCAAAAATATATAGGTTACCTAGGTTTCCCTAGGTGCCGGCAGAGCTAGGGTTCAAAAACAAAAGGTAGACTCTTTGCCCAAAAAGTACACAATTTCACTGAAAAATTGAGTTGTGACCACGTTGCGTTTTGCGCTGTTTCCTGTCGCAGCCACTATGCCTACCCACGCAAGTGAGATACCATTTTTCTCGGGAGACCTGGGGGAACGCTGGGTGGGTGGAAATTTGTTGATCCACACAGATTCCGGAACTTTCCACCACAGAAATGTGAGGAAAATGTGATTTTTTTTCCAATTTCTTAGCTTTGCAAGGGATTTTGGGTAAGAGAACCTGGGGGTAGGCAGGCGAGTGACCCCATCCTGAATCTCCCTGGGTGTTTACTTTTTAAAAATATATAGGTTTGCTAGGTTTCCCTAGGTGCCGGCAGAGCTAGGGTTCAAAAACAAAAGGTAGTCTCTTTGCCCAAAAAGTGCACAATTTCACTGAAAAATTGAGTTGTGACCACGTTGCGTTTTGCGCTGTTTCCTGTCGCAGCCACTATGCCGACCCACGCAAGTGAGATACCATTTTTCTCGGGAGACCTGGGGGAATGCTGGGTGTGTAGAAATTTGTTGATCCACGTTGATTCCGGAACTTTCCACCACAGAAATGTGAGGAAAATGCGTTTTTTATTCCAATTTCTTAGATTTTCAAGGGATTCTGGGTAAGAGAACCTGGGGGTAGGCAGGCAAGTGACCCCATCCTGAATTCCCCTGGGTGTCTACTTTTCAAAAATATATAGGTTACCTAGGTTTCCCTAGGTGCCGGCAGAGCTAGGGTTCAAAAACAAAAGGTAGACTCTTTGCCCAAAAAGTACACAATTTCACTGAAAAATTGAGTTGTGACCACGTTGCGTTTTGCGCTGTTTCCTGTCGCAGCCACTATGCCTACCCACGCAAGTGAGATACCATTTTTCTCGGGAGACCTGGGGGAACGCTGGGTGGGTGAAAATTTGTTTATCCACGCAGATTCGGGAACTTTCCACCACAGAAATGTGAGGAAAATGCGTTTTTTTTCTCCAATTTCTTAGCTTTGCAAGGGATTCTGGGTAAGAGAACCGTGGGGTAGGCAGGCGAGTGACCCCATCCTGAATTCCCCGGGGTGTCTACTTTTCAAAAATATATAGGTTTGCTAGGTTTCCCTAGGTGCCGGCAGAGCTAGGGTTCAAAAACAAAAGGTAGTCTCTTTGCCCAAATAGTGCACAATTTCACTGAAAAATTGAGTTGTGACCACGTTGCGTTTTGCGCTGTTTCCTGTTGCAGCCACTATGCCGACCCATGCAAGTGAGATACCATTTTTCTCGGGAGACCTGGGGGAATGCTGGGTGTGTAGAAATTTGTTGATCCACGTTGATTCCAGAACTTTCCACCACAGAAATGTGAGGAAAATGCGTTTTTTATTCCAATTTCTTAGATTTTCAAGGGATTCTGGGTAAGAGAACCTGGGGGTAGGCAGGCGAGTGACCCCATCCTGAATTCCCCTGGGTGTCTACTTTTCAAAAATATATAGGTTACCTAGGTTTCCCTAGGTGCCGGCAGAGCTAGGGTTCAAAAACAAAAGGTAGACTCTTTGCCCAAAAAGTACACAATTTCACTGAAAAATTGAGTTGTGACCACGTTGCGTTTTGCGCTGTTTCCTGTCGCAGCCACTATGCCTACCCACGCAAGTGAGATACCATTTTTCTCGGGAGACCTGGGGGAACGCTGGGTGGGTGGAAATTTGTTGATCCACACAGATTCCGGAACTTTCCACCACAGAAATGTGAGGAAAATGTGATTTTTTTTCCAATTTCTTAGCTTTGCAAGGGATTTTGGGTAAGAGAACCTGGGGGTAGGCAGGCGAGTGACCCCATCCTGAATCTCCCTGGGTGTTTACTTTTTAAAAATATATAGGTTTGCTAGGTTTCCCTAGGTGCCGGCAGAGCTAGGGTTCAAAAACAAAAGGTAGTCTCTTTGCCCAAAAAGTGCACAATTTCACTGAAAAATTAAGTTGTGACCACGTTGCGTTTTGCACTGTTTCCTGTCGCAGCCACTATGCCTACCCACGCAAGTGAGATACCATTTTTCTCGGGAGACCTGGGGGAACGCTGGGTGGGTGAAAATTTGTTGATCCTTGCAGATTCCGGAACTTTCCACCACAGAAATGTGAGGAAAATGCGTTTTTTTTCTCCAATTTCTTAGCTTTGCAAGGGATTCTGGGTAAGAGAACCGTGGGGTAGGCAGTCGAGTGACCCCATCCTGAATCTCCCTGCGTGTCTACTTTTCAAAAATATATAGGTTTGCTAGGTTTCCCTAGGTGCCGGCAGAGCTAGGGTTCAAAAACAAAAGGTAGTCTCTTTGCCCAAAAAGTGCACAATTTCACTGAAAAATTGAGTTGTGACCACGTTGCGTTTTGCGCTGTTTCCTGTCGCAGGCACTATTCAGACCCAGGCAAGTGAGGTAGCACTTTTTTTCAGGAGACCTGGGGGAACGCTGGGTGGGTGGAAATTTGTTGATCCACACAGATTCCAGAACTTTCCACCACGGAAATGTGAGGAAAATGTGTTTTATTTTCAAAATTCTCAACTTTACAAGGGATTCTGGGTAAGAGAACCTGGGGGTAGGCAGTCGATTGACCCCATCCTGAATTCCCCTGGGTGTCTACTTTTCAAAAATATATAGGTTTGCTAGGTTTCCCTAGGTGCCGGCAGAGCTAGGGTTCAAAAACAAAAGGTAGTCTCTTTGCCCAAAAAGTGCACAATTTCACTGAAAAATTAAGTTGTGACCACGTTGCGTTTTGTGCTGTTTCCTGTCGCAGCCACTATGCCTACCCATGCAAGTGAGATACCATTTTTCACGGGAGACCTGGGGGACCGCTGGGTGGGTGGAAATTTGTTGATCCACGCAGATTCCGGAACTTTCCACCACAGAAATATAAGGAAAATGCGTTTTTTTCCCAATTTCTTAGCTTTGCAAGGGATTCTGGGTAAGAGAACCTGGGGGTAGGCAGTCGAGTCACCCCATCCTGAATTTCCCTGGGTGTCTACTTTTCAAAAATATATAGGTTTGCTAGGTTTCCCTAGGTGCCGGCAGAGCTAGGGTTCAAAAACAAAAGGTAGTCTCTTTGCCCAAAAAGTGCACAATTTCACTGAAAAACGGAGTTGTGACCACGTTGCGTTTTGCACTGTTTCCTGTCGCAGCCACTATGCCTATCCACGCGAGTGAGATACCATTTTTCTCAGGATACCTGGGGGAACGCTGGGTGGGTGGAAATTAGTTGATCCACGCAGATTCCGGAACTTTCCACCACAGAAATGTGAGGAAAATGTGTTTTTTTTTCCAATTTCTTAGATTTGCAAGGGATTCTGGGTAAGAGAACCTGGGGGTAGGCTGGCGAGTGACCCCATCCTGAATTTCCCTGGGTGTCTACTTTTAAAAAATATATAGGTTTGCTAGGTTTCCCTAGGTGTGGGCAGAGCTAGGGTTCAAAAACAAAAGGTAGTCTCTTTGCCCAAAAAGTACACAATTTCACTAAAAAATTGAGTTGTGACCACGTTGCATTTTGCGCTGTTTCCTGTCACAGCCACTATGCCTACCCACGCAAGTGAGATACCATTTTTCTCGGGAGACCTGGGGGAACGCTGGGTGGTTGGAATTTTGTTGATCCACGCAGATTCCAGAACTTTCCACCACAGAAATGTGAGGAAAATGTGTTTTTTTCCCCAATTTCTTAGCTTTGCAAGGGATTCTGGGTAAGAGAACCTGGGGGTAGGCAGTCGAGTCACCCCATCCTGAATTCCCCTGGGTGTCTACTTTTCAAAAATATATAGGTTTGCTAGGTTTTTCTAGGTGCCGGCAGAGCTAGGGTTCAAAAACAAAAGGTAGTCTCTTTGCCCAAAAAGTGCTTACATTTCACTGAAAAATTGAGTTGTGACCACGTTGCGTTTTGCACTGTTTCCTGTCGCAGCCACTATGCCTACCCACGCAAGTGAGATACCATTTTTCTCGGGAGACCGGGGAAACGCTGGGTGGGTGGAAATTTGTTGATCCACGCAGATTCCGGAACTTTCCACCACAGAAATGTAAGAAAAATGTGTTTTTTTTTCCAATTTCAAAACTTTGCAAGGGATTCTGGGTAAGAGAACCTGGATGTAGGCAGTCGAGTCACCCCATCCTGAATCCCCCTGGGTGTCTACTTTTTAAAAATATATAGGTTTGCTAGGTTTCCCTAGGTGCCGGCAGAGCTAGGGTTCAAAAACAAAAGGTAGTCTCTTTGCCCAAAAAGGGCACATTTTCACTGCAAAATTGAGTTGTGACCACGTTGCGTTTTGCGCTGTTTCCTGTCGCAGGCACTATTCAGACCCAGGCAAGTGAGGTAGCACTTTTTTTCAGGAGACCTGGGGGAACGCTGGGTGGGTGGAAATTTGTTGATCCACACAGATTCCAGAACTTTCCACCACGGAAATGTGAGGAAAATGTGTTTTATTTTCAAAATTCTCAACTTTACAAGGGATTCTGGGTAAGAGAACCTGGGGGTAGGCAGTCGAGTCACCCCATCCTGGATTCCCCGGGGTGTCTACTTTTCAAAAATATATAGGTTTGCTAGGTTTCCCTAGGTGCCGGCAGAGCTAGGGTTCAAAAACAAAAGGTAGTCTCTTTGCCCAAAAAGTGCACAATTTCACTGAAAAATTGAGTTGTGACCACGTTGCGTTTTGTGTTGTTTCCTGTCGCAGCCACTATGCCTACCCATGCATGTGAGATACCATTTTTCACGGGAGACCTGGGGGACCGCTGGGTGGGTGGAAATTTGTTGATCCACGCAGATTCCGGAACTTTCCACCACAGAAATATTAGGAAAATGCGTTTTTTTCCCAATTTCTTAGCTTTGCAAGGGATTCTGGGTAAGAGAACCTGGGGGTAGGCAGTCGAGTCACCCCATCCTGAATTTCCCTGGGTGTCTACTTTTCAAAAATATATAGGTTTGCTAGGTTTCCCTAGGTGCCGGCAGAGCTAGGGTTCAAAAACAAAAGGTAGTCTCTTTGCCCAAAAAGTGCAAAATTTCACTGAAAAACTGAGTTGTGACCACGTTGCGTTTTGCACTGTTTCCTGTCGCAGCCACTATGCCTATCCACGCGAGTGAGATACCATTTTTCTCAGGATACCTGGGGGAACGCTGGGTGGGTGGAAATTAGTTGATCCACGCAGATTCCGGAACTTTCCACCACAGAAATGTGAGGAAAATGTGTTTTTTTTTCCAATTTCTTAGATTTGCAAGGGATTCTGGGTAAGAGAACCTGGGGGTAGGCTGGCGAGTGACCCCATCCTGAATTTCCCTGGGTGTCTACTTTTAAAAAATATATAGGTTTGCTAGGTTTCCCTAGGTGTGGGCAGAGCTAGGGTTCAAAAACAAAAGGTAGTCTCTTTGCCCAAAAAGTACACAATTTCACTGAAAAATTGAGTTGTGACCACGTTGCATTTTGCGCTGTTTCCTGTCACAGCCACTATGCCTACCCACGCAAGTGAGATACCATTTTTCTCGGGAGACCTGGGGGAACGCTGGGTGGTTGGAAATTTGTTGATCCACGCAGATTCCAGAACTTTCCACCACAGAAATATGAGGAAAATGTGTTTTTTTCCCCAATTTCTTAGCTTTGCAAGGGATTCTGGGTAAGAGAACCTGGGGGTAGGCAGTCGAGTCACCCCATCCTGAATTCCCCTGGGTGTCTACTTTTCAAAAATATATAGGTTTGCTAGGTTTTTCTAGGTGCCGGCAGAGCTAGGGTTCAAAAACAAAAGGTAGTCTCTTTGCCCAAAAAGTGCTTACATTTCACTGAAAAATTGAGTTGTGACCACGTTGCGTTTTGCACTGTTTCCTGTCGCAGCCACTATGCCTACCCACGCAAGTGAGATACCATTTTTCTCGGGAGACCGGGGAAACGCTGGGTGGGTGGAAATTTGTTGATCCACGCAGATTCCGGAACTTTCCACCACAGAAATGTAAGAAAAATGTGTTTTTTTTTCCAATTTCAAAACTTTGCAAGGGATTCTGGGTAAGAGAACCTGGATGTAGGCAGTCGAGTCACCCCATCCTCAATCCCCCTGGGTGTCTACTTTTTAAAAATATATAGGTTTGCTAGGTTTCCCTAGGTGCCGGCAGAGCTAGGGTTCAAAAACAAAAGGTAGTCTCTTTGCCCAAAAAGGGCACATTTTCACTGCAAAATTGAGTTGTGACCACGTTGCGTTTTGCGCTGTTTCCTGTCGCAGGCACTATTCAGACCCAGGCAAGTGAGGTAGCACTTTTTTTCAGGAGACCTGGGGGAACGCTGGGTGGGTGGAAATTTGTTGATCCACACAGATTCCAGAACTTTCCACCACGGAAATGTGAGGAAAATGTGTTTTATTTTCAAAATTCTCAACTTTACAAGGGATTCTGGGTAAGAGAACCTGGGGGTAGGCAGTCGAGTCACCCCATCCTGGATTCCCCGGGGTGTCTACTTTTCAAAAATATATAGGTTTGCTAGGTTTCCCTAGGTGCCGGCAGAGCTAGGGTTCAAAAACAAAAGGTAGACTCTTCGCCCAAAAAGTGCACAATTTCACTGAAAAATTGAGTTGTGACCACGTTGAGTTGTGCACTGTTTCCTGTCGCAGTCACTATGCCTACCCACGCAAGTGAGATACCATTTTTCTCGGGAGACCTGGGGGAATGCTGGGTGTGTAGAAATGTGTTGATCCACGTTGATTCCGGAACTTTCCACCACAGAAATGTGAGGAAAATGCGTTTTTTATTCCAATTTCTTAGATTTGCAAAGGATTCTGGGTAAGAGAACCTGGGGGTAGGCAGGCAAGTGACCCCATCCTGAATTCCCCTGGTTGTCTACTTTTCAAAAATATATAGGTTTCCTAGGTTTCCCTAGGTGCCGGCAGAGCTAGGGTTCAAAAACAAAAGGTAGTCTCTTTGCACAAAAAGTACACAATTTCACTGAAAAATTGAGTTGTGACCGCGTTGCGTTTTGCGCTGTTTCCTGTCGCAGCCACTATGCCTACCCACGCATGTGAGATACAATTTTTCTCGGGAGACCTGGGGGAATGCTGGGTGGGTGGAAATTTGTTGATCCACGCAGATTCCAGAACTTTCCACCACAGAAATGTAAGGAAAATGCGTTTTGTTTTCCAATTTCTTAGCTTTGCAAGGGATTCTGGGTAAGAGAACCTGGGGGTAGGCAGGCGAGTGACCCCATCCTGAATTCCCCTGGGTGTCTACTTTTAAAAAATATATAGGTTTGCTAGGTTTTCCTAGGTGCCGGCAGAGCTAGGGTTCAAAAACAAAAGGTAGTCTCTTTGCCCAAAAAGTACACAATTTCACTGAAAAATTGAGTTGTGACCACGTTGCGTTTTGCGCTGTTTCCTGTCGCAGCCACTATGCCTACCCACGCAAGTGAGATACCATTTTTCTCGGGAGACCTGGGGGAACTCTGGGTGGGTAGAAATTTGTTGATCCACACAGATTCCAGGACTTTCCACCACAGAAATGTGAGGAAAATGTGGTTTTTTTTTCAATTTCTTAGCTTTGCAAGGGATTCTGGGTAAGAGAACCTAGGGGTAGGCAGTCGAGTCACCCCATCCTGAATTTCCCTGGGTGTCTACTTTTCAAAAATATATAGCTTTGCTAGGTTTCCCTAGGTGCCGGCAGAGCTAGGGTTCAAAAACAAAAGGTAGTCTCTTTGCCCAAAAAGTGCACAATTTCACTGAAAAATTGAGTTGTGACCACGTTGCGTTTTGCATCGTTTCCTGTCGCAGCCACTATGCCTACCCACGCAAGTGAGATACAATTTTTCTCTGGAGACCTGGGGGAACGCTGGGTGGGTAGAAATTTGTTGATCCACGCAGATTCCGGAACTTTCCACCACAGAAATGTGAGGAAAATGTGTTTTTTTCCAATTTCTTAGCTTTGCAAGGGATTCTGGGTAGGAGAACCTGGGGGTAGGCAGGTGAGTGACCCCATCCTGAATTCCCCTGGGTGTCTACTTTTCAAAAATATATAGGTTTCCTAGGTTTCCCTAGGTGCCGGCAGAGCTAGGGTTCAAAAACAAAAGGTAGTCTCTTTGCCCAAAAAGTACACAATTTCACTGAAAAATTGAGTTGTGACCACGTTGCGTTTTGCGCTGTTTCCTGTCGCAGCCACTATGCCTACCCACGCAAGTGAGATACCATTTTTCTCGGGAGACCTGGGGGAACGCTGGGTGGGTGGATATTTGTTGATCCACGCAGATTCCGGAACTTTCCACCACAGAAATATGAGGAAAATGCATTTTTTTCCCAATTTCTTAGCTTTGCAAGGGATTCTGGGTAAGAGAACCTGGGGGTAGGCAGGCGAGTGACCCCATCCTGAATTCCCCTGGGTGTCTACTTTTTAAAAATATATAGGTTTGCTAGGTTTCCCTAGGTGCCGGCAGAGCTAGGGTTCAAAAACAAAAGGTAGTCTCTTTGCCCAAAAAGTACACAATTTCACTGAAAAATTGAGTTGTGACCACGTTGCGTTTTGCGCTGTTTCCTGTCGCAGCCACTATGCCTACCCACGCAAGTGAGATACCATTTTTCTCGGGAGACCTGGGGAACGCTGGGTGGGTGATAATTTGTTGATCCAC
The DNA here is from genome assembly GCF_964263255.1 of Lissotriton vulgaris. Classification (NCBI taxonomy): domain Eukaryota; kingdom Metazoa; phylum Chordata; class Amphibia; order Caudata; family Salamandridae; genus Lissotriton; species Lissotriton vulgaris. Next base: position 915,045,316 of record NC_141694.1, on the reverse strand, counting down.
GCAGATTCCGGAACTTTCCACCACAGAAATGTAAGAAAAATGTGTTTTCTTTTCCAATTTCAAAACTTTGCAAGGGATTCTGGGTAAGAGAACCTGGATGTAGGCAGTCGAGTCCCCCCATCCTAAATCCCCCTGGGTGTCTACTTTTTAAAAATATATAGGTTTGCTAGGTTTCCCTAGGTGCCAGCAGAGCTAGGGTTCAAAAACAAAAGGTAGTCTCTTTGCACAAAAAGGGCACATTTTCACTGCAAAATTGAGTTGTGACCACGTTGCGTTTTGCGCTGTTTCCTGTCGCAGGCACTATTCAGACCCAGGCAAGTGAGGTAGCACTTTTTTTCAGGAGACCTGAGGGAACGCTGGGTGGGTGGAAATTTGTTGATCCACACAGATTCCAGAACTTTCCATCACGGAAATGTGAGGAAAATGTGTTTTATTTTCAAAATTCTCAACTTTACAAGGGATTCTGGGTAAGAGAACCTGGGGGTAGGCAGTCGAGTTACCCCATCCTGAATTCCCTAGGGTGTCTACCTTTCAAAAATATATAGGTTTGCTAGGTTTCCCTAGGTGCCGGCAGAGCTAGGGTTCAAAAACAAAAGGTAGACTCTTTGCCCAAAAAGTGCACAATTTCACTGAAAGATTGAGTTGTGACCACGTTGCGTTTTGCACTGTTTCCTGTCGCAGCCACTATGCCTACCCACGCAAGTGAGATACCATTTTTCTCGGGAGACCAGGGGGAATGCTGGGTGTGTAGAAATTTGTTGATCCACGTTGATTCCGGAACTTTCCACCACAGAAATGTGAGGAAAATGCGTTTTTTATTCCAATTTCTTAGATTTTCAAGGGATTCTGGGTAAGAGAACTTGGGGGTAGGCAGGCGAATGACCCCATCCTGAATTCCCCTGGGTGTCTACTTTTCAAAAATATATAGGTTTCCTAGTTTTCCCTAGGTGCCGGCAGAGCTAGGGTTCAAAAACAAAAGGTAGTCTCTTTGCCCAAAAAGTACACAATTTCACTGAAAAATTGAGTTGTGACCACGTTGCGTTTTGCGCTGTTTCCTGTCGCACCCACTATGCCTACCCACGCAAGTGAGATACAATTTTTCTTGGGAGACCTGGGGGAACGCTGGGTGGGTGGAAATTTGTTGATCCACACAGATTCCGGAACTTTCCACCACCGAAATGTGAGGAAAATGTGTTTTGTTTCCAATTTCTTAGCTTTGCAAGGGATTCTGGGTAAGAGAACCTAGGGGTAGGCAGTCGAGTCACCCCATCCTGAATTTCCCTGGGTGTCTACTTTTCAAAAATATATAGGTTTGCTAGGTTTCCCTAGGTGCCGGCAGAGCTAGGGTTCAAAAACAAAAGGTAGTCTCTTTGCCCAAAAAGTGCACAATTTCACTGAAAAATTGAGTTGTGACCACATTGCGTTTTGCACTGTTTCCTGTCGCAGCCACTATGCCTACCCACGCAAGTGAGATACCATTTTTCTCAGGAGACCTAGGGGAACGCTGGGTGGGTAGAAATTTGTTGATACACGCAGATTCTGGAACTTTCCACCACAGAAATGTGAGGAAAATGCATTTTTTTTCCAATTTCTTAGCTTTGCAAGGGATTCTGGGTAAGAGAACCTGGGGGTAGGCAGGCGAGTCACCCCATCCTGAATTTCCCTGGGTGTCTACTTTTCAAAAATATATAGGTTTGCTAGGTTTCCCTAGGTGCCGGCAGAGCTAGGGTTCAAAAACAAAAGGTAGTCTCTTTTCCCAAAAAGTGCACAATTTCACTGAAAAATTGAGTTGTGACCACATTGCGTTTTGCACTGTTTCCTGTCGCAGCCACTATGCCTACCCACGCAAGTGAGATACCATTTTTCTCGGGAGACCTGGGGGAACGCTGGGTGGGTAGAAATTTGTTGATCCACGCAGATTCCGGAACTTTCCACCACAGAAATGTGAGGAAAATGCGTTTTTTTTCCAATTTCTTAGCTTTGCAAGGGATTCTGGGTAGGAGAACCTGGGGGTAGGCAGGCGAGTGACCCCATCCTGAATTCCCCTGGGTGTCTACTTTTCAAAAATATATAGGTTTCCTAGGTTTCCCTAGGTGCCGGCAGAGCTAGGGTTCAAAAACAAAAGGTAGTCTCTTTGCCCAAAAAGTACACAATTTCACTGAAAAATTGAGTTGTGACCACGTTGCGTTTTGCGCTGTTTCCTGTCGCAGTCACTATGCCTACCCACGCAAGTGAGATACCATTTTTCTCGGGAGACCTGGGGGAACGCTGGGTGGGTGGATATTTGTTGATCCACGCAGATTCCGGAACTTTCCACCACAGAAATATGAGGAAAATGCATTTTTTTCCCAATTTCTTAGCTTTGCAAGGGATTCTGGGTAAGAGAACCTGGGGGTAGGCAGGCGAGTGACCCCATCCTGAATTCCCCTGGGTGTCTACTTTTTAAAAATATATAGGTTTGCTAGGTTTCCCTAGGTGCCGGCAGAGCTAGGGTTCAAAAACAAAAGGTAGTCTCTTTGCCCAAAAAGTACACAATTTCACTGAAAAATTGAGTTGTGACCACGTTGCGTTTTGCGCTGTTTCCTGTCGCAGCCACTATGCCTACCCACGCAAGTGAGATACCATTTTTCTCGGGAGACCTGGGGAACGCTGGGTGGGTGATAATTTGTTGATCCACACAGATTCCGGAACTTTCCACCACAGAAATGTAAGAAAAATGTGTTTTCTTTTCCAATTTCAAAACTTTGCAAGGGATTCTGGGTAAGAGAACCTGGATGTAGGCAGTCGAGTCCCCCCATCCTGAATCCCCCTGGGTGTCTACTTTTTAAAAATATATAGGTTTGCTAGGTTTCCCTAGGTGCCAGCAGAGCTAGGGTTAAAAAACAAAAGGTAGTCTCTTTGCACAAAAAGGGCACATTTTCACTGCAAAATTGAGTTGTGACCACGTTGCGTTTTGCGCTGTTTCCTGTCGCAGGCACTATTCAGACCCAGGCAAGTGAGGTAGCACTTTTTTTCAGGAGACCTGGGGGAACGCTGGGTGGGTGGAAATTTGTTGATCCACACAGATTCCAGAACTTTCCATCACGGAAATGTGAGGAAAATGTGTTTTATTTTCAAAATTCTCAACTTTACAAGGGATTCTGGGTAAGAGAACCTGGGGGTAGGCAGTCGAGTCACCCCATCCTGAATTCCCTAGGGTGTCTACCTTTCAAAAATATATAGGTTTGCTAGGTTTCCCTAGGTGCCGGCAGAGCTAGGGTTCAAAAACAAAAGGTAGTCTCTTTGCCCAAAAAGTACACAATTTCACTGAAAAATTGAGTTGTGACCACGTTGCGTTTTGCGCTGTTTCCTGTCGCAGCCACTATGCCTACCCACGCAAGTGAGATACCATTTTTCTCGGGAGACCTAGGGGAACGCTGGGTGGGTAGAAATTTGTTGATCCACGCAGATTCTGGAACTTTCCACCACAGAAATGTGAGGAAAATGCATTTTTTTTCCAATTTCTTAGCTTTGCAAGGGATTCTGGGTAGGAGAACCTGGGTGTAGGCAGGCGAGTGACCCCATCCTGAATTCCCCTGGGTGTCTACTTTTCAAAAATATATAGGTTTGCTAGGTTTCCCTAGATGCCGGCAGAGCTAGGGTTCAAAAACAAAAGGTTGACTCTTTGCCCAAAAAGTGCACAATTTCACTGAAAAATTGAGTTGTGACCACGTTGCGTTTTGCACTGTTTCCTGTCGCAGCCACTATGCCTACCCACGCAAGTGAGAGACCATTTTTCTCGGGAGACCTGGGGGAACGCTGGGTGTGTAGAAATTTATTGATCCACGTTGATTCCGGAACTTTCCACCACAGAAATGTGAGGAAAATGTGTTTTTTTCCAATTTCTTAAATTTGCAAGGGATTCTGGGTAAGAGAACCTGGGGGTAGGCAGGCGAGTGACCCCATCCTGAATTCCCCTGGGTGTCTACTTTTCAAAAATATATAGGTTTCCTAGGTTTCCCTAGGTGCCGGCAGAGCTAGGGTTCAAAAACAAAAGGTAGTCTCTTTGCCCAAAAAGTACACAATTTCACTGAAAAATTGAGTTGTGACCACGTTGCGTTTTGCGCTGTTTCCTGTCGCAGCCACTATGCCTACCCACGCAAGTGAGATACCATTTTTCTCGGGAGACCTGGGGGAACGCTGGGTGGGTGGATATTTGTTGATCCACGCAGATTCCGGAACTTTCCACCACAGAAATATGAGGAAAATGCATTTTTTTTCCCAATTTCTTAGCTTTGCAAGGGATTCTGGGTAAGAGAACCTGGGGGTAGGCAGGCGAGTGACCCCATCCTGAATTCCCCTGGGTGTCTACTTTTTAAAAATATATAGGTTTGCTAGGTTTCCCTAGGTGCCAGCAGAGCTAGGGTTCAAAAACAAAAGGTAGTCTCTTTGCCCAAAAAGTACACAATTTCACTGAAAAATTGAGTTGTGACCACGTTGCGTTTTGCGCTGTTTCCTGTCGCAGCCACTATGCCTACCCACGCAAGTGAGATACCATTTTTCTCGGGAGACCTGGGGAACGCTGGGTGGGTGATAATTTGTTGATCCACGCAGATTCCGGAACATTCCACCACAGAGATGTAAGAAAAATTTGTTTTCTTTTCCAATTTCAAAACTTTGCAAGGGATTCTGGGTAAGAGAACCTGGATGTAGGCAGTCGAGTCCCCCCATCCTGAATCCCCCTGGGTGTCTACTTTTTAAAAATATATAGGTTTGCTAGGTTTCCCTAGGTGCCAGCAGAGCTAGGGTTCAAAAACAAAAGGTAGTCTCTTTGCCCAAAAAGGGCACATTTTCACTGCAAAATTGAGTTGTGACCACGTTGCGTTTTGCGCTGTTTCCTGTCACAGCCACTATGCCTACCCACGCAAGTGAGATACCATTTTTCTCGGGAGACCTGGGGGAACGCTGGGTGTGTGGAAATTTGTTGATCCACGCAGATTCCGGAACTTTCCACCACAGAAATGTGAGGAAAATGTGTTTTATTTCCAATTTCTTAGAATTGCAAGGGATTCTGGGTAAGAGAACCTGGGGGTAGGCAGTCGAGTCACCCCATCCTGAATTTCCCTGGGTGTCTACTTTTCAAAAATATATAGGTTTGCTAGGTTTCCCTAGGTGCCGGCAGAGCTAGGGTTCAAAAACAAAAGGTAGTCTCTTTGCCCAAAAACTGCACAATTTCACTGAAAAATTGAGTTGTGACCACATTGCGTTTTGCACTGTTTCCTGTCGCAGCCACTATGCCTACCCACGCAAGTGAGATACCATTTTTCTCGGGAGACCTGGGGAAACGCTGGGTGGGTGGAAATTTGTTGATTCACGCAGATTCCGGAACTTTCCACCACAGAAATGTGAGGAAAATGTGTTTTTTTTCCAATTTCTTAGCTTTGCAAGGGATTCTGGGTAAGAGAACCTAGGGGTAGGCAGTCGAGTCACCCCATCCTGAATTTCCCTGGGTGTCTACTTTTCAAAAATATATAGGTTTGCTAGGTTTCCCTAGGTGCCGGCAGAGCTAGGGTTCAAAAACAAAAGGTAGTCTCTTTGCCCAAAAAGTGCACAATTTCACTGAAAAATTGAGTTGTGACCACATTGCGTTTTGCACTGTTTCCTGTCGCAGCCACTATGCCTACCCACGCAAGTGAGATACCATTTTTCTCAGGAGACCTAGGGGAACGCTGGGTGGGTAGAAATTTGTTGATACACGCAGATTCTGGAACTTTCCACCACAGAAATGTGAGGAAAATGCATTTTTTTTCCAATTTCTTAGCTTTGCAAGGGATTCTGGGTAAGAGAACCTGGGGGTAGGCAGGCGAGTCACCCCATCCTGAATTTCCCTGGGTGTCTACTTTTCAAAAATATATAGGTTTGCTAGGTTTCCCTAGGTGCCGGCAGAGCTAGGGTTCAAAAACAAAAGGTAGTCTCTTTTCCCAAAAAGTGCACAATTTCACTGAAAAATTGAGTTGTGACCACATTGCGTTTTGCACTGTTTCCTGTCGCAGCCACTATGCCTACCCACGCAAGTGAGATACCATTTTTCTCGGGAGACCTGGGGGAACGCTGGGTGGGTAGAAATTTGTTGATCCACGCAGATTCCGGAACTTTCCACCACAGAAATGTGAGGAAAATGCGTTTTTTTTCCAATTTCTTAGCTTTGCAAGGGATTCTGGGTAGGAGAACCTGGGGGTAGGCAGGCGAGTGACCCCATCCTGAATTCCCCTGGGTGTCTACTTTTCAAAAATATATAGGTTTCCTAGGTTTCCCTAGGTGCCGGCAGAGCTAGGGTTCAAAAACAAAAGGTAGTCTCTTTGCCCAAAAAGTACACAATTTCACTGAAAAATTGAGTTGTGACCACGTTGCGTTTTGCGCTGTTTCCTGTCGCAGTCACTATGCCTACCCACGCAAGTGAGATACCATTTTTCTCGGGAGACCTGGGGGAACGCTGGGTGGGTGGATATTTGTTGATCCACGCAGATTCCGGAACTTTCCACCACAGAAATATGAGGAAAATGCATTTTTTTCCCAATTTCTTAGCTTTGCAAGGGATTCTGGGTAAGAGAACCTGGGGGTAGGCAGGCGAGTGACCCCATCCTGAATTCCCCTGGGTGTCTACTTTTTAAAAATATATAGGTTTGCTAGGTTTCCCTAGGTGCCGGCAGAGCTAGGGTTCAAAAACAAAAGGTAGTCTCTTTGCCCAAAAAGTACACAATTTCACTGAAAAATTGAGTTGTGACCACGTTGCGTTTTGCGCTGTTTCCTGTCGCAGCCACTATGCCTACCCACGCAAGTGAGATACCATTTTTCTCGGGAGACCTGGGGAACGCTGGGTGGGTGATAATTTGTTGATCCACACAGATTCCGGAACTTTCCACCACAGAAATGTAAGAAAAATGTGTTTTCTTTTCCAATTTCAAAACTTTGCAAGGGATTCTGGGTAAGAGAACCTGGATGTAGGCAGTCGAGTCCCCCCATCCTGAATCCCCCTGGGTGTCTACTTTTTAAAAATATATAGGTTTGCTAGGTTTCCCTAGGTGCCAGCAGAGCTAGGGTTAAAAAACAAAAGGTAGTCTCTTTGCACAAAAAGGGCACATTTTCACTGCAAAATTGAGTTGTGACCACGTTGCGTTTTGCGCTGTTTCCTGTCGCAGGCACTATTCAGACCCAGGCAAGTGAGGTAGCACTTTTTTTCAGGAGACCTGGGGGAACGCTGGGTGGGTGGAAATTTGTTGATCCACACAGATTCCAGAACTTTCCATCACGGAAATGTGAGGAAAATGTGTTTTATTTTCAAAATTCTCAACTTTACAAGGGATTCTGGGTAAGAGAACCTGGGGGTAGGCAGTCGAGTCACCCCATCCTGAATTCCCTAGGGTGTCTACCTTTCAAAAATATATAGGTTTGCTAGGTTTCCCTAGGTGCCGGCAGAGCTAGGGTTCAAAAACAAAAGGTAGTCTCTTTGCCCAAAAAGTACACAATTTCACTGAAAAATTGAGTTGTGACCACGTTGCGTTTTGCGCTGTTTCCTGTCGCAGCCACTATGCCTACCCACGCAAGTGAGATACCATTTTTCTCGGGAGACCTAGGGGAACGCTGGGTGGGTAGAAATTTGTTGATCCACGCAGATTCTGGAACTTTCCACCACAGAAATGTGAGGAAAATGCATTTTTTTTTCCAATTTCTTAGCTTTGCAAGGGATTCTGGGTAGGAGAACCTGGGTGTAGGCAGGCGAGTGACCCCATCCTGAATTCCCCTGGGTGTCTACTTTTCAAAAATATATAGGTTTGCTAGGTTTCCCTAGATGCCGGCAGAGCTAGGGTTCAAAAACAAAAGGTTGACTCTTTGCCCAAAAAGTGCACAATTTCACTGAAAAATTGAGTTGTGACCACGTTGCGTTTTGCACTGTTTCCTGTCGCAGCCACTATGCCTACCCACGCAAGTGAGAGACCATTTTTCTCGGGAGACCTGGGGGAACGCTGGGTGTGTAGAAATTTATTGATCCACGTTGATTCCGGAACTTTCCACCACAGAAATGTGAGGAAAATGTGTTTTTTTCCAATTTCTTAAATTTGCAAGGGATTCTGGGTAAGAGAACCTGGGGGTAGGCAGGCGAGTGACCCCATCCTGAATTCCCCTGGGTGTCTACTTTTCAAAAATATATAGGTTTCCTAGGTTTCCCTAGGTGCCGGCAGAGCTAGGGTTCAAAAACAAAAGGTAGTCTCTTTGCCCAAAAAGTACACAATTTCACTGAAAAATTGAGTTGTGACCACGTTGCGTTTTGCGCTGTTTCCTGTCGCAGCCACTATGCCTACCCACGCAAGTGAGATACCATTTTTCTCGGGAGACCTGGGGGAACGCTGGGTGGGTGGATATTTGTTGATCCACGCAGATTCCGGAACTTTCCACCACAGAAATATGAGGAAAATGCATTTTTTTTCCCAATTTCTTAGCTTTGCAAGGGATTCTGGGTAAGAGAACCTGGGGGTAGGCAGGCGAGTGACCCCATCCTGAATTCCCCTGGGTGTCTACTTTTTAAAATATATAGGTTTGCTAGGTTTCCCTAGGTGCCAGCAGAGCTAGGGTTCAAAAACAAAAGGTAGTCTCTTTGCCCAAAAAGTACACAATTTCACTGAAAAATTGAGTTGTGACCACGTTGCGTTTTGCGCTGTTTCCTGTCGCAGCCACTATGCCTACCCACGCAAGTGAGATACCATTTTTCTCGGGAGACCTGGGGAACGCTGGGTGGGTGATAATTTGTTGATCCACGCAGATTCCGGAACATTCCACCACAGAGATGTAAGAAAAATTTGTTTTCTTTTCCAATTTCAAAACTTTGCAAGGGATTCTGGGTAAGAGAACCTGGATGTAGGCAGTCGAGTCCCCCCATCCTGAATCCCCCTGGGTGTCTACTTTTTAAAAATATATAGGTTTGCTAGGTTTCCCTAGGTGCCAGCAGAGCTAGGGTTCAAAAACAAAAGGTAGTCTCTTTGCCCAAAAAGGGCACATTTTCACTGCAAAATTGAGTTGTGACCACGTTGCGTTTTGCGCTGTTTCCTGTCACAGCCACTATGCCTACCCACGCAAGTGAGATACCATTTTTCTCGGGAGACCTGGGGGAACGCTGGGTGTGTGGAAATTTGTTGATCCACGCAGATTCCGGAACTTTCCACCACAGAAATGTGAGGAAAATGTGTTTTATTTCCAATTTCTTAGAATTGCAAGGGATTCTGGGTAAGAGAACCTGGGGGTAGGCAGTCGAGTCACCCCATCCTGAATTTCCCTGGGTGTCTACTTTTCAAAAATATATAGGTTTGCTAGGTTTCCCTAGGTGCCGGCAGAGCTAGGGTTCAAAAACAAAAGGTAGTCTCTTTGCCCAAAAACTGCACAATTTCACTGAAAAATTGAGTTGTGACCACATTGCGTTTTGCACTGTTTCCTGTCGCAGCCACTATGCCTACCCACGCAAGTGAGATACCATTTTTCCTCGGGAGACCTGGGGAAACGCTGGGTGGGTGGAAATTTGTTGATTCACGCAGATTCCGGAACTTTCCACCACAGAAATGTGAGGAAAATGTGTTTTTTTTTCCAATTTCTTAGCTTTGCAAGGGATTCTGGGTAAGAGAACCTGGGGGTAGGCAGTCGAGTCACCCCATCCTGAATTTCCCTGGGTGTCTACTTTTCAAAAATATATAGGTTTGCTAGGTTTCCCTAGGTGCCGGCAGAGCTAGGGTTCAAAAACAGAAGGTAGTCTCTTTGCCCAAAAAGTGCACAATTTCACTGAAAAATTGAGTTGTGACCATGTTGCGTTTTGCACTGTTTCCTGTCGCAGCCACTATGCCTACCCACGCAAGTGAGATACCATTTTTCTCAGGAGACCTGGGGGAACGCTGGGTGGGTAGAAATTTGTTGATCCACGCAGATCCTGGAACTTTCCACCACAGAAATGTGAGGAAAATGTGTTTTTTTTCCAATTTCTTAGGTTTGCAAGGGATTCTGGGTAAGAGAACCTGGGGGTAGGCAGTCGAGTCACCCCATCCTGAATTTCCCTGGGTGTCTACTTTTCAAAAATATATAGGTTTGCTAGGTTTCCCTAGGTGCCGGCAGAGCTAGGGTTCAAAAACAAAAGGTAGTCTCTTTGCCCAAAAAGTGCACAATTTCACTGAAAAATTGAGTTGTGACCACGTTGCGTTTTGCACTGTTTCCTGTCGCAGCCACTATGCCTACCCACGCAAGTGAGATACCATTTTTCTCAGGAGACCTGGGGGAACGCTGGGTGGGTAGAAATTTGTTGATCCACGCAGATCCTGGAACTTTCCACCACAGAAATGTGAGGAAAATGTTTTTTTTTTCCAATTTCTTAGCTTTGCAAGGGATTCTGGGTAAGAGAACCTGGGGGTAGGCAGGCGAGTGACCCCATCCTGAATTCCCCTGGGTGTCTACTTTTCAAAAATATATAGGTTTGCTAGGTTTCCCTAGGTGCCGGCAGAGCTAGGGTTCAAAAACAAAAGGTTGACTCTTTGCCCAAAAAGTGCACAATTTCACTGAAAAATTGAGTTGTGACCACGTTGCGTTTTGCACTGTTTCCTGTCGCAGCCACTATGCCTACCCACGCAAGTGAGATACCATTTTTCTCGGGAGACCTGGGGGAACGCTGGGTGGGTGGAAATTTGTTGATCCACACAGATTCCGGAACTTTCCACCACAGAAATGTGAGGAAAATGCGTTTTTTTTTCTCCAATTTCTTAGCTTTGCAAGGGATTCTGGGTAAGAGAACCTGGGGGTAGGCAGGCAAATGACCCCATCCTGAATTCCCCTGGGTGTCTACTTTTCATAAATATATAGGTTTGCTAGGTTTCCCCAGGTGCCGGCAGAGCTAGGGTTCAAAAACAAAAGGTAGTCTCTTTGCCCAAAAAGTACACAATTGCACTGAAAAATTGAGTTGTGACCACATTGCGTTTTGCGCTGTTTCCTGTCACAGCCACTATGCCTACCCACGCAAGTGAGATACCATTTTTCTCGGGAGACCTGGGGGAACGCTGGGTGTGTGGAAATTTGTTGATCCACGCAGATTCCCGAACTTTCCACCACAGAAATGTGAGGAAAATGTGTTTTATTTCCAATTTCTTAGCTTTGCAAGGGATTCTGGGTAAGAGAACCTGGGGGTAGGCAGTCGAGTCACCCCATCCTGAATTTCCCTGGGTGTCTACTTTTCAAAAATATATAGGTTTGCTAGGTTTCCCTAGGTGCCGGCAGAGCTAGGGTTCAAAAACAAAAGGTAGTCTCTTTGCCCAAAAACTGCACAATTTCACTGAAAAATTGAGTTGTGACCACATTGCGTTTTGCACTGTTTCCTGTCGCAGCCACTATGCCTACCCACGCAAGTGAGATACCATTTTTCTCGGGAGACCTGGGGAAACGCTGGGTGGGTGGAAATTTGTTTATCCACGCAGATTCCGGAACTTTCCACCACAGAAATGTGAGGAAAATGCATTTTTTTTCCAATTTCTTAGCTTTGCAAGGGATTCTGGGTAAGAGAACCTGGGGTAGGCAGTCGAGTCACCCCATCCTGAATTCCCCTGGGTGTCTACTTTTCAAAAATATATAGGTTTGCTAGGTTTCCCTAGGTGCCGGCAGAGCTAGGGTTCAAAAACAAAAGGTAGTATCTTTGCCCAAAAAAGTACACAATTGCACTGAAAAATTGAGTTGTGACCACATTGCGTTTTGCGCTGTTTCCTGTCACAGCCACTATGCCTACCCACGCAAGTGAGATACCATTTTTCTCGGGAGACCGGGGGAAACGCTGGGTGGGTGGAAATTTGTTTATCCACGCAGATTCCGGAACTTTCCACCACAGAAATATGAGGAAAATGCATTTTTTTTCCAATTTCTTAGCTTTGCAAGGGATTCTGGGTAAGAGAACCTGGGGTAGGCAGTCGAGTCACCCCATCCTGAATTCCCCTGGGTGTCTACTTTTCAAAAATATATAGGTTTGCTAGGTTTCCCTAGGTGCCGGCAGAGCTAGGGTTCAAAAACAAAAGGTAGTCTCTTTGCCCAAAAAGTACACAATTTCACTGAAAAATTGAGTTATGACCACGTTGCGTTTTGCGCTGTTTCCTGTCGCAGGCACTATGCTTACCCATGCAAGTGAGATACCATTTTTCTTGGGAGACCTGGGGAAACGCTGGGTGGGTGGAAATTTGTTGATCCACGTAGATTCCGGAACTTTCCACCACAGAAATGTGAGGAAAATGCGTTTTTTTTTCTCCAATTTTTTAGCTTTGCAAGGGATTCTGGGTAAGAGAACCTGGGGGTAGGCAGGCGAGTGACCCCATCCTGAATTTCCCTGGGTGTCTACTTTTCAAAAATATATAGGTTTGCTAGGTTTCCCTAGGTGCCGGCAGAGCTAGGGTTCAAAAACAAAAGGTAGTCTCTTTGCCCAAAAAGTACACAATTTCACTGAAAAATTGAGTTGTGACCACGTTGCGTTTTGCACTGTTTCCTGTCGCAGCCACTATGCCTACCCATGCAAGTGAGATACCATTTTTCTCGGGAGACCTGGGGAAACGCTGGGCAGGTGGAAATTTGTTGATCCACGCAGGTTCCGGAACTTTCCACCACAGAAATGTGAGGAAAATGCGTATTTTTTTTCCAATTTCTTAGATTTGCAAGGGATTCTGGGTAAGAGAACCTGGGGGTAGGCAGGCGAGTGACCCCATCCTGAATTTCCCTGGGTGTCTACTTTTCAAAAATATATAGGTTTGCTAGGTTTACCTAGGTGCCGGCAGAGCTAGGGTTCAAAAACAAAAGGTAGTCTCTTCGCCCAAAAAGAACACAATTTCACTGAAAAATTGAGTTGTGACCACGTTGCGTTTTGCGCTGTTTCCTGTCGCAGCCATTATGCCTACCCACGCAAGTGAGACACAATCTTTCTCGGGAGACCTGGGGGAATGCTGGGTGGGTGGAAATTTGTTGATCCACGTAGATTCCGGAACTTTCCACCACAGAAATGTGAGGAAAATGCGTTTTTTTTCCCACTTTTTTAGATTTGCAAGGGATTCTGGGTAAGAGAACCTGGGGGTAGGCAGGCGAGTGACCCCATCCTGAATTCCCCTGGGTGTCTACTTTTCAAAAATATATAGGTTTGCTAGGTTTCCCTAGGTGCCGGCAGAGCTAGGGTTCAAAAACAAAAGGTAGTCTCTTTGCCCAAAAAGTACACAATTTCACTGAAAAATTGAGTTGTGACCACGTTGCGTTTTGCACTGTTTCCTGTCGCAGCCACTATGCCTACCCATGCAAGTGAGATACAATTTTTCTCGGGAGACCTGGGGGAACGCTGGGCAGGTGGAAATTTGTTGATCCACGCAGGTTCCGGAACTTTCCACCACAGAAATGTGAGGAAAATGCGTATTTTTTTTCCAATTTCTTAGCTTTGCAAGGGATTCTGGGTAAGAGAACCTGGGGGTAGGCAGGCGAGTGACCCCATCCTGAATTTCCCTGGGTGTCTACTTTTCAAAAGTATATAGGTTTGCTAGGTTTCCCTTGGTGCCGGCAGAGCTAGGGTTCAAAAACAAAAGGTAGTCTCTTTGCCCAAAAAGTACAAAATTTCACTGAAAAATTGAGTTGTGACCACGTTGCGTTTTGCGCTGTTTCCTGTCGCAGCCACTATGCCTACCCACGCAAGTGAGATACCATTTTTCTCGGGAGACCTGGGGGAACGCTGGGTGGGTAGAAATTTGTTGATCCACGCAGATTCCGGAACTTTCCACCACAGAAATGTGAGGAAAATGTGTTTTTTTTCCAATTTCTTATCTTTGCAAGGGATTCTGGATAAGAGAACCTGGGGGTAGGCAGGCGAGTGACCCCATCCTGAATTCCCCTGGGTGTCTACTTTTCAAAAATATATAGGTTTACTAGGTTTCCCTAGGTGCCAGCAGAGCTAGGGTTCAAAAACCAAAGGTAGTCTCTTTGCCCAAAAAGTACACAATTTCACTGAAAAATTGAGTTGTGACCACGTTGCGTTTTGCGCTGTTTCCTGTCACAGCCACTATGCCTACCCACGCAAGTGAGATACCATTTTTCTCGGGAGACCTGGGGGAACGCTGGGTGGGTGGAAATTTGTTGATCCACATAGATTCCGGAACTTTCCACCACAGAAATGTGAGGAAAATGTGTTTTTTTTTCCAATTTCTTAGATTTGCAAGGGATTCTGGGTAATAGAACCTGGGGGTAGGCAGGCGAGTGACCCCATCCTGAATTTCCCTGGGTGTCTACTTTTCAAAAATATGTAGGTTTGTTAGGTTTTTCTAGGTGCTGGCAGAGCTAGGGTTAAAAAACAAAAGGTAGTCTCTTTGCCCAAAAAGTACACAATTTCACAGAAAAATTGAGTTGTGACCACGTTGCGTTTTGCGCTGTTTCCTGTTGCAGCCACTATGCCTACCCACGCAAGTGAGATACCATTTTTCTCGGGAGACCTGGGGGAACGCTGGGTGGGGGATAATTTGTTGATCCACGCAGATTCCGGAACTTTCCACCACAGAAATGTGAGGAAAATGTGGTTTTTTTTCCAATTTCTTAGCTTTGCAACGGATTCTGGGTAAGAGAACCTGGGGGTAGGCAGTCGAGTCACCCCATCCTGACTTCCCCTGGGTGTCTACTTTTTAAAAATATATAGGTTTGCTAGGTTTCCCTAGGTGCCGGCAGAGCTATGGTTCAAAAACAAAAAGTAGTCTCTTTGCCCAAAAAGTGCACTATTTCACTGAAAAATTGAGTTGTGACCACGTTGCGTTTTGCACTGTTTCCTGTCGCAGCCACTATGCCTACCCACGCAAGTGAGATACCATTTTTCTCGGGAGACCTGGGGGAACGCTGGGTGGGGGATAATTTGTTGATCCACGCAGATTCCGGAACTTTCCACCACAGAAATGTGAGGAAAATGTGTTTTTTTTTCCAATTTCTTAGCTTTGCAACGGATTCTGGGTAAGAGAACCTGGGGGTAGGCAGTCGAGTCACCCCATCCTGACTTCCCCTGGGTGTCTACTTTTTAAAAATATATAGGTTTGCTAGGTTTCCCTAGGTGCCGGCAGAGCTATGGTTCAAAAACAAAAAGTAGTCTCTTTGCCCAAAAAGTGCACTATTTCACTGAAAAATTGAGTTGTGACCACGTTGCGTTTTGCACTGTTTCCTGTCGCAGCCACTATGCCTACCCACGCAAGTGAGATACCATTTTTCTCGGGAGACCTGGGGGAACGCTGGGTGGGTGGAAATTTGTTGATCCACGCAGATTCCGGAACTTTCCACCACAGAAATGTGAGGAAAATGTTTTTTTTTTTCCAATTTCAAACTTTGCAAGGGATACTGGGTAAGAGAACCAGGATGTAGGCAGTCGAGTCACCCCATCCTGAATTCCTCTGGGTGTCTACTTTTTAAAAATATATAGGTTTGCTAGGTTTCCCTAGGTGCTGGCAGAGCTAGGGTTCAAAAACAAAAGGTAGTCTCTTTGCCCATAAAGGGCACAATTTCACTGCAAAATTGAGTTGTGACCACGTTGCATTTTGCGCTGTTTCCTGTCGCAGGCACTATTCAGACCCAGGCAAGTGAGGTAGCATTTTTTTCAGGAGACCTGGAGGAACGCTGGGTGGGTGGAAATTTGTTGATCCACAAAGATTCCCGAACTTTCCACCACGGAAATGTGAGGAAAATGTGTTTTTTTTTCAAAAATTCACAACTTTACAAGGGATTATGGGTAACGGAACCTGGGGGTAGGCAGACGAGTCACCCCATCCTGAATTTCCCTGGGTGTCTAATTTTTAAAAATATATAGGTTTGCTAGGTTTCCCTAGGTGCCGGCAGAGCTAGGGTTCAAAAACAAAAGGTAGTCTCTTTGCCCAAAAAGTGTACAATTTCACTGAAAAATTGAGTTGTGACCACGTTGCGTTTTGCACTGTTCCCTGTCGCACCTACTATGCCTACCCACGCAAGTGAGGTACCATTTTTCTCGGGAGACCTGGGGGAACGCTGGGTGGGTGGAAATTTGTTGATCCATGCAGATTCCAGAACTTTACACTACAGAAATGTGAGGAAAATGTGTTTTTTTTGTCAAATTCTAAACTTTGCAAGGGATTCTGGGTAACAAAGCCTGGTGGTAGACAGTCGAGTCCCCCCATCCTGAATTCCGCTGGGTGTCTACTTTCCAAAAATGTATAGGTTTGCTAGGTTTCCCTAGGTTCCGGCAGAGCTAGGGTGCAAAAACAAAAGGTAGTCTCTTTGCCCAAAAAGTACACAATTTCACTGAAAAATTGAGTTGTGACCACGTTGCGTTTTGTGCTGTTTCCTGTCGCAGCCACTATGCCTACCCACGCAAGTGAGATACCATTTTTCTCGGGCGACCTGGGGAAACGCTGGGTGGGTAGAAATTTGTTGATCCACGCAGGTTCCGGAACTTTCCACCACAGAAATGTGAGGAAAATGCGTATTTTTTTTCCAATTTCTTAGATTTGCAAGGGATTCTGGGTAAGAGAACCTGGGGGTAGGCAGGCGAGTGACCCCATCCTGAATTTCCCTGGGTGTCTACTTTTCGAAAATATATAGGTTTGCTAGGTTTACCTAGGTGCCGGCAGAGCTAGGGTTCAAAAACAAAAGGTAGTCTCTTCGCCCAAAAAGAACACAATTTCACTGAAAAATTGAGTTGTGACCACGTTGCGTTTTGCGCTGTTTCCTGTCGCAGCCATTATGCCTACCCACGCAAGTGAGACACAATCTTTCTCGGGAGACCTGGGGGAATGCTGGGTGGGTGGAAATTTGTTGATCCACGTAGATTCCGGAACTTTCCACCACAGAAATGTGAGGAAAATGCGTTTTTTTTTCCACTTTTTTAGCTTTGCAAGGGATTCTGGGTAAGAGAACCTGGGGGTAGGCAGGCGAGTGACCCCATCCTGAATTCCCCTGGGTGTCTACTTTTCAAAAATATATAGGTTTGCTAGGTTTCCCTAGGTGCCGGCAGAGCTAGGGTTCAAAAACAAAAGGTAGTCTCTTTGCCCAAAAAGTACACAATTTCACTGAAAAATTGAGTTGTGACCACGTTGCGTTTTGCACTGTTTCCTGTCGCAGCCACTATGCCTACCCATGCAAGTGAGATACAATTTTTCTCGGGAGACCTGGGGGAACGCTGGGCAGGTGGAAATTTATTGATCCACGCAGGTTCCGGAACTTTCCACCACAGAAATGTGAGGAAAATGCGTATTTTTTTCCAATTTCTTAGCTTTGCAAGGGATTCTGGGTAAGAGAACCTGGGGGTAGGCAGGCGAGTGACCCCATCCTGAATTTCCCTGGGTGTCTACTTTTCAAAAATATATAGGTTTGCTAGGTTTCCCTTGGTGCCGGCAGAGCTAGGGTTCAAAAACAAAAGGTAGTCTCTTTGCCCAAAAAGTACACAATTTCACTGAAAAATTGAGTTGTGACCACGTTGCGTTTTGCGCTGTTTCCTGTCGCAGCCACTATGCCTACCCACGCAAGTGAGATACCATTTTTCTCGGGAGACCTGGGGGAACGCTGGGTGGGTAGAAATTTGTTGATCCACGCAGATTCCGGAACTTTCCACCACAGAAATGTGAGGAAAATGTGTTTTATTTCTGATTTCTTATCTTTGCAAGGGATTCTGGATAAGAGAACCTGGGGGTAGGCAGGCGAGTGACCCCATCCTGAATTCCCCTGGGTGTCTACTTTTCAAAAATATATAGGTTTGCTAGGTTTCCCTAGGTGCCAGCAGAGCTAGGGTTCAAAAACAAAAGGTAGTCTCTTTGCCCAAAAAGTACACAATTTCACTGAAAAATTGAGTTGTGACCACGTTGCGTTTTGCGCTGTTTCCTGTCACAGCCACTATGCCTACCCACGCAAGTGAGATACCATTTTTCTCAGGAGACCTGGGGGAACGCTGGGTGGGTGGAAATTTGTTGATCCACATAGATTCCGGAACTTTCCACCACAGAAATGTGAGGAAAATGCGTATTTTTTTTCCAATTTCTTAGATTTGCAAGGGATTCTGGGTAAGAGAACCTGGGGGTAGGCAGGCGAGTGACCCCATCCTGAATTTCCCTGGGTGTCTACTTTTCAAAAATATATAGGTTTGCTAGGTTTACCTAGGTGCCGGCAGAGCTAGGGTTCAAAAACAAAAGGTAGTCTCTTCGCCCAAAAAGAACACAATTTCACTGAAAAATTGAGTTGTGACCACGTTGCGTTTTGCGCTGTTTCCTGTCGCAGCCATTATGCCTACCCACGCAAGTGAGACACAATCTTTCTCGGGAGACCTGGGGGAATGCTGGGTGGGTGGAAATTTGTTGATCCACGTAGATTCCGGAACTTTCCACCACAGAAATGTGAGGAAAATGCGTTTTTTTTCCCACTTTTTTAGATTTTTAAGGGATTCTGGGTAAGAGAACCTGGGGGTAGGCAGGCGAGTGACCCCATCCTGAATTCCCCTGGGTGTCTACTTTTCAAAAATATATAGGTTTGCTAGGTTTCCCTAGGTGCCGGCAGAGCTAGGGTTCAAAAACAAAAGGTAGTCTCTTTGCCCAAAAAGTACACAATTTCACTGAAAAATTGAGTTGTGACCACGTTGCGTTTTGCACTGTTTCCTGTCGCAGCCACTATGCCTACCCATGCAAGTGAGATACAATTTTTCTCGGGAGACCTGGGGGAACGCTGGGCAGGTGGAAATTTATTGATCCACGCAGGTTCCGGAACTTTCCACCACAGAAATGTGAGGAAAATGCGTATTTTTTTTCCAATTTCTTAGCTTTGCAAGGGATTCTGGGTAAGAGAACCTGGGGGTAGGCAGGCGAGTGACCCCATCCTGAATTTCCCTGGGTGTCTACTTTTCAAAAATATATAGGTTTGCTAGGTTTCCCTTGGTGCCGGCAGAGCTAGGGTTCAAAAACAAAAGGTAGTCTCTTTGCCCAAAAAGTACACAATTTCACTGAAAAATTGAGTTGTGACCACGTTGCGTTTTGCGCTGTTTCCTGTCGCAGCCACTATGCCTACCCACGCAAGTGAGATACCATTTTTCTCGGGAGACCTGGGGGAACGCTGGGTGGGTAGAAATTTGTTGATCCACGCAGATTCCGGAACTTTCCACCACAGAAATGTGAGGAAAATGTGTTTTATTTCTGATTTCTTATCTTTGC
This sequence comes from Lissotriton vulgaris, assembly GCF_964263255.1. Taxonomy (NCBI): domain Eukaryota; kingdom Metazoa; phylum Chordata; class Amphibia; order Caudata; family Salamandridae; genus Lissotriton; species Lissotriton vulgaris. Next base: position 915,026,111 of record NC_141694.1, on the reverse strand, counting down.
AAGGGATTCTGGATAAGAGAACCTGGGGGTAGGCAGGCGAGTGACCCCATCCTGAATTCCCCTGGGTGTCTACTTTTCAAAAATATATAGGTTTGCTAGGTTTCCCTAGGTGCCAGCAGAGCTAGGGTTCAAAAACAAAAGGTAGTCTCTTTGCCCAAAAAGTACACAATTTCACTGAAAAATTGAGTTGTGACCACGTTGCGTTTTGCGCTGTTTCCTGTCACAGCCACTATGCCTACCCACGCAAGTGAGATACCATTTTTCTCAGGAGACCTGGGGGAACGCTGGGTGGGTGGAAATTTGTTGATCCACATAGATTCCGGAACTTTCCACCACAGAAATGTGAGGAAAATGCGTATTTTTTTTCCAATTTCTTAGATTTGCAAGGGATTCTGGGTAAGAGAACCTGGGGGTAGGCAGGCGAGTGACCCCATCCTGAATTTCCCTGGGTGTCTACTTTTCAAAAATATATAGGTTTGCTAGGTTTACCTAGGTGCCGGCAGAGCTAGGGTTCAAAAACAAAAGGTAGTCTCTTCGCCCAAAAAGAACACAATTTCACTGAAAAATTGAGTTGTGACCACGTTGCGTTTTGCGCTGTTTCCTGTCGCAGCCATTATGCCTACCCACGCAAGTGAGACACAATCTTTCTCGGGAGACCTGGGGGAATGCTGGGTGGGTGGAAATTTGTTGATCCACGTAGATTCCGGAACTTTCCACCACAGAAATGTGAGGAAAATGCGTTTTTTTTCCCACTTTTTTAGATTTGCAAGGGATTCTGGGTAAGAGAACCTGGGGGTAGGCAGGCGAGTGACCCCATCCTGAATTCCCCTGGGTGTCTACTTTTCAAAAATATATAGGTTTGCTAGGTTTCCCTAGGTGCCGGCAGAGCTAGGGTTCAAAAACAAAAGGTAGTCTCTTTGCCCAAAAAGTACACAATTTCACTGAAAAATTGAGTTGTGACCACGTTGCGTTTTGCACTGTTTCCTGTCGCAGCCACTATGCCTACCCATGCAAGTGAGATACAATTTTTCTCGGGAGACCTGGGGGAACGCTGGGCAGGTGGAAATTTGTTGATCCACGCAGGTTCCGGAACTTTCCACCACAGAAATGTGAGGAAAATGCGTATTTTTTTTCCAATTTCTTAGCTTTGCAAGGGATTCTGGGTAAGAGAACCTGGGGGTAGGCAGGCGAGTGACCCCATCCTGAATTTCCCTGGGTGTCTACTTTTCAAAAGTATATAGGTTTGCTAGGTTTCCCTTGGTGCCGGCAGAGCTAGGGTTCAAAAACAAAAGGTAGTCTCTTTGCCCAAAAAGTACAAAATTTCACTGAAAAATTGAGTTGTGACCACGTTGCGTTTTGCGCTGTTTCCTGTCGCAGCCACTATGCCTACCCACGCAAGTGAGATACCATTTTTCTCGGGAGACCTGGGGGAACGCTGGGTGGGTAGAAATTTGTTGATCCACGCAGATTCCGGAACTTTCCACCACAGAAATGTGAGGAAAATGTGTTTTTTTTCCAATTTCTTATCTTTGCAAGGGATTCTGGATAAGAGAACCTGGGGGTAGGCAGGCGAGTGACCCCATCCTGAATTCCCCTGGGTGTCTACTTTTCAAAAATATATAGGTTTACTAGGTTTCCCTAGGTGCCAGCAGAGCTAGGGTTCAAAAACAAAAGGTAGTCTCTTTGCCCAAAAAGTACACAATTTCACTGAAAAATTGAGTTGTGACCACGTTGCGTTTTGCGCTGTTTCCTGTCACAGCCACTATGCCTACCCACGCAAGTGAGATACCATTTTTCTCGGGAGACCTGGGGGAACGCTGGGTGGGTGGAAATTTGTTGATCCACATAGATTCCGGAACTTTCCACCACAGAAATGTGAGGAAAATGTGTTTTTTTTTCCAATTTCTTAGATTTGCAAGGGATTCTGGGTAATAGAACCTGGGGGTAGGCAGGCGAGTGACCCCATCCTGAATTTCCCTGGGTGTCTACTTTTCAAAAATATGTAGGTTTGTTAGGTTTTTCTAGGTGCTGGCAGAGCTAGGGTTAAAAAACAAAAGGTAGTCTCTTTGCCCAAAAAGTACACAATTTCACAGAAAAATTGAGTTGTGACCACGTTGCGTTTTGCGCTGTTTCCTGTTGCAGCCACTATGCCTACCCACGCAAGTGAGATACCATTTTTCTCGGGAGACCTGGGGGAACGCTGGGTGGGGGATAATTTGTTGATCCACGCAGATTCCGGAACTTTCCACCACAGAAATGTGAGGAAAATGTGGTTTTTTTTCCAATTTCTTAGCTTTGCAACGGATTCTGGGTAAGAGAACCTGGGGGTAGGCAGTCGAGTCACCCCATCCTGACTTCCCCTGGGTGTCTACTTTTTAAAAATATATAGGTTTGCTAGGTTTCCCTAGGTGCCGGCAGAGCTATGGTTCAAAAACAAAAAGTAGTCTCTTTGCCCAAAAAGTGCACTATTTCACTGAAAAATTGAGTTGTGACCACGTTGCGTTTTGCACTGTTTCCTGTCGCAGCCACTATGCCTACCCACGCAAGTGAGATACCATTTTTCTCGGGAGACCTGGGGGAACGCTGGGTGGGGGATAATTTGTTGATCCACGCAGATTCCGGAACTTTCCACCACAGAAATGTGAGGAAAATGTGTTTTTTTTTCCAATTTCTTAGCTTTGCAACGGATTCTGGGTAAGAGAACCTGGGGGTAGGCAGTCGAGTCACCCCATCCTGACTTCCCCTGGGTGTCTACTTTTTAAAAATATATAGGTTTGCTAGGTTTCCCTAGGTGCCGGCAGAGCTATGGTTCAAAAACAAAAAGTAGTCTCTTTGCCCAAAAAGTGCACTATTTCACTGAAAAATTGAGTTGTGACCACGTTGCGTTTTGCACTGTTTCCTGTCGCAGCCACTATGCCTACCCACGCAAGTGAGATACCATTTTTCTCGGGAGACCTGGGGGAACGCTGGGTGGGTGGAAATTTGTTGATCCACGCAGATTCCGGAACTTTCCACCACAGAAATGTGAGGAAAATGTTTTTTTTTTTCCAATTTCAAAACTTTGCAAGGGATACTGGGTAAGAGAACCAGGATGTAGGCAGTCGAGTCACCCCATCCTGAATTCCTCTGGGTGTCTACTTTTTAAAAATATATAGGTTTGCTAGGTTTCCCTAGGTGCTGGCAGAGCTAGGGTTCAAAAACAAAAGGTAGTCTCTTTGCCCATAAAGGGCACAATTTCACTGCAAAATTGAGTTGTGACCACGTTGCATTTTGCGCTGTTTCCTGTCGCAGGCACTATTCAGACCCAGGCAAGTGAGGTAGCATTTTTTTCAGGAGACCTGGAGGAACGCTGGGTGGGTGGAAATTTGTTGATCCACAAAGATTCCCGAACTTTCCACCACGGAAATGTGAGGAAAATGTGTTTTTTTTTCAAAAATTCACAACTTTACAAGGGATTATGGGTAACGGAACCTGGGGGTAGGCAGACGAGTCACCCCATCCTGAATTTCCCTGGGTGTCTAATTTTTAAAAATATATAGGTTTGCTAGGTTTCCCTAGGTGCCGGCAGAGCTAGGGTTCAAAAACAAAAGGTAGTCTCTTTGCCCAAAAAGTGTACAATTTCACTGAAAAATTGAGTTGTGACCACGTTGCGTTTTGCACTGTTCCCTGTCGCACCTACTATGCCTACCCACGCAAGTGAGGTACCATTTTTCTCGGGAGACCTGGGGGAACGCTGGGTGGGTGGAAATTTGTTGATCCATGCAGATTCCAGAACTTTACACTACAGAAATGAGAGGAAAATGTGTTTTTTTTGTCAAATTCTAAACTTTGCAAGGGATTCTGGGTAACAAAGCCTGGTGGTAGACAGTCGAGTCCCCCCATCCTGAATTCCGCTGGGTGTCTACTTTCCAAAAATGTATAGGTTTGCTAGGTTTCCCTAGGTTCCGGCAGAGCTAGGGTGCAAAAACAAAAGGTAGTCTCTTTGCCCAAAAAGTACACAATTTCACTGAAAAATTGAGTTGTGACCACGTTGCGTTTTGTGCTGTTTCCTGTCGCAGCCACTATGCCTACCCACGCAAGTGAGATACCATTTTTCTCGGGCGACCTGGGGAAACGCTGGGTGGGTAGAAATTTGTTGATCCACGCAGGTTCCGGAACTTTCCACCACAGAAATGTGAGGAAAATGCGTATTTTTTTTCCAATTTCTTAGATTTGCAAGGGATTCTGGGTAAGAGAACCTGGGGGTAGGCAGGCGAGTGACCCCATCCTGAATTTCCCTGGGTGTCTACTTTTCAAAAATATATAGGTTTGCTAGGTTTACCTAGGTGCCGGCAGAGCTAGGGTTCAAAAACAAAAGGTAGTCTCTTCGCCCAAAAAGAACACAATTTCACTGAAAAATTGAGTTGTGACCACGTTGCGTTTTGCGCTGTTTCCTGTCGCAGCCATTATGCCTACCCACGCAAGTGAGACACAATCTTTCTCGGGAGACCTGGGGGAATGCTGGGTGGGTGGAAATTTGTTGATCCACGTAGATTCCGGAACTTTCCACCACAGAAATGTGAGGAAAATGCGTTTTTTTTTCCACTTTTTTAGCTTTGCAAGGGATTCTGGGTAAGAGAACCTGGGGGTAGGCAGGCGAGTGACCCCATCCTGAATTCCCCTGGGTGTCTACTTTTCAAAAATATATAGGTTTGCTAGGTTTCCCTAGGTGCCGGCAGAGCTAGGGTTCAAAAACAAAAGGTAGTCTCTTTGCCCAAAAAGTACACAATTTCACTGAAAAATTGAGTTGTGACCACGTTGCGTTTTGCACTGTTTCCTGTCGCAGCCACTATGCCTACCCATGCAAGTGAGATACAATTTTTCTCGGGAGACCTGGGGGAACGCTGGGCAGGTGGAAATTTATTGATCCACGCAGGTTCCGGAACTTTCCACCACAGAAATGTGAGGAAAATGCGTATTTTTTTTCCAATTTCTTAGCTTTGCAAGGGATTCTGGGTAAGAGAACCTGGGGGTAGGCAGGCGAGTGACCCCATCCTGAATTTCCCTGGGTGTCTACTTTTCAAAAATATATAGGTTTGCTAGGTTTCCCTTGGTGCCGGCAGAGCTAGGGTTCAAAAACAAAAGGTAGTCTCTTTGCCCAAAAAGTACACAATTTCACTGAAAAATTGAGTTGTGACCACGTTGCGTTTTGCGCTGTTTCCTGTCGCAGCCACTATGCCTACCCACGCAAGTGAGATACCATTTTTCTCGGGAGACCTGGGGGAACGCTGGGTGGGTAGAAATTTGTTGATCCACGCAGATTCCGGAACTTTCCACCACAGAAATGTGAGGAAAATGTGTTTTATTTCTGATTTCTTATCTTTGCAAGGGATTCTGGATAAGAGAACCTGGGGGTAGGCAGGCGAGTGACCCCATCCTGAATTTCCCTGGGTGTCTACTTTTCAAAAATATATAGGTTTGTTAGGTTTTTCTAGGTGCTGGCAGAGCTAGGGTTAAAAAACAAAAGGTAGTCTCTTTGCCCAAAAAGTACACAATTTCACAGAAAAATTGAGTTGTGACCACGTTGCGTTTTGCGCTGTTTCCTGTTGCAGCCACTATGCCTACCCACGCAAGTGAGATACCATTTTTCTCGGGAGACCTGGGGGAACGCTGGGTGGGGGATAATTTGTTGATCCACGCAGATTCCGGAACTTTCCACCACAGAAATGTGAGGAAAATGTGTTTTTTTTTCCAATTTCTTAGCTTTGCAACGGATTCTGGGTAAGAGAACCTGGGGGTAGGCAGTCGAGTCACCCCATCCTGACTTCCCCTGGGTGTCTACTTTTTAAAAATATATAGGTTTGCTAGGTTTCCCTAGGTGCCGGCAGAGCTATGGTTCAAAAACAAAAAGTAGTCTCTTTGCCCAAAAAGTGCACTATTTCACTGAAAAATTGAGTTGTGACCACGTTGCGTTTTGCACTGTTTCCTGTCGCAGCCACTATGCCTACCCACGCAAGTGAGATACCATTTTTCTCGGGAGACCTGGGGGAACGCTGGGTGGGTGGAAATTTGTTGATCCACGCAGATTCCGGAACTTTCCACCACAGAAATGTGAGGAAAATGTTTTTTTTTTTCCAATTTCAAAACTTTGCAAGGGATACTGGGTAAGAGAACCAGGATGTAGGCAGTCGAGTCACCCCATCCTGAATTCCTCTGGGTGTCTACTTTTTAAAAATATATAGGTTTGCTAGGTTTCCCTAGGTGCCGGCAGAGCTAGGGTTCAAAAACTAAAGGTAGTCTCTTTGCCCATAAAGGGCACAATTTCACTGCAAAATTGAGTTGTGACCACGTTGCATTTTGCGCTGTTTCCTGTCGCAGGCACTATTCAGACCCAGGCAAGTGAGGTAGCATTTTTTTCAGGAGACCTGGAGGAACGCTGGGTGGGTGGAAATTTGTTGATCCACAAAGATTCCCGAACTTTCCACCACGGAAATGTGAGGAAAATGTGTTTTTTTTTCAAAAATTCACAACTTTACAAGGGATTATGGGTAACGGAACCTGGGGGTAGGCAGACGAGTCACCCCATCCTGAATTTCCCTGGGTGTCTAATTTTTAAAAATATATAGGTTTGCTAGGTTTCCCTAGGTGCCGGCAGAGCTAGGGTTCAAAAACAAAAGGTAGTCTCTTTGCCCAAAAAGTGTACAATTTCACTGAAAAATTGAGTTGTGACCACGTTGCGTTTTGCACTGTTCCCTGTCGCACCTACTATGCCTACCCACGCAAGTGAGGTACCATTTTTCTCGGGAGACCTGGGCGAACGCTGGGTGGGTGGAAATTTGTTGATCCATGCAGATTCCAGAACTTTACACTACAGAAATGTGAGGAAAATGTGTTTTTTTTGTCAAATTCTAAACTTTGCAAGGGATTCTGGGTAACAAAGCCTGGTGGTAGACAGTCGAGTCCCCCCATCCTGAATTCCGCTGGGTGTCTACTTTCCAAAAATGTATAGGTTTGCTAGGTTTCCCTAGGTTCCGGCAGAGCTAGGGTGCAAAAACAAAAGGTAGTCTCTTTGACCAAAAAGTACACAATTTCACTGAAAAATTGAGTTGTGACCACGTTGCGTTTTGTGCTGTTTCCTGTCGCAGCCACTATGCCTACCCACGCAAGTGAGATACCATTTTTCTCGGGCGACCTGGGGAAACGCTGGGTGGGTAGAAATTTGTTGATCCACGCAGATTCCGGAACGTTCCACCACAGAAATGTGAGGAAAATGTGTTTTTTTCCAATTTCTTATCTTTGCAAGGGATTCTGGGTAGGAGAACCTGGGGGTAGGCAGGCGAGTGACCCCATCCTGAATTCCCCTGGGTGTCTACTTTTCAAAAATATATAGGTTTGCTAGGTTTCCCTAGGTGCCGGCAGAGCTAGGGTTCAAAAACAAAAGGTAGTCTCTTTGCCCAAAAAGTACACAATTTCACTGAAAAATTGAGTTGTGACCACGTTGCGTTTTGCGCTGTTTCCTGTCACAGCCACTATGCCTACCCACGCAAGTGAGATACCATTTTTCTCGGGAGACCTGGGGGAACGCTGGGTGGGTGGAAATTTGTTGATCCACATAGATTCCGGAACTTTCCACCACAGAAATGTGAGGAAAATGTGTTTTTTTTTCCAATTTCTTAGATTTGCAAGGGATTCTGGGTAATAGAAAATGGGGGTAGGCAGGCGAGTGACCCCATCCTGAATTCCCCTGGGTGTCTACTTTTCAAAAATATATAGGTTTGTTAGGTTTTTCTAGGTGCTGGCAGAGCTAGGGTTAAAAAACAAAAGGTAGTCTCTTTGCCCAAAAAGTAAACACTTTCACTGAAAAATTGAGTTGTGACCACGTTGCGTTTTGCGCTGTTTCCTGTTGAAGCCACTATGCCTACCCACGCAAGTGAGATACCATTTTTCTCGGGAGACCTGGGGGAACGCTGGGTGGGGGATAATTTGTTGATCCACGCAGATTCCTGAACTTTCCACCACAGAAATGTGAGGAAAATGTGTTTTTTTTCCAATTTCTTAGCTTTGCAACGGATTCTGGGTAAGAGAACCTGGGGGTAGGCAGTCGAGTCACCCCATCCTGACTTCCCCTGGGTGTCTACTTTTTAAAAATATATAGGTTTGCTAGGTTTCCCTAGGTGCCGGCAGAGCTATGGTTCAAAAACAAAAAGTAGTCTCTTTGCCCAAAAAGTGCACTATTTCACTGAAAAATTGAGTTGTGACCACGTTGCGTTTTGCACTGTTTCCTGTCGCAGCCACTATGCCTACCCACGCAAGTGAGATACCATTTTTCTCGGGAGACCTGGGGGAACGCTGCGTGGGTGGAAATTTGTTGATCCACGCAGATTCCGGAACTTTCCACCACAGAAATGTGAGGAAAATGTTTTTTTTTTTCCAATTTCAAAACTTTGCAAGGGATACTGGGTAAGAGAACCAGGATGTAGGCAGTCGAGTCACCCCATCCTGAATTCCTCTGGGTGTCTACTTTTTAAAAATATATAGGTTTGCTAGGTTTCCCTAGGTGCCGGCAGAGCTAGGGTTCAAAAACAAAAGGTAGTCTCTTTGCCCAAAAAGGGCACAATTTCACTGCAAAATTGAGTTGTGACCACGTTGCATTTTGCGCTGTTTCCTGTCGCAGGCACTATTCAGACCCAGACAAGTGAGGTAGCATTTTTTTCAGGAGACCTGGAGGAACGCTGGGTGGGTGGAAATTTGTTGATCCACAAAGATTCCAGAACTTTCCACCACGGAAATGTGAGGAAAATGTGTTTTTTTTTCAAAATTCACAACTTTACAAGGGATTATGGGTAACGGAACCTGGGGGTAGGCAGACGAGTCACCCCATCCTGAATTTCCCTGGGTGTCTAATTTTTAAAAATATATAGGTTTGCTAGGTTTCCCTAGGTGCCGGCAGAGCTAGGGTTCAAAAACAAAAGGTAGTCTCTTTGCCCAAAAAGTGTACAATTTCACTGAAAAATTGAGTTGTGACCACGTTGCGTTTTGCACTGTTCCCTGTCGCACCTACTATGCCTACCCACGCAAGTGAGGTACCATTTTTCTCGGGAGACCTGGGGGAACGCTGGGTGGGTGGAAATTTGTTGATCCATGCAGATTCCAGAACTTTACACTACAGAAATGTGAGGAAAATGTGTTTTTTTTGTCAAATTCTAAACTTTGCAAGGGATTCTGGGTAACAAAGCCTGGTGGTAGACAGTCGAGTCCCCCCATCCTGAATTCCGCTGGGTGTCTACTTTCCAAAAATGTATAGGTTTGCTAGGTTTCCCTAGGTTCCGGCAGAGCTAGGGTGCAAAAACAAAAGGTAGTCTCTTTGCCCAAAAAGTACACAATTTCACTGAAAAATTAAGTTGTGACCACGTTGCGTTTTGTGCTGTTTCCTGTCGCAGCCACTATGCCTACCCACGCAAGTGAGATACCATTTTTCTCGGGAGACCTGTGGGAACGCTGGGTGGGTAGAAATTTGTTGATCCACGCAGATTCCGGAACGTTCCACCACAGAAATGTGAGGAAAATGTGTTTTTTTTCCAATTTCTTATCTTTGCAAGGGATTCTGGGTAAGAGAACCTGGGGGTAGGCAGGCGAGTGACCCCATCCTGAATTCCCCTGGGTGTCTACTTTTCAAAAATATATAGGTTTGCTAGGTTTCCCTAGGTGCCGGCAGAGCTAGGGTTCAAAAACAAAAGGTAGTCTCTTTGCCCAAAAAGTACACAATTTCACTGAAAAATTGAGTTGTGACCACGTTGCGTTTTGCGCTGTTTCCTGTCACAGCCACTATGCCTACCCACGCAAGTGAGATACAATTTTTCTCGGGAGACCTGGGGGAACGCTGGGTGGGTGGAAATTTGTTGATCCACATAGATTCCGGAACTTTCCACCACAGAAATGTGAGGAAAATGTGTTTTTTTTCCAATTTCTTAGATTTGCAAGGGATTCTGGGTAATAGAACCTGGGGGTAGGCAGGCGAGTGACCCCATCCTGAATTCCCCTGGGTGTCTACTTTTCAAAAATATATAGGTTTGTTAGGTTTTTCTAGGTGCTGGCAGAGCTAGGGTTCAAAAACAAAAGGTAGACTCTTTGCCCAAAAAGTGCACAATTTCACTGAAAAATTGAGTTGTGACCACGTTGCGTTTTGCGCTGTTTCCTGTTGCAGCCACTATGCCTACCCACGCAAGTGAGATACCATTTTTCTCGGGAGACCTGGGGGAACGCTGGGTGGGGGATAATTTGTTGATCCACGCAGATTCCTGAACTTTCCACCACAGAAATGTGAGGAAAATGTGTTTTTTTTCCAATTTCTTAGCTTTGCAACGGATTCTGGGTAAGAGAACCTGGGGGTAGGCAGTCGAGTCACCCCATCCTGACTTCCCCTGGGTGTCTACTTTTTAAAAATATATAGGTTTGCTAGGTTTCCCTAGGTGCCGGCAGAGCTATGGTTCAAAAACAAAAAGTAGTCTCTTTGCCCAAAAAGTGCACTATTTCACTGAAAAATTGAGTTGTGACCACGTTGCGTTTTGCACTGTTTCCTGTCGCAGCCACTATGCCTACCCACGCAAGTGAGATACCATTTTTCTCGGGAGACCTGGGGGAACGCTGCGTGGGTGGAAATTTGTTGATCCACGCAGATTCCGGGACTTTACACCACAGAAATGTGAGGAAAATGTTTTTTTTTCCAATTTCAAAACTTTGCAAGGGATACTGGGTAAGAGAACCAGGATGTAGGCAGTCGAGTCACCCCATCCTGAATTCCTCTGGGTGTCTACTTTTTAAAAATATATAGGTTTGCTAGGTTTCCCTAGGTGCCGGCAGAGCTAGGGTTCAAAAACAAAAGGTAGTCTCTTTGCCCAAAAAGGGCACAATTTCACTGCAAAATTGAGTTGTGACCACGTTGCATTTTGCGCTGTTTCCTGTCGCAGGCACTATTCAGACCCAGGCAAGTGAGGTAGCATTTTTTTCAGGAGACCTGGAGGAACGCTGGGTGGGTGGAAATTTGTTGATCCACAAAGATTCCAGAACTTTCCACCACGGAAATGTGAGGAAAATGTGTTTTTTTTTCAAAATTCACAACTTTACAAGGGATTATGGGTAACGGAACCTGGGGGTAGGCAGACGAGTCACCCCATCCTGAATTTCCCTGGGTGTCTAATTTTTAAAAATATATAGGTTTGCTAGGTTTCCCTAGGTGCCGGCAGAGCTAGGGTTCAAAAACAAAAGGTAGTCTCTTTGCCCAAAAAGTGTACAATTTCACTGAAAAATTGAGTTGTGACCACGTTGCGTTTTGCACTGTTCCCTGTCGCACCTACTATGCCTACCCACGCAAGTGAGGTACCATTTTTCTCGGGAGACCTGGGGGAACGCTGGGTGGGTGGAAATTTGTTGATCCATGCAGATTCCAGAACTTTACACTACAGAAATGTGAGGAAAATGTGTTTTTTTTGTCAAATTCTAAACTTTGCAAGGGATTCTGGGTAACAAAGCCTGGTGGTAGACAGTCGAGTCCCCCCATCCTGAATTCCGCTGGGTGTCTACTTTCCAAAAATGTATAGTTTTGCTAGGTTTCCCTAGGTTCCGGCAGAGCTAGGGTGCAAAAACTACAGGTAGGCACTTTGCCATAAAAGGGTCAATTTGTAACTGCAAAATTGAGGTGTGACCACGTTGCATTTTGCGCCGTTTCCTATTGCAGGCACAAGGCCGACCCACACAAGTGAGGTACTGTTTTTATCGGGAGACTTCGGGTAATTCAGATTTGTATATCAACTATTATTACCAATTGAGCTTTCTAGCATTTCTCCCTTTCAATGACAGACATTGTGTAAAAAAAAAATGTTTTTGAAAAATGACCAATAATTCTCAAGCTAGTATGGGTATTCCCAATTTTGAAAATGTGCAATTATATACTGTTTCTGAACTCTATAATTTGTACCCAATTCAGAAATACATAGGCGTTTTTCATACAGATTTTTCCATGTATACATTTTCCAAGACAAAGTGCTCTATACCCAGTAAATGAAAAAATACCATTGCAAGTTGCTGCTCAGTTTTGGATCTGGGTTCATTGGGTTCTTGGTAAAACTACAAGTCCTATATATCTCCACAACCAGGAAGGTCTAACGGATGTAACAGTATATTGCCTTCCAATAGCTGTCAAGATTAGAAAAAGTTATAGGTGAAAACGTTGAGACAAAAGGCTGTTTTTTTAACCAAATTTTCAATTATTCCAATATTTAACTGTTAGTTTCTATAAAGAAACCTTCCTGGATTTAGACAAATGACCCCTTTCTGAATTCAGAATTTTGTCTACTTTCCGAAAATGTACAGCTTTCTAGGATCCATTATTGCTTTCAAACTCATTTCTACCATTAACTGGAAGGAGGTGGAAAGTTCTAAAAATAGCAAAAATAGGCTATGTCCCAGAAAAATGCCAAAACTGTGTGAAAAATGTCGGTTCTCTGACAAAAGACTGTCATTTCCTAAAAGCTGAGAAAATAGAGATTTCAGCCCCACAAACCCTTTTTTTATAACATTTTCAGGGAAAACCCCAGAGGCTTTCATTTGCAGCCCGTTTTTCCCATTTTTCTGAAAAAAACAAAAAAAACACTATATTTTGGTTAATTTCTGGGACCCCTCCAAGGGAATCCACAAACCCTGGGCGCCTTTAGAATTCACATGATGTTGGAAGAAAAGGACGCAAATTTGGCGTGGATACCTTATGTGGTCAAAAAGTTACAAGGGCCTAAGCGTGCACTACCCCAAATTGCCAAAAAAGGGCTTAGCACAGGAGGGGAAAAGGCATAGCAGCGAAGGGGTTAAATAGACTCTGTAGTTTTTGGTCCTCCAGACTAGAGTGGATGAGCTAAAGGTTTTGCAATTTTTGCAAGCATGAGTCCGTGCCTCTGACATCATTGGGGAATAATCATCGGTGACTTTGGGAGCTAAATGACTCTGCCACACTATCTAGTCAGTAAGGAGATTGGGGGTTCAACTACAAAGTCTATTATCACTGAGGTATGTGGAAAGTCTAACAGCACCTATTATAATTGATAAGCTAAGCAATGCATTATTTAGTGTCCATAGTTCTGTTTGTGCAGATTTGTCCCTGCAACAGTAGTAGAATGGATTGTCCTCTTATCCAAACCAAAAGTAAAGTAGTATCTTATTCTTTCTTGGTGGTCATTCATCTTTTTATTGTTGGCAATTGTCAAAGCATAAACATTTAGAAGACTTGAAAAGACATTATGGACAATCCCAGAGGACTGCACTCAGTGCATAGAGCTATTGCTGACTAGAATGGGAGTCCAATGGAATTGCCAAATGTGCAATCTTAGTTAGCTACACAGACAGACTAATAAGAATAATCTAGTAATACCACACGGAGTCATAGTCGAGGCAGGATAAGAATTTAGATCCAGTCTACAAGAATATCAAAGACGATTTAGAAAAAATCGAATGAGGAACGCTGGGAAAAAATAAGTACTCTATATTAAAATTAAAACTTACTGGGGCCAGCAAAGGATCCCTCGCCTGCCCGATCCTGGCCTGCATCCTCAACAGCACCCTCCTCCTCCTCCTCCTCCTGTGTCCTCCTCTTGCCCCTGGGGGAAGCTGATGTACAACATGAAAGAAAGAAAAACAGAAAACATGGATGATATTTGTCAACCAAATCAAACATTTCAAAAGAACTAAGAAAATATTTTGGCGAAATAGCAAATAGACAACTATTCCACAGGATATATTATTGACCAATCTCGTGTGGTCTACGACGTTATTAGTATTGCTTGATTTGCGGTCCGTCGAATTGGAAACTTCTTATGTAACTCACTAAACAAAGTACTAAAAAGGTTTGCCTAGGATTGGCAGGCAGCAGTCCGCAGCACGTGAAGTGACAGCAAAAGTCCATCGTGATTGAAGATCAGCGACAACAATAAAGTTTCCTACTACATTAACCAGTCATTAAAATACTCAAACTATCAATCCACCACCACTATTTCTTCTTTTCGCCATGTGTACAAAGGAAGGAATGGACTTGAGTCTGTAGGGGCTGATTTAGAAGCCCCTTGCGGCTCTTTTGCTCCATTGTTGCGTGACTTTTGTGACGCAGCGGCAGCACAAAAGAGGCGCAATGGTGCGGCGTATATTAACAACGTGACGCATATGGGAGATGCATCACGTTGTAAAGCCCTGCGCCATCAGGGGGCATTCTGGCGCAAGGGAGGGCGTTCCTGCGCAGGAACGCATCCTAAAAGTGGCTGAGGGAAATCTACAAGATTTCAATCACTCACTTTAAAGACAATGATGCGTGACTCAAACCCTGCGCCTGCTTGAAGCAGACGTACGGCTGGACGCATCATTGGGGAGATAGGGCACCCCAGAGCATTGATGGAGCTGCGCCATCGTTGCGACGCAACTCCAGCAATGTGCCGCCCTTACGGCACAGATGCGTAACGCTTTGGTGACGTTTTAGGCAGACCCTCCAGTTTATCGCGATTTCGCGATTCACGAAAAAATCGCGAAATCGGCAGATTACCGCGATGGCCGCGATAATAACTATATTGGCCGCAATATTTTACAAAAAAGTGTCTCTACCGGGAGACAGCAAAACAAACAATCAAACAATGCCTTTTATTAGCTGTGCGCCGCCCCCCGCCGCTCGTGTGTGTCAGCAGCTTCCCGGGAGGGACGCACACAGACAGTCAGTTTTTGAGCTGATGAGTGGGGAGCGGATTGCGGCGCTGTTGGCACGATTCAAAAGGATTGTTCTGTGAGGAGAAACAACGTTTGCGAATCGGGCGCTTAATAGCAAGTTGAAAGCAATGAATCCAACTTGTTGAATTCCCAGCAGCACAGAGAGCCGTCATCATCGCTCAAACAGGGGTTTTGATAAATGTCTTTCAGATTCGGGCCACCCCCCCGGACAGATAAGTGATTGGCCTCGCTTTGTTCTTTCAAACTAACCCCAGGTGGTGAGAAAGACTCTCGGACTTGAGATGACTTGTCATTACAGGCCTCCATTAAAACGTGATGGCAGCGCCCTGCTGATGCGAGGACACTCTATGCAGACCAGGCGGCACCTCCCTGTTGGGTAAAAGGGCTTCAGCCCCCCTCCCCCGTGGTGGGGCAGAACCCAATGTACTTGCATCAGGGAAACTGATGGCTACAGTTAAAACAGTGGTAGCTGAAATGTTATAGGTAAGTTCAGTGCAGGATGATTAAAGCAATCAAGGTCAAACATTATGATATTTGAATCAGTTTGCCCAGTGGATCTCACATACAGTACTTTGGTACCGGAGTTCAGTCTTTCCTGGCAGCGGCCTCGTTTCTCTTTCTGAGGTGGTTAAGGGGGTTTAGGTGATTGCAGTATTGAGACCGAATGACAGTAGGATTAGTGAAAAGGACGTACACACAGAGGCCCTCATGCAAGGTTTGAAGTCAATTGCATACGTTTTTATGGGCTCCAATGAATCATAGAAGTGCGCACATACTCTCTGTGTGTATCATGATTGCTCTCTTTTCATTACTAGGCGTTCTAGAAAGGACACAAAGAAAAAAGAATGACAGATATGTACATTAAAATGTATTTAGTGTTAAATAGGGATTAATTAAATAGGCTTCTCAAATTGATAATCATCAATCATCTAAAATACTATTTAATCGGTAATTAATGACTTATGTGTTTTTCTTTTCTGTATTTCTATTATAGATTCCGAAACGCCGCCAAAACTTTTTCAACCTTCTTTTATGCGTAGGTCTCATAAATATATATTCTCCAGAAAATGAACTTTCTTCCATTTTCCCAACCATAGTTCCAACACAGGCAGTCATTTTGCTTTAAAAAAACCTGTGATGACGGACCTGGGAATCAGCATTGCAATAACTCACCATCTACAAGCTTCTGTGGGTGTTATACGCAAATGGGGTGACGTTTCTGCATACTTGTACGAAAGTGAATTATTATTTGTAGTGAACAAGTGGACAACCACAAAGGATAAGGTCACCACCTGCTAGATGTTACTTAAATTAAATTAAATAAACTTAGGCCTAATCCCTAACAACGTGATGCAAAACGGACAGGCGTAAATCAAAGACAATGTGAAGAGTATTGAAGCAGTGCAAAAAAGTAGAATAAGTCCTACAAAATACAATAAAACTCAACAACCGATTTTAAGCTAAAGAAAAACAAATATGAGTGATATAAGCTCAAAACAACAAAAACACAGCAATGGGAAATGGAGACATGAATTTTTAAAGAATTATAGTGAACAAGTGCCAAGAAAAATAAAGTGCCCCATGTAAGTCAGTGGTCACAGTAGACTCAGACCAAAGTGTATTTTCAGCCCGAGTCATATACACCAGTGAATTGGTCCAGGTGAAAGGCTAAAAGTAAAAAAGTTCTAAAAAGTTTCTAAGTCGTTCTTCAGAAATGGGTTTTGTTACTTTACTGAAGAAAAATGTTGACTTTTTTTATAATTCCCTGCACAAAATGGGACTTTGGCACTTTTTCAGATGAAAAATCCTCTCTTCATGGGGCATTGTTAAAAGTGGAATGCCACCTTTATTCCCAGTGGCTGGATACCTGATGCAGTATGGTGCTGCTGGTTCTCTGGAGGCTTCTCTCTGAAAAAGTTCTTACAGTGAGAATTAGCCATTCCAGATTGCCTAATCAAAGTGGAATACTCCGCTAAAACAGTTTCCATTGATTTAAGGCTGAAAATGAATGCATATGAGTAATATAAAGTGACGCTAAAATGCCGCTAAATTTCCATATTTGTGCCGCTAAATTTCCATATTTGTGCCGCTAAATTTGCGAATCCATGCCGCTATATCCTGGGGGGTCTGTTTAGGCCCATGGTTTGCCGCATTGTAAATACGGCGCACCATGGGTGATAGTGGCATGGCACACAATTACTGGCGCATCCCTGCTTCTTTGCAGGGATGCGCCGGTAATTAAAAATCTGAACCTTAGTGTGTAGCATTACGCAGTTCTTTAAACTACACTCAAACATAATTTCGCAGGCCAATGAAATGAACACAAAATCGAAAACAAATAAGCATAGTAGCAACACTACTGAGAAGGAGAGCAGTGCACCTGAAATGCACAGAAGATTTTGAAATATAATTTACCTACAATGTAATAAGCAGCATTATTGCTCTTGGTAAAAAAAAAAATTGCAATATAATAACACAGCAGGAGAAAACAGAGTAGTAAAGAAATAGCTACTACTACTACTCACCAAGCCCGGGGATCTCAAGGCCAAGCAGGTCAAGCAGATCTTGTTCACTGGTCAGGACATCCGTCCAGCGGTGGGTGGCCTAGTTGTAGGTGCGCCGGACCCGAGAGTGGTGGTACATGGCCCGGCACACCTTATCCCACCGCTTCCGGCGCTCCCGCATCCCGTACCCGCCTCCAATCTTGCCACCTGCCATGATGGTCCTGGGGAGGTGGCGCTGTACATAGAACACTAGTGCGGCCACCTCCTCCGCACTAAAGATCTCCCGTGGCATCACTAGCTCCTCCCTAAAACGCCCGCACGGGAGCCGGGCACAGGGTACGGGACCCTTCCCCTTCTCGGGATGCTTCCCGGCTCCCTTCACCATGGTCTGGGCGGAAAGGAATAAAGAAAATAGAATAGGGAAGAGAAGAAAAGAAAAGAAAAGAGTTTAAAAAAGTAGTTTAAAATTAACAAAAAGTAGCAGTAAACACAAAAATATAGGGCTAGAAAAATAGAGGGATAGATAATAAGTAAAATAGATTAAAAAAAACGTCAAACAAGCAAAGGATGGCAGAGATTTAGAGAGGATACAAGAAGCATGCCCAGAACCATAGCAATGAATGAGAAACAAGATGGCCGCGCCTGTTCACGACCGCGCAGGTAAGTTCGCGCGAGATATTCCTCGCGAACACTCGCGAAATTGTACTGGCAAGCCGCACACTTTGCGAGATTACACTTCGCGCCGGGAAACGGAAATACGTCATGCAAACAAGATGGCCACGCCCTTGAACGACCGCGAGGGTAACTTCGCGCCTTGCGCTACAGGCGGCTCGCGAAAACGCACAAAACCTTGCGAACTAACACGCCGCAAAAAAAGAAATCGCATATTTGCACGAATTCGCGGCTTCCGAATCTGATCTCGCGCGTGTTCGCGCCCCGCGAATCCCGCGAAATTACAGAAAAACGAGTTTTCCAAAACTGAAAGCACTCGGCAGGTGCAAGAGTTTAAACTCATCATTAGTAACCATTCCCTGCAGTGCTTCCTGACTGGGGCCCCTACAGCGTTCAGTTGCTAGTTGCAACAATTGTATGACCCTGCTCTGACCCTCACAGCAGGCTCATAGAATAGCTAGAAGTAGGCCACAAAGGTCCTGGAAAAAAAAATTGCACTGCAACAGAAAGCAAATTACTGATAAGGAAGCAGGTGCCAGACCTGGAATTTTAAAACAGTGACACATTAATAAACTAACCCCAAATTAATTCATGTCAGTTGAAGCAGGGCAGGTGTGCTTGCTTTCCCCCCCATAATCTACAGTGATGATGAACCAGAGGGTGGCATTGATGTAACAGAGGGTGGCATGGGTGAAACAGAGGGTGGCAGTGGTGAAACAGAGGGTGCTGGGAGGCTGTGATGATGAACCAGACGTAGAAACAACATAGTCGCGACCGTTGCGAGCCGACAAGTAAGTTCGCAATTGCAAAATAGTACCAAACCCTCGTGAACTGTCAGAAACCCTTGCGAACACAAAAAGAAAAATCCGCAAATTCGCGAGAATTCACGGATTTTACGGATTGCGAGTTCACAAATTCGCGAAATTCGCGAACGCCAGATTCGCAAAATGTGCCCATGCTTAGTTCTCACTACCCTGACTCATTCTAAAAAACCTGACTTTACGAGTTTTGACAAAAGAAGCATACATGAATAATACATTTATAAACATTTGCAACATTTACTAGGAAAAATGTTTCTATAGTTTTCCATCCTTCCTGTCACAGTGCAGTCAGATGGATACTTTTAACTAACTAGTACATTGGCACAGTCACAAGAATGTACAGTTCAAGATGTCCTTCACTTCTTGTCATGAGGAAAGCTGCCACAGTCTGCGCATGCTCCCTTCTCATTAAATTGCAAGCCATAGCCTTGATGGATTCACAGGCAACCATGTTTTGTGTAGGCCCCAAAAATAAACAAACACAAAGATAACATTAATTTCATGTAATCTTCAAAGCTAAAAAGGTAACTTTTCTCTACATTGCAAAAAAACACATGTTAATTCTGCAAAAGAATTACAGACTGAATACGCCTCACTTTCATGTTTTTCATATGCCATGTTTTTAACTTGCACAAAAATGTGCGTGGCAATTTAAATGCAGTCTGTCCGAAGCACAAAAAATAAAACAATGCCTGACTGCAGATGAAATCTGCTCCATCAGTACAAAGGACTTTAGGAGAAGGAAGGACCTAAAAGCTAGGCGAAATGGTCCTAGATCCAAGGAAATCTTTTAGATCAGGCTCAGTTTCTTAAATAGTTTGCATTAACATTATCAGTTCCAGGTCTGTTTGGGGCTGAGCTTGGGAACTCCTTAGTAAGTAGGCGTTTACAACAATAAGGGGTTTAATATTAAAACACAGGCGAAAATTCAGACACATTATCATAAGCTCACCTTGTCCAGGGACGCAAACATGCTGCCTTTCTACTCTCAGAGCCCTTCACCTAACCTACTGTGCAGCTGTTTTACCTTTAATATCACTGTTCCACAGGCAGCGTGACGTCACAATGCTCCTTGTCTGTAGCCCGAACCATGAGCCTTTGCAACCCTGGCATAATCGACATACTTGCGGTGTGTTTAGTCTTGGACCACAAATGCAGTGAAGAATAATGTATTGCTACTCTTCATACATTTTTGACCATTGGCTCAGATTTGAATGCGTACTGGCCATCTGAGCATCTCTGCCAGGCCACCCTATGTCTAGAGACTGTAGATTTAGAGAGTTTATAAACATTGTCAGTTCATCAATAAAGTGTGCTCGCTTCAGCAGCACATATACTAAAATTGGAACGATACAGAGAAGATTAGCATGGCCCCTGCGCAAGAATAACACACAATTTCGTGAAGCGTTTCATATTTTTAACAGCTTTTAGGAGAGAAATCTTTTTTGTTTTCAAGACTAATTGAAAAAATAAAGCAGGTCCCAGTGCTGTCCCCGTAATATGTATTTTTCAATTAGTCTCTCCTCAACATTTTTAATGTATTTGCCTTGCAGTAAAGAAGGTGCGCTCTATGTTCAGCTGCATTTAGCAAGGAAGCTGCAGGACTTCTGGGACTTTTCTTACTCTTTTTTAGAATCCCTGTCATTATACTTCACCACCCCCATATCTATACTGCTGCAGTGTCGCGTTGCTTTGTGGGAAGCAGGACAAAGAGAAGGGCAGGGCCTATGCAAATGAAGGCCTCAGGGATGTCTGGGAGTGCCTTTTTAGCAGTATTGTTAAAGTTCACCTTGCAACCGGATTGGCCAGGTAAGCTGAAAAACACCATGCCAGATTGGGCACCAGGTCTCTAGGCGCTTGGAGGACATATTGGGTCTACATCCCTCAGTTTCTGAGGTCCAAGAAATGTTCACCCTCTACCCTAACAGAGAGGTCTTGGCCGATCGTGGCGATCGTGGCTGAGAGGGGAAGAAGGTAGCAGGGGAAGATGGTCATGGTCCTTCTCTAATAATGGACCAACGTTCTCTCTCTCTCCTTACCTGTGGTTCTGCCTGGTTACTGGGGCTACCAGTTGTAAGCCTGCAGCCCACAAGGAGTTGGTTTGTCCCTCTCACACATGTAAATGGGTAAGCATTTAATTGCACACACCTGCCTACGTCCACAGACCCTCACGCACACACACTTTTGTCAACAAGCTTTTTTGTAATTAAGAGAATAAGGGACCCATGTTGAAATACAAAAGCAGCACACCACGTGACGGCCATCACATAGAGTCCAGCAGCAAATGGGAAACGTTTAACTAGCCGTGGTCCTATTACTTGCGCTCTACCGTGGAACAACTGCTGGATGAGTCCTGCTGGAGAATATTGAACCTATAACAAGTCTGAGGTAAATAAGAATTCCACAGGAATATAATCATACAGGGACCTACAACCCTTCCGAGCCAGATAGGAGTCGAACCTACAATCTTCTGATCCGTAGTCAGACAGGTTATCCAATGCACCACTGGCCCTATGTAGACTCACCCATCCTTTTATCCTTAAGAGGGCTAGAAAGTATGTGTATGTGTGTGTGTGTGAAGGCACAAGGAAACCCATCTGACCTCCTGAAAGTCTGTTCTGTGAGGTTTTCCTAAGTTGTACAAATGACTTTAGGAGAAGGAAGTACCTAAAAGCTAGGCGAAATGGTCCTAGATCCAAGGAAATCTTTTAGATCAGGCTCAGTTTCTTAAATAGTTTGCATTAACATTATCAGTTCCAGGTCTGTTTAGGGCTGAGCTTGAGAACTCCTTAGTAAGTAGGCGTTTACAACAATAAGGGGTTTAATATTACAACACAGGCGAAAATTCAGACACATTATCATAAGCTCACCTTGTCCAGGGACCCAAGCATGCTGCCTTTCTACTCTCAGAGCCCTTCACCTAACCTACTGTGCAGCTGTTTTACCTTTAATATCACTGTTCCACAGGCAGCGTGACGTCACAATGCTCCTTGTCTGTAGCCTGAACCATGAGCCTTTACAACCCTGGCATAATCTACATACTTACCGTGTGTTTAGTCTTGAACCACAAATGCAGTGAAGAATAATGGATTGCTACTCTTCATACATTTTTGACCATTGGCTCAGATTTGAATGCGTACTGGCCATCTGAGCATCTCTGCCAGGCCACCCTATGTCTAGAGACTGTAGATTTAGAGAGTTTATAAACATTGTCAGGTCATCAGTAAAGTGTGCTCGCTTCGGCAGCTCATATACTAAAATTGGAACGATACAGAGAAGATTATCATGGCCCCTGCGCAAGGATGACACGCAAATTTGTGAAGCGTTCCATATTTGTAACAGCTTTTAGGAGAGAAATCTTTTTTGTTTATAAGACTAATTGAAAAAAATAAAAGCAGGTCCCAGTGCTGTCCCCGTAATATGTATTTTTCAATTAGTCTCTCCTCAACATTTTTAATGTATTTGCCTTGCAGTAAAGAAGGTGCGCTCTATGTTCAACTGCATTTAGCAAGGAAGCCTGCAGGACTTCTGGGACTTTTCTTTCTCTTTTTTAGAATCCCTGTCAATATTCTTCATCACCCCCAAATCTATACTGCTGCAGTGTCACGTTGCTTTGTGGGTAGCAGGACAAAGAGAAGGGCAGGGCCTATGCAAATGAAGGCCTCAGGGATGTCTCCGAGTGCCTTTTTAGCAGTATTGTTAAAGTCCTCCTTGCAACCAGATTGGTCAGGTAAGCTGAAAAACACCATGCCAGATTGGGCACCAGGTCTCTAGGCGCTTGGAGGACATATTGGGTCTACATCCCTCAGTTTCTGAGGTCCAAGAAATGTTCACCCTCTACCCTAACAGAGAGGTCTTGGCCGATCGTGGCCGATCGTGGCTGAGAGGGGAAGAAGGTAGCAGGGAAAGATGCTCATGGTCCTTCTCTAATAATGGACCAACTCTCTCTCTCTCCTTACCTGTGGTTCTGCATGGCTACTGGGGCTACCAGTTGTAAGCCTGCAGCCCACAAGGAGTTGGTTGGTCCCTCTACAACATGTAAATGGGTAAGCATTCAAATGCACACACCTGCCTATGTCCACAGACCCTCGCGCATACACACTTTTGTCAACAAGCTTTTTTGTCATTAAGAGAATCAGGGACCCATGTTGAAATACAAAAGCAGCACACCACGTGACGGCCATCACATAGAGTCCAGCAGCGAATGGGAAACGTTTAACTAGCCGTGGTCCTATTACTTAAGCTCTACTGTGGAACAACTGCTGGATGAGTCCTGCTGGAGAATATTGAACCTACAACAAGTCTGAGGTAAATAAGAATTCCTCAGGAATATAATCAAACAGGGACCTACAACCCTTACGAGCCAGATAGGAGTCAAACCTACAATCTTCTGATCCGTAGTCAGACGCGTTATCCATTGCGCCACTGGCCCTATGTAGACGCACCCATCCTTTTGTCCTTAAGAGGGCGAGAAAGCGTGTGTGTGTATGTGTGAAGGCACAAAGAAACCCATCTGACCTCCTGAAAGTCTGTTCTGTGAGGTTTTCCTAAGTTCTACAAAGGACTTTAGGAGAAGGAAGGACCTTAAAGCTAGGCAAAATGGTCCTAGATTCAAGGAAATCTTTTAGATCAGGCTCAGTTTCTTAAATAGTTTGCATTAACATTTATCAGTTACAGGTCTGTGTGGGGCTGAGCTTGAGAACTCCTCAGTAAGTAGGTGTTTACAACAATAAGGGGTTTAATATTACAATACAGGCGAAAATTCAGACACCTTATCATAAGCTCACCTTGTCCAGGGACCCAAGCATGCTGCCTTTCAACTCTCAGAGCCCTTCACCTAACCTACTGTGCAGCTGTTTTACCTTTAATGTCACTTTTCCACAGGCAGCGTGACGTCACAATGCTCCTTGTCTGTAGCCCGAACCATGAGCCTTTGCAACCCTGGCATAATCGACATACTTACGGTGTGTTTAGTCTTGGACCACAAATGCAGTGAAGAATAATAGATTGCTACTCTTTATACATTTTTGACCATTGGCTCAGATTTGAATGCGTACTGGCCATCTGAGCATCTCTGCCAGGCCACCCTATGTCTAGAGACTGTAGATTTATAGAGTTTATAAACATTGTCATTTCATCAATAAAGTGTGCTCGCTTCGGCAGCACATATACTAAAATTGGAACGATACAGAGAAGATTAGCATGGCCCCTGCGCAAGGATGACACGCAAATTCGTGAAGCGTTCCATATTTTTAACAGCTTTTAGGAGGGAAATCTTTTTTGTTTTCAGGACTAATTGAAATAATGAAGCAGGTCCCAGTGCTGTCCCCGTAATATGTATTTTTCTACCTTTCTGCCCTAGTTGGTTTCTCCCACCCTGAAGCTCCCTATGGAATGTTGGTGTGCTCTCCAGTGAGGAGAGTGGATGGTCAATAAATAGCATCTTTACCTGTCATCTGAGTCCTGTCATCCTTCAGGAATTCTAACACTGACGACGGAACTGCGCAGGGGGGAAGTATTGACCATCTCCCCTTTGTGTGCTCTCTCCACATGTGAGGAAGGAATAGACGGAAGAATTACAGATTGCATCAAGCGTAGTCGGGTAATGGACTGTTCAACGAGGATGTGCCAGAGTATTATAAGGTTGATGTGATGCCAATCTGAGTTGTGTAAGCAGCGTGGGGTAAGGCAGTGTATGCTGTAAGCTGTGTAGCAGATTGGAAGGAAAATAAAAGTATATGTGTCTGGATGACAACCTGAACTGCTGCGTATCCGCAGAAGGACAGTCATTTCAGTGGTATCGGTATCACAATGTGCAGGAAGTCGGACTCTCGCTGAGTGTGAGCGAAGAGTGGATTTGCAAAATCTGAAGGAGCGGACAGAACTATTGAACAAACCTAAGCGGGCAGAGGAGATTCACAGTTGTTACATACTTGTCGCTGTTTGAGGAGAGTCTTCGTTCGACTGTGGTGCGGAGTACTGGGAGGCTTGTTGAGGTCAACGGCAGCCGGGGAAGCGGGACCCGCGTCAGTGTCAAGACACAAAAGGCGAACGCTCGGCGTAGGGAGTCAGAAATCCAGTCAGTTTCTGCCAGAGTGTTTCCGTGCTGAGGCACCTGCGTACTAGTTTCATCAGTCAGCTGTGGGGGCTGGACCTGCTTTCGAGGCGAGCTGTTTCCTGTACCTAGAGAATCCTGCCGGCGCATCAGGAGCAAAGGGCCGCCAGTTCCTATCAGACGGAATTATTTAAATTTAGGTTGAAGTAAACGGCAATTTAAGGACTTGCAAGGTGAAGTTGAGGAGGAAATAAGGATATTTATGTCTGATAGCCAATTGGGAAGGCGGTGAGTTAATTGACTGACAGCTTGGCTCCATGGTCCTAGATTTATCGTACCTTAGCATCATTTCATCTCTACCTGAACAATTGACTCTGTGGGGTTCCTAACAGATTACAACAGTTTTGTTAGAGATTTTGGGCCCAACTGGGTATATGCTGAATTTAAGAAAAGTCAATTATATTTCTAAGTTGTGTTGCATTTTTGACTCCTAGGTCCTCACCTCATTAACCCCTACTATACTTACCAAAGATATAAATACCAATATCCACCTGGTACAACCACACCCTCTTAGTAAAAATGGCAGCAGCCAGCATGAATCAACACCCACCCTTCCTGAATGATATTGGGGAACCAGAAATAAGTTGGAAAGAATGGGTGAAACTATTTGAATCTTATCTTATAGCCATTGGGGGACAAAGGTTTAATTCAATAAGGAAACAGCATATTTTACTCCAGAATTTGGGTGTGCAAGGGCGCAAGGTATATGAATCATTACCAGCGCCAGAACAGGAGGGAAATGCAGTTGGAGAAGTAGATGTGTATGAGCAAACCATGGGGAAACTGGAAACACACTTTGGGGATAGAGTTAATGTAGTTCAAGAATGCCAACATTTTTTAAAAAGGAGTCAGGGCAAACAGGAGTCAGTGCTGAATTATATCGCAGCTATGTGAGTTTGACAACCTCACAGATTCATTAATAAGAGACCAACTTGTGAGGTGCACGAATAATCCGCGCATCCAAGAGAAATTATTGGCTAAGAATCCAGGACTAAGAGAAGCTATTGAAATACCAAGTCAGTGGAACACACAGCAAGGTGCGTAAAGGAAATGAAACCAGACGGGGAGGTTGTGGCAAACATTAATGATGTAGAAGACAGAAGTGACGTGTATAAGATGAAGTTTAGGGAGAATGCCAACACCAGAATAGATTGTAGAGAGAAAGGTCCCAAGTGTTACCTGTGTGGTAGCAACAACCACTTTACTACTTTTTTCCAATGCCCCGCCAGATATGTCACTTGTAAAAAATGCAATATGAGGCGGCATTTTGCAAGGGTGTGTCGGGATGGTGAACTACACACAAGAGATCAGGATAGGAACACAGAGAAGGCCACAAGTAAAGAAGTGAAATGTATTGAGCAAAAAATGTATACGTTTATTTTGCAAGTAAAAGATGTCAGTGACACAGTAAATTCTATTTACCCTAAATGTGAAGTATTAATTGATGATGAATGTGTAGAAATGTTTGCGGATTCCTGTTCCCCATTCACACTACTCAATAAGGATGATTATGTTTCCCTGGGCAACAATAAGATTAGTGAGTTAAAAACACCAGATATTTCTCCTACAGGGTACAACAAGGGAACCATTCCCCTTTTGGGTTTGAAGAATGTGCAGCCGCAGTTCAAGGACAGGAAAACCTATGGAACGGTATATGTAGTAAAGTTGGGTTCTAATCTTTTAGGATGGGTACACCAGAAAGAGCTGGGAATCATCTTAGACCCCAATAGTGCTGAGCAAGTCCTCCTCACAGAGAAGTTCCATAAGGGGGATAACATTTGTGAAGAATTCAAACAGCTATTCAAAGAGGAACTAGGATGTTTGCACAATTTTCAACATAAAATCAGGCTAAAATACAATGCAGAACCTGTGGTGCATGGTTTGCGTACAGTACCTCTTAAACTAAAAGAGCCTCTTGAAAATGAGCTGCGCAAGCTATGTGACTTGGATATAATTCAACCCATAGACTGTTCAGAGTGGTTGGCTCCGATAGTTATCGCGGCCAAGTCCAACGGAGAAGGGATCCGTCTCTGTGTTGACTTGCGCAGTCTCAATAACTGTATCTGGGTGGAAAGACATCCTTGCCAATAATCAATGAAATGCTTAGCACAATCGGCAAAGTTTTCCAGTGTGATAGATCTATCCATGGCATACCACCAGATTGAGCTTCATCCGGATTCAAGACCACTCACGGCGTTCATTACACCTTTCGGAGCATTTATGTTCAAAAGGATGCCTTTTGGCCTTGCGTCAGCTGCGGCTATTTTTCAGAAAGCTATGCAGAAGATCTTGGATGGGGTAGAACGGACCATGTGTTTCCAAGACGATATCTTGGTCTTTGGTCACAATTCCGAAGAACATGATGGTGTATTAAGACAAGTTTTTAAAAGACTCATGGATGCAGGCCTAACAGTAAAGAAAGAAAAGTGCAAGATAAAAGTACAACAGGTCGAATACCTGGGACATTCGATCTCAGGAGATGGATTTAGACCGAAGAGCAGCTTGATCCGAGCTGTAAAAGAAGCTCCCAATCCGAGGAACAAAGAGGAACTTAAGTCTTTCTTGGGACTTATGGAGTATATGTCCAAGTATGTTGACAACTTTGCTGCTAAGTGCAAACTCATGAGAGAAATCTTGAAGAAAAACAAAGAGTTTGTGTGGAATGAAGAGCAGGAGGGGGTGGCAAATGCCTTAAAGGAGGATCTAATCAACTCCCCAGCCCTGGGAACATTTGACCTGTCCAAGAAAACCATACTTGCTTCTGATGCCTCAAACAATGGGTTGGGTGCCACCCTCTTCCAAAAAGATAGAAATGATGAGAAGATCATTGCCTTCGCGTCCAGGAGTCTCTCTAAACCAGAGACAAACTACTCCGTAATTGAAATTAAATGGAAGACTTGGCGTGCTTTTTGGGCGGTCAGGCGTTTCAAGTTTTTTTTGTGGGGTTTGAGGCTCACGATACGGACTGATCACAATATTCTCTGTGAAAGGCCTCAAGAATTGCACCCCGCGCATTAGCATCAGCAGATGGATTCTAGGACTCGAACATTACAATTTCAAGATAGAGCATGTGCAGGGCAAGGAAAATAGAATTGCAGATTTCCTATCAAGAACGCCTTTGCCTGAAGTAGGAGTTACTGAGGAAGCTCTAGACAGTCCCATAATGATGATGGACTTTCCCGCCATCACGGAAAAAGAGTGGGAAGATGGTATGAAGGAGGATAAGGAACTGAGTACCCTAAAAGAGCAAATTAGACAAGGATGGCCTAACAGGAAGAACGAAGTAGAAGCAGGGATCGAAGAATTTTGGGAAATCAGGAATGAACTGAGTGTCATTGGAAGAAAGGTATATCCCAATAATAGGGTGATTCCCCCTAGGGTACTCAGGAAGAGAGTTATTGACTTGGTGCATGAAGGCCACCTTGGCATGAGTGCCACCAAGGCAAGAGTAAGAAAAAACTTCTGGTTCCCAAAATGGATGCCATGGCTGAACAAATCGTAAAGGAGTGTGGTACATGTACAAGAAGCGACAAGTCTAAGGTGATACACAAGTCTCCGCTGTCTCCAGTTAGTGTCACGACCAAGCCTTGGAACAAGTTGGCAATGGACATCATTGGGCCGATGCAGGAACTGGGTGTGCAAAAGAGATTTATGCTGGTTCTGATTGATTATACTTCACACTGGATCAAGCAAACGTTTGTGCATAGTATCACCACTAAATCGGTGATTCAGTTCTTAAAAGAGGTGTTCTATGAGGAAGGAATACCTTCCACTATAATCACTGACAATGGGGTACAGTTCACCTCAGAAGAAATGCAGGAATTTCTGAGAAGTTTGGACATAAAGCATGAAACCATAGCCTTCTATTGCCCAAAGGCTAATGGTCTGGTGGTGAGGGCAAACAGGATCATTAAAGAAAATATCCAGTTAGCTGCCATCAATGGACATGATGTAGAGAAATCCCTGAGAGAATGTCTGTGGGCATATCATACGTCACCTAATAGAGTAACTGGAGTTTCATCTTTCGTGTCCTTACGTGGAAGGGAACCGTGTACCAAGTTTAATCCCAGTTGGTTAAGTGGCGGAAGTGTCAGGGAAGTAGATCTGGAGGAGGCAGGAGACGAGGTCAGACAACACCAAACCAAATACAAACAGTGGTACGACCAAAAGCATGGTGTTAAAGCTCCTAAGTGGGAGGTGGGTGACATGGTGCAAGCTAGAAGGAACACCAAGATGGGGACCACTCTCAGCAAATTTCCTTCCCCTAGCAAGATTGTTAAAGTGCTTAAGAATGTGGTCCAGCTTGAAAATGGTCAATGGTGGAGTTTTTACAACATTTCTAAATGTACATACATAATGCATCTTGCTGTTTTAACTACTGCTGTTGTTCTGCTGGCGGGTTTTTCCAGCTGGCCAATTGCCACCCCTGGTGTCCCGTTCCTTTGATTTCCTTTGTCCACATTATAAGGAAGGGAGATGTGTTGCAATCAGTCCTGTTGGTATATTCTGTCCACCCCTACCTTTCTGCCCTAGTTGGTTTCTCCCACCCTGAAGCTCCCTGTGGCATGTTGGTGTGCTCCCCAGTGAGGAGAGTGGATGGTCAATAAATAGCATCTTTACCTATCATCTGAGTCCTGTCATCCTTCAGGAATTCTAACAACAACGTATGGAGAATCTGGGTACATTGGTGCCTTTAAAGGAACCTGGATTCCTTGGAGGCACCTATTGTTGACATAGTTAACTTTCTTGTTGAACAATTTGAAAGAGGTCTCAGCTATCGAACCATCAATTGCTATAGATCAGCTATTTCTGCTGGCCATGTCCTTGGCAACGGTAAAAGGTAGGTAAAAATGTCATTATTTGCAGAGTTATAAAAAGCATTCACTTAAGAAGGCCTCCTACACCTAAATACATTTTCAATAACTGGCCTGTTAATACTCTCCTATACAGAAAAAAACTTTCCAATAATCTTGCTACTCTACTTTGTCTAATTTCGTGTAGAAGGGTCTCTGATGTCAACGCCCTGGATATATTACGAATAGATCTTATAACATGTTCGGTGTCAAAATTCAGATTTATAGAAGAACAAAGACTGTGTCTGATTCCATTTTTTATTCACGTTTTGAATTATGTCCAAAACTTTGCATTGTGGACTGCATGAGAGAGCACAATCGCAGAATGTTTACCCTTTGTCCACAGGGTGTGAAACAATTACTTATATCCCTTGTTAAACCCCATAAAGGTGTAACCTCAACTTCTATTGCTAGATGGGTTAAAATCATTATGAATTTGGCTGGGATTGATTTAAAAGATTTCAAGGTCACTCCCTTAGAGGTGCTATGGCCAGTAAATCTCTCTGGTCTGGAGTTAAGTTGGATGGAATTCTCAAAGCGGTTGACTGGTCGAACGCTATCAACTTTGCACGTCACTTTTGCAAACCTATTGAACATATGTCTGATGTAGTTTTACAAAGCTACCAACATGCATAATGTAGCCTCCGTTCTTGTAATGAAATTGCGATCCACCTATTACCATGACTAGAGAATCTGGATTTCATTAAAGACACAGAGGCTGACCTTAATCCCACCCATCCCACCCCGTTGTGGGTTTACAATGAATTAATGTTCTCTTGTTACAGTGAATTAATGTTCTTTTATTGACAGTACTTGTATTATCTCTTAACTCTTCCATTAATTTGTTAAGTTTTATACTATTTGTTACGTTCAGAGGTACTTACTTCTCTCTATTTTCAGGTAACCATTCTTAACTGCGAGTTATCTGTCCGCTATATTTACTCTAGTTCTTCATTCTCCTTCATTTTGTTCATCAGAGGATCGTTTTGAAGTTTAAGAAGTTTCAAGTTTCATGGACTTATTCATCTCCACATTTAAAAGAGGCAGATTGTTGATGGCTCATGCCTTTTATGTATTGTTAATGTTCTGTTCTGGAACCTTCTATATTGTGATGTATGCGGCTGCTTGGACTGCATAACAGGAATAATGCATAAGGTCAGCCTCTGTGTCTTAAATGAAATCCAGATTCTCTAGTCATGGTAATAAAAGTATTGCAATTTACTACAGAGCCAAAAATAACTGGACACAGAGACACCTCAACACGAGGGTATAGAAATATAACGGAATCAGCATGAAGCCAAATCTACACATCCAATATATACAATGCAGCATGAACAGTACTATTAATTCAAGAAATAGGATAAAGAGAATCAAGAAGCATGAGTCCAAATTTCTACATAAGCATTTTCAAGGGAAGAATGGAAGGTGTCAGTGTGTGGATTCTTCCTAAGAAGTCT
Organism: Lissotriton vulgaris; assembly: GCF_964263255.1. Lineage (NCBI taxonomy): Eukaryota > Metazoa > Chordata > Amphibia > Caudata > Salamandridae > Lissotriton > Lissotriton vulgaris. The sequence goes on along the minus strand of NC_141694.1, from coordinate 914,994,956 downwards.
CTCCACCAGTCAAGGGTCAAGTAGCACAAAGTCACTATCAATTGAAAGAGCTTGTTTGGAGATGCTCTCTCTCTAAATGCAAGAAAGAAGTAGAACTCTTTCCCTTATTCCAACAAACAGTTATCCACAGGTAACATCTTCCATGATGCACTTCACATCACGCCATCCACTCTGAGTGCAGTTTAGGATGTATTTTTCATGATGTTGTCCATGAGCCTTCATTGCAACAAGTTGTCCTTGGTTTCCATGCCTTCTCCCATATGAAACCGTCTCTGTCTTTATCACCTCCGACCCATATAATTGTAACCTATTTTCTCCTTGCCTAGCTAGTTAAAACAAAGACATTACTTATCCTAGAGAATGTATTCTTCAGCTGCATTGTAACATTAGAAAGAACAGAATCTGCAATGCACATGAAAATCATATAATAAGTCTAAGCTAGATTTTCTCTGGACTTGCATTTCAGGCCTCTGACTCCAGCTATCATAAGACGTGTCTATTTCAACAATTCAATTTGCATAACCATTATTAGCATTTCAATTAATGCATTTACCTTCTAATTACACACGTCAATTGTCAAGCACATTTAATAACTGAGTAATGTCAGCTTCACAACGGTAACTAGTCAAAATATCGAGTTTTTAATTTCGACTAGACATAATATCGAGTTAAAAATATAGAATAGACATAATATCGACTAGACATAATATAGACTACAAAAATATCTACTAGAAAAAATTAACATCGACTAGAATAGCAAAAATATTGAATCAAAAATATAGAATGGACATAATATCGACAAGACAGAATATAGACAAAAAAAATATCGAATTTAAGGTAAGTTAATATTAATATTTAATTTTTGTGTAATATAATTCTGTAGCGGGTTAATTAATTAAATATGTTATTTTATTTATTGGTATTTATTTAGAATTAATTGTTAAATTATTATTAATTGGTAATTAATTAAAATATAATTGCTAATTAATTTTAATTGATTATTTGATAAATATTTTATTTTTAGTAATTTATTTATTGTAGCGGGTTGTGGGTTTATAGGGGAATAGGGTGGGAAGTAATTTAATTATAATTAATTCAATATGTTATTTTATTGAACACAAAATCCTGCACACTCAGACAGAATCTCACCAACAATGTGACATTAAATAGGATTGCCAAAAAAGAGAAATTTTATCCAACGTCGTTTTCATGGAGGTTCATGTTTCTCTCCTTTTTATTAGGTCATCAAATCAGCAATAATATACAGCCAGCCAACACGTGTTTCGTTGTAGGACTGTTCATACACAGTGACTACAACTGTTCAGGGCTCAATGGCTGAATCCTCAGTATTTAGGCCCAATTCCGGGGATAATTCCAACCCGGAAGGCTACCCCTTGCGGTGTCAAGCACGAGAAATAGTCGTCACCGCTATGCATGAAAACCAATCCAATGCGCCAGTTTAATCCATATAGTTCCAAAGTAAATTAGGTATGGTCGTATCCAAATAGTGCAATTCCAAAGTTAAGTCCGTAACCCACGGGTATGTGTGGCACGAAAATCCTGTGGCACAATCGCCCTCGCTCTACTGGCGTCTGATAACCCGGAAGTGTTATTTTATTTATTGGTATTTATTTAGAATTAATTGTTAGATTAATATTAATTGGTAATTAAATAAAATATAATTGCTAATTAATTTTAATTGATTAATTGATAATTCTTTTATTTTTAGTAATTTATTTTCTGTAGCGGGTTGTGGGGTTATAGCGGAATAGGGTGGGAAGTAATTTTATTATAATTAATTAAATATGTAATTGAATTTTTGGGTATTTATTTAGAATTAATTGTTAATTAATTATTAATTGGCAAATAATTAAAATATAATTGGTAATTAAATTCAATTGATTAATTGATAAATATGGTAATTTTAGTAATTTATTTTCTGTAGCGGGTTGTGGGTTCATAGGGGAATAGGGTGGGAAGTAATTTCATTATAGTAAATTAAATATGTTATTTTAATTATTGGTATTTATTTAGAATTAATTGTAAATTAATTATTAATTTGTAAATAAATAAAATATATTTTGTAATTTATTGTAATTGATTAATTGATAATTATGCTACTTTTATTAAATTAATTTCTGTAGTGGGTTGTGTGTTTTTAGGGGAATAGCTTGTGAAGTAATTTAATTGTAAGTAATTACATTTTTTAATAAAAAATGTATTGAGTTAATTTTTCAAAATACGTTTAAATTGTTAAATATTTCATTATTAATAGGTAAATATTTAGTATTAGTATGTCATGTTTATTATTAAATCATTTTTATTTGTATTTTAAATTGATAATTTAATATATTTTACACAATTGTAAAATATTTTAATTAATTTGTAATTGGTGTTACTATTTATATTATTTATATTTAAATAAGAAGTATTTACTTGCCCTACTATTGCGCTCACTGTAGTTGGAATAGTAATTTTACCCCTACGCTATCCAACGCTTTCCCTACTGTTGCACTCACTGGAGTTGGAATAGTAATTTTTACCCCTACACTATCCAACGCTTTCCCTACTGTTGCACTCACTGGAGTGGGAATAGTCATTTTTACCCCTACGCTATCCAACGCTTACACTACTGTTACACTCACTGGAGTTGGAATAGTAACTTTAACCCTACGCTATCCAATGTTTTCCTTACTGTTGCACTCTCTGGAGTTGGAATAGTAATTATTACCCCTACGCTATCCAATGCTTACCCTACGGTTACACTCACTGGAGTTGGAATAGTAATTTAAACCCCTACGCTATCCAACGCTTTCCCTACAGTTGCACTCACTGGAGTGGTAATAGTAATTTTTACCCCTACGCTATCCAACGCTTTTCATACTGTGGCACTCTCTGGAGTGGTAATAGTAATTTTTACCCCTACGCTATCCAATGTTTTTCTTACTGTTGCACTCGCTGGAGTGGGAATAGTAATTTTTACCCCTACGCTATCCAATGCTTTCCCTACTGTTGCACTCACTGGAGTTGGATTAGTAATTTTAACCCCTACGCTATCCAACACTTTCCCTACAGTTGCACTCACTGGAGTGGGAATAGTAATTTTTATCCCTACGCTATCCAGCACTTTCCCTACTGTTGCACTCTCTGGAGTGGGAATAGTAATTTTTACCCCTACGCTATCCAATGCTTTCTCTACTGTTGCACTCACTGGAGTCGTTACAGAAAATTGAACCCTTTTGCTATCCTACGTTAAAAATATTGTATATGTTTTGTAAATATTATGTATATATATAAGTATATGTATTAAAAAAAATGTTTTTAGTTACATTAATTATTTCTCAATTTTTCAGTTATTTAAGTAAGCTTGTTTCCTTCCAGTATAAGAATTGGCTTGGTAGTTTGGTCTGTCCTGTTCCCATGATGCACTGGGCCAGGGTCAGACTAATTTGCATGTAGCCAGGTTCTGAGCTGGGATGGTGCAGTGAGCTAAAAAACGGTGATGGATCAAGACCTGATCTTTGGACTGGGTAAGAGTGGTCTGCTTAATTCAGACACTCTGTTCATCACCACCCCCTTTTCTGAATCATGTTTATTATTAAATCATTTTTATTTGTATTTTAAATTGATAATTTAATATATTTTACACAATTGTAAAATATTTTAATTAATTTGTAATTGGTGTTACTATTTATATTATTTATATTTAAATAAGAAGTATTTACTTGCCCTACTATTGCGCTCACTGTAGTTGGAATAGTAATTTTACCCCTACGCTATCCAACGCTTTCCCTACTGTTGCACTCACTGGAGTTGGAATAGTAATTTTTACCCCTACACTATCCAACGCTTTCCCTACTGTTGCATTCACTGGAGTGGGAATAGTAATTTTTACCCCTACGCTATCCAACGCTTACACTACTGTTACACTCACTGGAGTTGGAATAGTAACTTTAACCCTACGCTATCCAATGTTTTCCGTACTGTTGCACTCTCTGGAGTTGGAATAGTAATTATTACCCCTACGCTATCCAATGCTTACCCTACGGTTACACTCACTGGAGTTGGAATAGTAATTTAAAACCCTACGCTATCCAACGCTTTCCCTACTGTTGCACTCACTGGAGTGGGAATAGTAATTTTTACCCCTACGCTATCCAACGCTTTTCATACTGTGGCACTCTCTGGAGTGGGAATAGTAATTTTTACCCCTACGCTATCCAATGTTTTTCCTACTGTTGCACTCGCTGGAGTGGGAATAGTAATTTTTACCCCTACGCTATCCAATGCTTTCCCTACTGTTGCACTCACTGGAGTTGGATTAGTAATTTTAACCCCAACGCTATCCAACACTTTCCCTACAGTTGCACTCACTGGAGTGGGAATAGTAATTTTTATCCCTACGCTATCCAGCACTTTCCCTACTGTTGCACTCTCTGGAGTGGGAATAGTAATTTTTACCCCTACGCTATCCAATGCTTTCTCTACTGTTGCACTCACTGGAGTCGTTACAGAAAATTGAACCCTTTTGCTATCCTACGTTAAAAATATTGTATATGTTTTGTAAATATTATGTATATATATAAGTATATGTATTAAAAAAAATGTTTTTAGTTACATTAATTATTTCTCAATTTTTCAGTTATTTAAGTAAGCTTGTTTCCTTCCAGTATAAGAATTGGCTTGGTAGTTTGGTCTGTCCTGTTCCCATGATGCACTGGGCCAGGGTCAGACTAATTTGCATGTAGCCAGGTTCTGAGCTGGGATGGTGCAGTGAGCTAAAAAACGGTGATGGATCAAGACCTGATCTTTGGACTGGGTAAGAGTGGTCTGCTTAATTCAGACACTCTGTTCATCACCACCCCCTTTTCTGAATCATGTTTATTATTAAATCATTTTTATTTGTATTTTAAATTGATAATTTAATATATTTTACACAATTGTAAAATATTTTAATTAATTTGTAATTGGTGTTACTATTTATATTATTTATATTTAAATAAGAAGTATTTACTTGCCCTACTATTGCGCTCACTGTAGTTGGAATAGTAATTTTACCCCTACGCTATCCAACGCTTTCCCTACTGTTGCACTCACTGGAGTTGGAATAGTAATTTTTACCCCTACACTATCCAACGCTTTCCCTACTGTTGCATTCACTGGAGTGGGAATAGTAATTTTTACCCCTACGCTATCCAACGCTTACACTACTGTTACACTCACTGGAGTTGGAATAGTAACTTTAACCCTACGCTATCCAATGTTTTCCGTACTGTTGCACTCTCTGGATTTGGAATAGTAATTATTACCCCTACGCTATCCAATGCTTACCCTACGGTTACACTCACTGGAGTTGGAATAGTAATTTAAAACCCTACGCTATCCAACGCTTTCCCTACTGTTGCACTCACTGGAGTGGGAATAGTAATTTTTACCCCTACGCTATCCAATGCTTTTCCTACTGTTGCACTCACTGGAGTTGGATTAGTAATTTTAACCCCTACGCTATCCAACACTTTCCCTACAGTTGCACTCACTGGAGTGGGAATAGTAATTTTTATCCCTACGCTATCCAGCACTTTCCCTACTGTTGCACTCTCTGGAGTGGGAATATTAATTTTTACCCCTACGCTATCCAATGCTTTCTCTACTGTTGCACTCACTGGAGTCGTTACAGAAAATTGAACCCTTTTGCTATCCTACGTTAAAAATATTGTATATGTTTTGTAAATATTATGTATATATATATATGTATATGTATTAAAAAAATGTTTTTAGTTACATTAATTATTTCTCAATTTTTCGTTTATTTAAGTATTTTAAATATGTTTACATTAATTTAATGTATTATTATATTACTTTTAATTTACTTTTAAGACATTTAAAAAAAAATAATATTTTGACAGTCTATATTTTTTACACTCAATATTTTGGAGTCGATATTTTTGGACTTACCTGTTTGAAGATAGGAAGTCGATATGCTTGCAGTCGATATTTTTACCTTGATATTTTGTCCTCTAGATATTTTGACTGTCGATGTTCTGTCAGTGATCCCTTCACAACGCCAGTTTCAAATGTTAAAGTTTTCTGCTAGTTACACCTATTTCCTATGGTAATTCTCCATGACAATTAGCCATAAATAAAGCATGTCACATAATTGCGTTAATACGTTTCACAATTCCAACACATCTTGTTAACATAGCTTGCATGGTGATACGCGGATGCATTCTACAAGTGATTTTAATGCACCCCTAAGTGATCTTTCAGGTAGACTTCTTACTGGGTGCAAAGAAATTTAAGAGAGGGTAGTTACGGAAGAGGAAGTAAAGTTATGCTGGACCGAAATGTTTCCCGGAGTATTAGTGAATGCTATAGTAAAGCGATAAACAGTATAGAGACTAAGAATGCGATTAGGGTGGGTAAGTTTGGCAGAGCAGCTGGACCGAACGGGTTGCCATCTGAAATATACAAACTATTGGAGGAGATCCTACTGCTGTTTATGACAAAGTTGTTTGCAGATATTTTTGAGAAGGGAGCAGAAATGCCAGAGTCCTGGAATGAGGCCACAGTAACGTTAATTCCCAAACCAGGAAATCCTTAAATCTATGTAACTATTACTGGCGTATTTCTTTTTTAAGTTGCAATTATAAGATCTTCGCAAATATCTTGGAAAAGAGGTTAAATGGTGTGGTGGAGGTCCTTCTGCCTAAAGATCAGAAAGTGTCTGTAAGAGGAAGAGGGATACATGAATTAAGATATAATTTGATAGGGGAAGTTGATATGGCTACCTCCTGTGAAGTCCTTCTAGCAGTTATCACACTAGATGCCACGAAGGATTTTGATCGGGAAAATTGGGCCTATTTGCAGACAATGGTAAAGCTGTGCAATGTAGTCGAAAATGATTGTAGGATTCTGGCCATGATATACAGAGAACAGCGGGCTACAGTTTTGGTAAATGGGAATTTCTCTTTGCCCTTCAGTATATCAAGGGGGACGAGACAGGACTGTCAACTATCTCTTTTGCTCCTAAGTTTATACATTGAACCATTGGCAACAAAGATTGGAAAGAGAATCAAACACTCCCTTTTAGGTTGGGAGAAAAAGGTGGCCTTATTTCAGACGATTTGATGGTATACACTTCAGACTTGCAGGTGACGGTTCCACATTTAAACTAAGCATGGCCCAAAAATCCGTTCTGCTCGCGAAATTTGTGGATTTTCGGCAATTTCACGATCTGCGAATCTCGCGAAATTGCTGCAAAATTCGCAAATTCGCTCGCAGGCAGATTTTTTGTTTTCATGGCCAGCTCACTCAAACGACCAAAGTTACAGGCACACACGGTCACTGGAGGCAAATCTTCTGGTCCTTTACGCAGATAGGAAAAGCACTATACATCACCCAACGAGGTAGGATTTACTGGATTAGCCAGTAGAAAGTACTCCAGTTGAGTAGAGGTATTCCACAAAACAGTGGCATCTTCGTGGATAACTATGCAGGGTAGGATTCATTCTGGCACGAGGCTCCTGTCACAAAAATTAAACCTCAACAGTAAGCACTTACAGATATAAATAAAGCAGGTGCCGAAGTTGAAGCTCAAATTCAGTAACGTTTTAATCAGCCCAAAACATTAGTGAGCACGGTCGAGGCTGGCCATGTGTGCTCTAACCCCATATCTGCAGTCGAAAATTAGCTGTAATACTTGAGGGACGTCTTTGCATCCATGAGTTTCTCGAGCGCAATACCCATGTAGTTCCTGTGACCAGGAGGCTGCTTTCTCCTCGCGTGCTGCCCTGCTCACTCTCTGACCCTTTATACACAAGAGACATGTTGACACGCATAGAAGCCCTGCTCGTTTGGCCCCGCACCACACACTAGCAGTGTCAAACGTCTTCCCGCCTTTTACCAACTATGATAGACAGCTCACTCATGGGACCTCGGCGCGTTTTGGCGCGGTGGCAAAGTTACAGGCACACATGGGCAGTGGAGAAAAATCATCTGGCCATTTACGCAGCTGTAGTGTAGGAAAAGCACTATACATTTACCCAACGAGGTAGCACTTACTGGATTAGCCAGTAGAAAGTACTCCAGCGCAAATCGCAAAAAAATCCACTATTTCGTGGGAAAATCCACGAATTTGCAGATTTTTTTGCGATTTCGCAGAAATTTGTAGACAGCAGATCGGCAAAATTCGCCCATACCTAATTTAACAACCTAACTTTACAATTCCGTCGCACTGCAGGGTATTCAGTAAATGGGGCCAAAACAGAGATTATGGCTTGGAACTTCACTGCCAAAAGAGAGATAAGAAACCTCGGCATAAGCCTTACTCAAGATATTAAAGAGATTCCGGAGGTAGACTTCTATAAAGTAATGAAGGAAGCCTGTAACCTGATGCTAAGTTGGTCTCCTCTACCACTGACTATTTTAGGAAGTGTAAATTTGGTAAAAATGGCAATTCTCCCTTAATGTACTTTCCTAATGCACACGATCCCACTGACTTTTAACATTGAGTGGCTAGCAAAAATACATGCTAAGATCAGCAGCTTTTTATGACTTCTAAAGGTCCTTGGATTGCCTAGAAAAAATTATGAAGGAAGAAAGAGAAAGGGTCTTCGTGCTTGCAGGTCTTGTGCTACTACTTGTGAAGTAGTGTGGCTCACTGGTTAGAGGCGGCACACCCGAGAGCAGAGGACGGCCCAGGACCAGGGTTCGATTCCCGGCACGGCAGGTTTCTGGACCAGGGTCAGCGGACTCAATAATTCTCTCGCCTCGGTGCCCACTCTGATCAGCGATCACACTCGGCAACTCTGGGCATTAGCTTGCCTCATCTTCACTAACGGCCCCACCAGACCGCCGGGGATGCCTGGTCTCACCCTGGAGATACCCATTAAGGGACCATCTCTCAGGGAAACCAGGAAGGGTTTCGCAGCGGTCGAAGCGCCTTGGGACCCTACGGGTAAGTAGTGCGCTATATAAATGCCTATACATTTACATATACATTTACATACTATACATGGGCTTTTCTTTTGAGAATGGGCAGATACTACTAAGTGAACCTGATGGCTTCGATATTGGTAAAATGTTTAGATCTATGTTATCAGACATCAGAGGAGGAGATAAAGGAATTATGCATAAGTTTGGAGACCCAAAATACTTTTAAAAGGTGCGTTAGAAGGTCTTACAGAGCATGACAGCGTTATGGTATTAGATCAGAAAGAAGATAAAATGTACCGACTATAGTGGGTTGGGGTCAATATGAAATGCCCCCGTTTTCAACAAATGGACTAAGGATAGCAGCATAAGCTGGTGAAGGAATGCAATTTGGTTTCTTGAGATGAATTGATGGACGTATCCAACAATAAAGTATCGAGGTTAAACATCTCCAAGTCAACAGCTTGTACCTGTCAGTTGCAGAGGAGATGGGCACATCAAATGAACTAGAATTCAGTTTGATTGGTGATGTGCCAAGGAAGAATGAGATGGCCAGATGGTACTGTTTACTAGTAGAGTGAACGGATGGCATCTTCAGAATCTCAAGTGACCTGTGAAAAAAGAACTTGCCAGAGATGCTGCCAGAAGATTATTGGACAGTATCTTTTAACATTCTTTATTCCACTGTGCATCCGGCCAAGTTAAGGAGGAACCACAGCTTTTACCTACATAGGGTATATTGGACACTCCTTAAGGTATCAAAGCTGGGGGAGGGAAGAATGCTGATGTGTGTAAAATGTAGCCAAGAGAAAGCAGACGATATTTGCATGTTTTGGGGTGTCCTGTGATTCAACAATTCTGGGACAATGTGAGTATATGTATCTCAAATATACTTGGTTCTGCACTTCAGGTAAGCCTGGCTCCTATATTTTTTGGGGTCCCTGCGCAGCATGATTATATGTCTAACGATGGAATAAGGCTGTTTTTTCATTTGATTCTCCTTGATCGAAGGGAAATCTGTCAAAAATGGGTCAGTAACTTACCACTGACTGAAGCAGACTAGGTAAAATCCATTAAATACTATCAGTTTGGATAGAGCATTGGTGGGAAGAAGAAATACATTTTGGACTCATGCTCTAAATTGGTTAGATTTTAGGTGAAAGGAAGTCAGCAGGGGTAGGAATAGGTCTGATGGGGCAAGGTTGCTTGGACTCAGCCCTCTCGAAAATAACAAATAATATATTAATCAACATGTTTTGTTTAGTAATATTTGCATTTCACGACATTTTAGTAAGATGGGGAAGCTTGCATATATGCTTTTACTAACATTAACCCGAGTGTCTTAATATGGCCATCGAAAACGCCGGAACTTTACTGCGCATACGTCTTCCACATCTACGTGGTGTGACGTACTTCTGCTTTTGGTGGAACTTCACGCTTCTGCGCACTAGTGCCAGAAATGGTCGCTTTAAACCTCACATGCTAATGCCTATGCTGCTGCTTGTACTAAGCTTGTTCGTTCTGCTTAACTAATAATGCAAAAGTTAAAATAAAGTAATGGGGTTAGAGTAGAGATAAGTGGTATACAGTGCATGCATTTATTTTTGTATTCTAATATGTTTTTCTTTGACTTTGCTGATAGCTCTTACTTGGGCCTGAATACTGATACAACTCCATCTTGGACAAAGCTGCGCGTGCACACTCTAGTTCCAAAGTTGCTGAAGCATTGGCATTGAACCTCCACCAAGAATCATCTTACCCAAGATGTCTATAAGAAAATGCTCTTCTGACCTTAGGAGGAACTGAAGCAATATAAAATGTATCAAATCTGATGAACAGTATTGCTGGGTGGAAAAATAGTGCATGGGAAAATAAATTATGGGTGGTAACCGGAATCAACTGAAACCAATAATAAAATGATCTTATCTTAGTATGGTGTGATGACCTCTTCTCATCTTTTGACCAATCACTGAAGGGGAACACATAGATTTGCAACATTTAGGGGTGGTACATTGCCCTGGAAATGGTATAACTAAGGTAGGTTTAGTTAGAGAAATTGTCTGACTTGTCCGACTAGCTGACCTGTCTCTGACCCAACGCATGCTATAGGAGATCGAGAGCAGAGGTGCTGGCGGAGCACTCTGTCAGAAGAATCGAAGTGTTGGTGGGAGATTATCGATTACCCAGTCGGGCAACTAATTGGCTTGTTGAGAGAGAGGGGTGTGACACTGGCGTTGCACTTAGCTGAGGTCACCAGTCCTGTTCTGCACCTATCTTGTCCCGTGGGCACCTGATTAGTCGGGAGCCTGGCCCTTATTTGCGCCAGCCCGTGACCAGGATTGGTCATTGCACCATTCTAGGTAAATATAATCCATGTGGTATGTCCTTGTACTATTTCCCTTTCTCACCCTTCCCAGGTACCGATGTTTAAAGATGTTACTGTGATTTCTTACAAACTATATGTCCTGCATTTGGTTTCTGTTGGTGGTGTGATTCATTTTTCATTTTCCCTTTCAAGTCTGGGGCTTTTTTTGACCTGTACAATAAGCTCATAAAACAGAAAACTTGTCATAGTGGCTAGTGAGCATTAGACAGTGGTTATAGAACTGCATGTTTGGATTGATTATAAATGTGTTCCATTTTTTCTACATGCAGTATTTAAATATTCTGTTATTTCGAACTGATATAATATTTTGTTTCTTACAGTGCCCCTGAAGAAGGGAATCATCCCGAAATGCATTGGGCTTTTTTTGTAAATTGTGTACTTAGGTTATTTGTTTGATTTGGCAGTTTTGAGTCATCAGCAGTGACTGATTGAATACAATAGCCTTTTGTATCATTACTTTTCTCAAATAACGTTGTTGTTCTTGAATTTGGTATTTTTATTGATCAAATCTTTATTTGTCTGTATGAGTAAATTCATGATGTACTGCTTGTAAAAATACAAGAATAATATATTTTTTTGAAAAATACCCTTCATGAGTGATTACTGGACAAGTTTAAAATGTTTTAAATGTTGATTTGTTAGAACTTCACAAAAGTTGTGCGTTTGGTAAACTAGTGGAGCATCCACCAGAGGTTGAATATTCATGAGGGCTGGTTGCCTTTTAACCGAACAGCACACAAACAATGTACTGAATTAGTATAGCAAACTAAGTAACAGAGTACACATTAGGGAGTGCGCAGGCTGATTACTCTTTCCTCTTTCTTTTTGACTCAGAAAATCTTGCATAGATAAAGCTTTCAAAACTTTCCCCAAGTCTGTGGTTATTACAGGAAAAGTAAATGTATTTAAATATTGCCTGTTTATGCGAACTTCCTTTTCGATCCCTAGGACTTATAGCAAAGGTGACAAGGATTGCTAAGTCGTGGTTTACAGGTATAAGTCCTAAAAGGACTCAAAGTACTGATAGGTGATTAGTTAGTAAATCACAGGCAGGACTGCTAGTTCAAGGTGTGAATGTTTTATGGGCCCAGGTGAGTATGGTAAAATTGAACTAGTGGTCCCGCGCGCTCTATCGGTATACTTTTCTGGTAGTTGTGTAGTGATTATTGATTATTGATTGTTATTGATTTTATGTACTAACCAACATCCGCTTGTGTTGTTAAATGTTGTCCGGAATGTCCCGGGATAAGAAAAGCGGGAGGTAAATAGAAGCCACACTGCTGTGAGGTTTCTTGCGCTGAGGAATAGGTGCGTAAAGTTAGGTAAAACTTGAAGCACTAGTTAGGGTTTATTTTTCTAGTATAAAAGTGAGAGGGATTGGTAAGCAAAAGAGTTTGCTGGTGGAACTTTGGTCTTATATCACCTAGAAAGGGTCATTCTGAAGGAGTAGCAGGTTCTTTTTGCTTAAGTGAAGGGTAAACTGAAGGTTGTTTTACTCGTAGTACATGAAGAGTAGGCGGAATTAGGTTTACTCCTTGTTAAAGATATTATCTTTACATCGAATCTAGTCAATCAGGAACAATAGTGAATGTTTTCATGTTGTCAATTAATGAAATGTACAATTCAATTTTGAAACAAATTGAATTATTGTATTACCGTGCAAAGGAGGGAGTCAGTCTTGAGTGCTGCACTGACGTCATAAAGAGCCACGCTGAGATTGGTAGAAACAGCAGGTGTGTAGCCATGAGAAGATTGCAAAGAAGGGGTGAGTGGAGAGAGTGATATTCACGTCACAGAAAAGCCACGCAATCATTGGTTAAAGCTGCTTGTAAATGGTCATTAAAATTAAGAAATGCGATGGTATTGGAGAAATATTTCTGCAAAATAAACAAACTGAATTGAATGAGTTAATTGACATTTCGTACAAAATTAAATAGCGGTATATGTGGTATTTAGATCCAGCATTTATAGGAAATCGTCCTGATAGAAAATACTTAGGATTTGCTAAAGAATAACAGATAAGAGGAAGACCTTATCTCATGTACGGAGGAAGGAGAAAAATGTCGCTTTACAAGAAAATAAAGAATTTTTTCAAAAAGGACAAAGCTAATAAAACAGGAGAAGGGATTATTATTCCACCACTTAATACGCCCACATCTCACATGATGGTAGAAAGGGGATACCACACTTATGTGTGGTTAGAAAACTGGATAGAATATACTAAAAATGATGGCATATTACCTTTTCCAAACCATGGTACATTTAATGGTAGAATTTAGCACAATTTGCGAACTTGCATGAATTAACTAGACCCAAGACCAAGATTAACCCAATATGAAGCCCTAGAGGAGTGGGAGACAGAGGCATCTGAGCGAGACAGATCTCGAGGTGATAAAAGTCTTAACAGATTTTATCCCGAATATCCAAAGGATACTCAAGATAAGCAAATTAAAAGATAGAGACAGTCCATGTTAGTAGAAGGATTATATCCTGTTTTTACCTCAGAAGAACCATCAGGAAGTAAAAGTACAGCGAAAACAAGAAATGTAATGACTTGTAGTGATTCGGATGATGATTATTTAGATGATTTATTAATGAAAAAGCCAACACCTTACTAAGAAGGAACCCATGAAGTTACTCCTAGTGCTCTGGTTTTGCAACCACCTTTAGTTCCGCAGGTTATACATGAAACCTCATTAGAAAAGGTACTTTAAGAAAAGGAGAAGGAAGCTTTAAATTAACAGCGTAGTGAATGAATTCAGATAATCTCCCAATTAAATACAAGTCCTGAAGCCCTGACAATACCTGTAACCATAGGTCCCATAGTTCCTTTATATGGAGATAAGCAAGCAAATTCTAAAGCTCCCTTTCCGACCACACCCATAGTACAGCCTAGAAAAGAAATCCTGATAGTTGATGATCAAGCAAGTGAATGTCAGTCAGTAATTTCCCTTATGGATTTACCTATACGAGAACCAGTAAGTGACTCAGTCAGTAAAATGACTCCCCGATATTCAAAGGAAGTACAGATTGAGACATCCTCAGGAACAAGAAATGCAACTGTAGTAAGCCCAGAAGAATTAGATTGATGGACTCGAAACGTAAAGAAGCCAAAATCATAGTCAAAGGTATTGTACATATTCAAATTAAGGGTGGCATTAGAAGAAATGCTAGCAGGAAATGTGGGAATGGACAGACTAAACTAATTTGATGAAGATTAATTATTGTTTATATGCAGAAGTATTACCCACAATACAAAATTATATCATGAAAAGTTAATGAATTTGGCTTTGGAAATGGGAATTGACATTGGTAAATCAAAGGTATTACAGAAACCATATAGACCTGAATTTTCTGACAAAGATTTGGAAAACATGAATGTGTCAGGACGAAAGTTGCAGATAAAAGAGCTGTTGTTGTTGTAGAAAAAATTGGGATATTTAGACAAATGGAAAGCTAGATGGAAAATGAAGAAGGAAGAGGCACAGGCAAATAAAACCACTTCTGAGCATTTACTAAAAGAAACTGAAAAAGTTGAAAGGTTGTGTCCGATGAGAGAAGTGCCAGGAGGAGGTTATGTACATGTCCCATGGTCCCGACAGGATATTTAATCATTTACTAATGATTTCCCAAAGCTCAGAGAAAAACCTGTAGATTGGTACCAACAAGTTGAAAGGTTTGTGAAAGTGTTGAAAGTACTGTTAAGAGATTTAGATGGTTTATTTGACATTTTCGTTCCAGCTGATTTGTGGACCGAGTGTAAAATTACAGTAGGTTGGCCAAATGATGAATACCCTAGAGATCCTAAAACAGGAGCCCCATCAGAAGATGCGATGAAGAAGTACAATCAGGTGATAACTTACTTAAAGGGAAAGATTCCTCCAAAAGAAACCGATTGGACTAAAATAGACAGAACCACCCAAAATAAAGATGAATCTGTACATGCATATTATGAACGCCTCTTGCAGGTATTTAAACAGTACAGTGGTTTAGAAAACATTGATAATTAGAACATGACACATTTTATTTATCGTTTTGTGTCTGACTAAAGCCTGAAATATCCCAAACAATTAAAGAGCATACACAGTGATGGCAAGCAAAGCCTGTCGACAAAATTCTCAAGTATGCAAAATACTGTGAGGATGAATTTTTTTTTTTAATTTGTTTATTGGAATTCACAGGGTAAATATTAGCAGTTTGCATATTCATCATTACATGTTTGTAAAATGATAAGAACCATAATATCCACTGCATTACATTTGGAAGGATATGTAATTTGTGTAAACTAACAACAAAATAGGCAACAGTCAGTACAATTGAGAAACAAATCTGATTTGTCTAGCATGGATAAGCAATAACACGGTTCAACTTTCCATAGATCTAAGTATATAGGGTCAGTGCAGTGTAGGGTGGATATATTACATATACACTAGCTTATATACAAGTAAAGGTATGCCCCATATAGCAGCAAAGTGTAGCCAGACCAGATTTGATCATAATCTAAGCTATGGTACAATAGTCTGCAGTGCAAGCATTTTCTAAGATGTTTCATTTGACCTTTCAAATTTTAGGGGAACGCATTTCCACCCAACACCTAGGACTTACTTCTCAGGTTCATCTGGCTCTGAAAACGGGGATTCTGCTCTACTCCGCATCCACTGCAGGAATGGCTCCCAGATATCCCGCGGTCGGGAGGCAGTCGGCATCAGTTCAGAATATGCACCAAGTTGGGTATGGCCATACGTTACATCCGACAACCCGCCTGCAAATTTAGGCAGGGTTCTGCGTCCCCATTTCATAGCCACCTGACGTTTAGCATATAGTAACAATAGGGCATGCAATTTGCGACTTTTAGGTTCCGTGTTTGCTACCCATCCAAGGATTCCAAGGAGCGGGGAGGGATTGTCTGTTCTACTAAGGATTTGATTTATTGCATTAAATATGGCAGTCCAGTATTCAATAAGGGACGGGCAGCTCCAAGCTACATGTAAGAAGGAAGCACCCTCCGCTCCACACTTCCAGCACTTGTCATCCTCTCTTATGCCCATTCGGTGGAGAGCTACTGGAGTGCGGTAGAACCTTTGTAAACATTTGAAGTGTATTAAACGAAGTTTGTAATTAGGGGAGAGTTCCAATAGTTGTCTACAACAGAAGGACCATTGGTCGTCAGTTAGTGGTGTCTCTAGTTCTACATTCCATAATTGCATAGAGTTAGGCACTATAATAGGAGTTTGTTCTTGCATAGAATTGTACAAGCGAGACACCAACTTTTTCGGGGACGCCCTCGCTAGTATGTTTTGGAGTGCATGTAGTTGCGGAGGCTCATCTGGAAACTGGTCCCAAAACACTCTACAGGATGATTTTAATTTGTGGTATGTTCACATGTCATTGAAAGATGTAGTTAGCTCATCTTCCATGATCTGAAATTCTCGGAATTTAACATCTGGATATAAATCAGCAAAGGTACGTAATGTTGCTCCAGCCAGGGATACTTCTCCTCTACTTTCCTCAAAGCAAGGGAGCATAGGGTTTTGTTTGAGAGGGATTGCTGGCGTGTATAAAAGGGGAAGATTGGCTCTTTTTTGCAATTCGCGCCATGCCCAGCGGAGCATATTTGCTGAGTCTATATCCAGCGTTGGTCTCGGAGTCCCGCGATAAAGGGAAACCCCAAGAGGCAGCGGAGCTACCGAGTCCAGCTCTACCGCTACATGTGGCTGATAGGGTGTGAGGAAGGCCAAAAAATGTAAGAATTGGGCCTGCGCACACAATGCATATAGTTGCTTGTCAGGAGCTCCCATTCCCCCCTGTCTCAGCGGTAGTGGTAATAATGCCCAAGATAGTCTAGCCTGACCCCCTGCCCAGACCAGTGACAATAGATGAGAGCATAAACAGGTGAAGAAGTGCTTCATTAGTGGGATCGGTATGTTTACAAACAGGTACGGGAACTTTGGTAATACTATCATTTTTGCAAGTGCAATCCTACCGGCCATGGATAAAGGTAGCTACGCCCATATTGCCGCCTTGCTTTCAAGCCAATTCACTGCTCTTCCAAAATTTAAAGCCCAGATATCTTGAAGGTTGCGACTAATCCAGACGCCTAGGTATTTAACTTCATCGGCTTCCTAGCGCAAAGGAAACTCAGAGTGCACTTCGGGAGTGTTATCAGTTAGGGGAAATATGACCGATTTGGCCCAGTTAATTGAAACACCTGATAGCCCTCCAAATTTTACAAACTCACGCAAAATGGGTTCACATTTTCAGCTGGGTTTAGAACATAGAGAGTGACAGCATCAGCATATAAAGAAATCAATATACTCGGGGTGCCAAATCCTATACCCCTTGCTGTGTGATGTTGTCTAATCCTGGCCGCTAATGGTTCCATTGCAATTGCAAATAGTAGTGGGGATAAAGGGCAACCCTGTCTGGTACCTCTGGATATTTCAAAAGGGTCTGATATTAGGCCATTCACTCTCACTCTCGCCCTGGGTGCAGTGTACAACAGACGTATTTGTCCTATAAATAATGGGCTAAATCCCATACGCTCCAATATATTGAATAGATAAGGCCACTCAAGAGAGTCAAATGCCTTCGTGGCATCTAAAAATACCACTGCAGCCTGCACATCTGGATGGAGGTAATGGAGCACTGAAAAAATAGTTCTCAGGTTATGCGAGGTTGCACGGCCCGGTATGAACCCTGATTGATCCGGGAGGGCCACCATTGGGAGTAGTGGTTACAATCGATCTGCTATTATTTTTGCATATATTTTTACGTCCACATTTATGAGAGATAAAGGTCTGTAAGAGTCCAGCGATTGACTATCTTTGTCCAGTTTCAAAAGCGTAATAATTAGGACCTCCCTCATGGATTCCGGTAGCACCCCCACTTCTAGAGCCTCTGCAAATACAGCGTGTAGCCTTGGTGCAAGTTCTTCCACATAGGTTTTATAAAATGCCGTGGTGAGCCCATCAGGTCCTGGAGCCTTGTTCAATGGCAGGCCTTTAATAACCTTAGCAATATCTTGGATCATAACTGGACGGTCCGTGTACCTGCGATGCATATCATTGAACCACACCAGGGCGATGGAATCTAAATATGTTTTATGGGAGTCTTGTGTTATTACATGCGTGGATTTATACAAGTTGGAGTAGTATGTTTCAAATGTCTGTAAAATCTCATCTTGTCCTATAATCACGTCTCCTTCGGGGTTAACTATAGTGTGGGCGTATTTGCTCGGTGCTTTAGTGTTAATGAGTCTAGCTAGAGTCCGACTAGGTCTATCGCCCTCCCCGTACCTCCGAGCCTCAGCCTGTTTACTCAGGAATTTCAGCGCTCGTTGTGCTTCCTCATTAAAGCCTAACAATTTAGCTTAAATTTGTGTTGCAAGTGCGGGTGTGGGGTTATCACAAAATGATTTCTCCAGGTCTTTAAGTTCCCTCTCCATCTTGCTCATGGTGCCCCTAATTGCCTTAAGTACTCCTGCTTGGCGTGCTATACATTGCCCTCTGATGACCACTTTGAATGTATCCCATAGCACTGATTCTGTAGATACAGATCCCGCATTATTTTCAAAGTAATCTGTTATATCGTTCCTAATCTCTTCAGTAAATGCTGCATCTTGTAGTGCATGTGGCGGTAGGCGCCAGGTGAAGGCTCTAGTGGGGGCATTTGGGATCTCCAGCTCCAAAAGGCAGGGAGGGGGCATGGTCTGATAGTGAGCGGGCTAGATTTCCCACATTAACTGTCCAAGCAGCCACAACCGAGAATACTAGCCAGAAGTCTAACCTGGACCAGGCTGCATTGTGGGTGGATATACATGTGCCTTCTCTAACATGTGGGTGCCGTGTTCTCCATATATCTATCAACGAGCCTTCCTTAATTATATCCCTTAAAGCCTGACTGGCGTGTGGGTGTAGTGGTCTAGGTGCGCCCTAACGATCCACAGAGTCGTTTAACACTACATTAAAATCTCCTCCCCAAATAATGGTTGAGCAGTCCATCGTCGTTACCTGAGCCCAGACTTCCCTAAAGAACTCCGGATCATCTATATTTGGGCCATATACAGCCGCCAGCACTATTGGTTTACCCATGAGGGTCCCATGTAACACAACATATCTCCCATCTGCATCACTAGATACCTTATGCTCTCTCCAGTCTATTCCCTTCCGTATAAGTAACGCTACCCCTCGGGCATAGTTCGAGTATATAGCTGAGTATATGGATCCCCACCTGGAATGTTTGAGTTTTGGTGATGGAGTGGAGTTTATATGCGTTTCCTGTAGGAAGCATAAATCGATGTTATGTCTTTGCAAGTAGCCATGCATTAGTCTCACCTTCCTGCTATCGTTTATACCTCTAATGTTCCATGTTAATACCTTTGTCACACCCATCTACCTCCGTTTGATGTTTTGCATTGGTATCCAAACAGACCCAGAACAAGACAATGTGTAACATAAAGATAGAACCTGTTCCTGTAGTACTGACAGTGTGCCCAACATCCTAATTTTCCAAACCACCCCCCACCCGCACCAACCCCCCAATTAGGTTGTGTCAAATTCCCCCCCCCATAACGCGCATAGCGTAAAGAACAATTGAACTGGTGAACATTGGGAGATACCCCTTGGAGGTGTGGCATCTCGAGCGTACACCCCTGTTTGCACAGGGTGGCTGTGTTGTCATGGTCTAGTTCGCTGGCACATACAAGCACATATAACTAAACTAGCAAGAGCATGAATAAGGGTATGTGTGGCACAAACCGAACCAATGCCAGGCCCCCATCAGGCAGACCAGTGCCAGTTTGATGTTGAACACAGAGGATCATCACAAGGTTCATATAGAAACCCGCATCATCATTATCAAGAAACAAATGTTACACATGAAATACAACATAAAAAGGACCTGCAGGTGTCAGTCATTATCACTCATGCGATCCTCCGCACTGCCCCAAGGCATAGTCTTCCTCTTTGACTTGGGGCCACAGATGTGCTTTGCAAACTTATGGGCGGATTGAGCATCAGTAAAATAGTGCGTAGTGCCATCATGTGCGACTCTCAATTTTGCTGGGTACCAGAGGGAGTATGGAATTTCCTCTTGGAGCAACAGACATTTGGCTGGTGAAAATTCTTTCTGTGCTGCCTGCACTAATGGCGTAAAGTCGGGGAAGAATGATTTAGTGTTTCCTTTATGCATTATTTTCCCTTTCTCCCTTGCAAGTCTCAGTATTAGGTTCCTGTCTTGGTAATTTAGTGACTTCGCTAGGATAGGTCTCGGTGGTGGCTTTTTCCTTAGTGCCCTGTGTGCAAGCTCAACCGTGAATACCGGTGACAGGTTCGGGTCGAACAGTTCATGTAGTAGGTCAGCAATAAAGACTTCCATTTTCCCGATCGCTGTGGTTTCTGGAATTCCTGTAATGCGAACGTTGCACCTCCGAGACGTGCTTCCAAATCATCTGCTTTAGCGTACAGCGCTTCTATTTTCTTCTCCATGTTGGTTATGTGCACCTCCGTTTCCTGTTCAAACTCGCAGCATTCCGAGTGCCGATTTTCTAGGCAATCTAGCCTCGTTTCATGCGTAAAGACCTGGGATTTCACTGATTCCAGTTGGGATGTCATAGCATCTAGCTTTGTGTCAATGCTTTTCTGACTTGAGCGTACCTCCAACATCAGTGCTCTATGTCCTGAGTATCCCCTTTTATCGTCACTTCTGCAGCCTCCGGGTCTGGATCATTTTGTTTAGCTTGACACCGTTGCTTGAACGTTATCTTTGGTTGGCGGGGGTCTCCCTTACCCATCTTGTCCACGCTAGTGGGGCGTTGTCTGCGCGTTCCCCTGTATTCCGTGGATATGGTCTGAGTGATTCCTTAGGCCTGCAATAGATGGGAGCGAGTGGTGTCGTAATTTAGGTGGTCTGGACCAAGACTCGGAGCAGCAACCCTGTGCGGCAATATAATTACAGGCAGATGCAGCTGCAACGCAGCATATAGCTGTGGCAACAGCTACCGCGGCGCCTCTGGTTTGTGGGTTTGCAGCTTTCGAGGGACAACGGGTAAGAATAGAGAAGCATAAATCACCGCCCGGAGCGCCGAGAATTGCAGCGGTTACTTCCCCAACAGAGAGCTGTTATGTCCGCTAGGCTGCAGGCCAAAGTGGGTTCTGGTGCACATATATATCATAGGTTTACTCCCAGGGGCAGGGGCAGAACGTCTTCCTTACGTCCCGAGGACAGCGCAACCACCAACAAAAGGCAGAAGTGACCACTCATCCCAGCTCAGCAGTTGGGCGCCATTTTAGTGCATGTATCCCAGAGCACTTTGTGGGGCGTAATGGCGATGCAGCCTACATGCGTGAACACAGTCGTGCATGTGAAACTTCTGTCATTCGTGAAAATATTGTACCCAAGGCAAGGTGACTGGTTAAAGGTGCAGATGGGCTGGGTCGGGGAAGGTGAGTACCGCAGAGCGCACAGGGATCCCAATCCTAGATGGCGGCCCGCTGACTTTATCTATGACCGGCTTTAAAGTTCTTTTTTACGGGCAAGCACTTCGACATGGATCGCCGAATCCCCCATGTAAATTCTGTCAGGGTCCGTCGTGCATTTCCACCTCACCTTGGCCCGGCTGGGATAGCTGGTTATCCGGCGCGGTTCTGTATCTCGTCCGGCCTGCGCATCCCCGGTCTAAAGCAGGATCAGACGCTCGAACATATCTCCGAAGATGTCGGGTCGTACCCAGGTCATACCTCGGTGGGTCCACCGGGACATATAACTCCTGCTTCACACTCGCTTGGGCTCTGAAATTCAAGGTGCCGGTGCCTTCAGTCTGCCACTACACCTCGATGTAGGATGCAGTAACGTGCCTTGCAAAGAAGACAGGGTTAATTCAGGGTTTTGCTCACAGCCGGCGCAGCTCACTTAACAAACGGCCATTTCGCTGCCCGGTTGGCCACGCCCCACTTTGAGGATGAAATTGATAACAAACTAAACAAAAGAAATTAGAAGAAAAGGTAATGTGGCCTCAAGTAAAAATGGCAGAACAACAAGAGCTTAAATTAAGTCAGCAGGCATCTAATCAGAAAAGAGGGGAAGGCCAAGGTGAAGGAAGTGGGGGCAAACCAAGAGGAAGAATGAGTAAAGAAGAGGCAAAGAAAAAGTTTCCTTGTCATAGGTGCTGGAAAATTGGGGCATTGGAGAAACTAATGCAAATTAATACAGAATTTTTTTATATATGAATTGTTTGATTTTATCTAAAATGTTATGTGATTGCATTTATGATTTTAATTAATCGAATAAAGCTGATTTGACTGACTGACAATACAGAATAATAATGTCCAAAATCAAAATTTAAATCCACAGATGCAGAATGAGGTGTCAATGAGACAGCTGCAACAGGTAATACAGAATCAGTTGCCTCAAGCCCCTATGCCAGATTTTGTGAGTCAACCCAAATACAGTATGGACACCGGATTTCGGGAGGGAAGTGGTAAGAAAAATACGGTAATACCACAGTTTGCTTTGCAGGATATATTTTTTGAAGACGAGGCATACTGACGGTGCCTGGGAGGGGGGGGGGAGAGGTTTGCATACTTGGTGCATCCTTACCGGTAGATCAGTCAGGTCCTTACATTGAAGGGAAAGTGGAGAGAAATGATGTTACCTTTTTGTTGGACACTGGTGCAACCCATTCTACTGTGAGAACAGCAGACATCCCAAACCTACCCCTCTCGGGAGAAGTGATCCAAGTAGTAGGTGTTTATAATAAACAAATTAGGACCCCTGTCACAGAACCTATGGAAGTCTGTATCGGCAACTTCCGAGAAATGCACAAATTCGTAGTATGCAATTCTAGCCCTGTAAACTTGCTAGGAAGGGATCTACTGTGAAAAATGAACTGCACAATCTTTTTTACACCAAATGGTGTTGAAATACATACTCCAGATGAAGACGGAGTGTATAAAATGATGCTATCCAGACAAGAAACAGAAGTTAAAAAGATAACCCTAGAAGACTTACCAGGAGAATTAAAAACGTTTGGGAATCCTGATGTGTGGGATTTTTTAGGAAAATAAGTAGGGCTAATGGCAGATGTCGATCCCATAAGAGCAACAGTAAAGGAAGGCGCAGCTTACCTAAATATTCAACAGTACAAATTGAGTACCGAAATAAAAGCAGGAGTTGCACAAGAAATAGGGTGTTTAGTTGAACAAGGCATTCTAGAAGAAATAATAAGTAGTCTTTTCCATCCCGCTGCATCCAGATAGCAAGTTTTTATTTTCATTCAAGTTTGACGACCATGTTTACGTTTGGAATCGTGTTCCTCAGGGGTACATGGAAACTCCATCTATCTTTAACGAGATTTTGAAAAAGTGCCTAGAATCACTGGTGCTGCCCAGAAATTCTGTACTGGTGCAGTATATCGATGACCTATTGTTCGCATTGAGAACAAGAAATGACTGTGTGATTGATTCCATTGCATTACTGACCCATTTATCAAAAGGTGGACATAGAGTATCCTCAGAGAAATGACAATACTTTACAAACTCACTGAAGTATCCTAGGATACCAGATAGAAAGAGGGGTCAGGAGAGTGACATCTGAAAGAATCAGAATAATTCAAAACATGAAACTACCCCAAACTCAGAAAGAAAACAGAATGTTTCTTGGATTTGTAGGTTACTGCAGGCAGTGGATTGTGGGATTTGCAGTACTTGCAAAGCCATTGATTCAAATCACAAAGAAACGAGCAAAAGACCCAGTCGAGTGGGATGATGAAAGCATGACTGCTTTCTTGAAACTGCGTAACAGTTTATGTGAAGGTCCAGCATTAGGGATGCCAGAATATTCAAAAGAGTTTGCACTATTTTGCGACACGAGAGACAATTGTGCTCTTTCAGTACTAACCCAGACCCATGGGTTAATGTGACAACCTGTGGCATATTTTTCTGCAACATTGGACCCAGTGGCATCAGCACTGCCAGGTTGCTTGAAAGCTGTAGCTGGATCGAGCATGAGTCTTGAGCAAAGTGAATCGATCATTATGGGACATCCTGTAACAGTGTATGTTCCACATTCAGTCGTGATTCTGTTAACCAGAACACATACTCAGCATTTAACTCCTAGTTGGATGACTAAATATGAAAGAATTATCATTAGTTCAGAAAACGTGACAATCGTGAGGTGCATTGTTCAAAATCCAGCAACCTTATTGCCGGATTCTCACTTTGAGGAAGTGAGAGAGGAAGTCGAACATGACTGTATCGACTTAACTGAATTTAGTAATAAACCTTGCGCAGACATACAGGAAGAACCTTGAAAAGACCCAGAGCATGAGTTATTTGTAGATGGCTCGTGTATGCGCGATGAGGAAGGAGGACTAAGAGCTGCTTATGCTGTGTGCACATTATCTAATATAGTCAAATCATCCTATTTGCCAGGAGTCAAGTCTGCACATGTAGCCAAATTGATTGCTTTAATAGAAGCGTGCTAAATTTGGAAAAATTGGAAAGTAACCATTTACACTGATAGCAAGTATGGTTACGGGATTGTGTATGACTTTGGCCAGCTATGGATGCAAAGGGAGTTCATGACTTCTTCAGGAACCCCTATTAAAAATGGACAGTTTGTAAAAGAATTACTTAAAGCTATTCAATTGCCTAAAGAATTGGCCGTGGTCAAGTGCGCTGCTAACCAATCTGGACATGACAAAGTGACAGCTGGTAACCGTTATGCTGACCAAGTGGCCCAACATTGTGCCACATATAAAATGGCAGTAAACAAGAAAATTGAACCATGTGGAAACAGCTGCCAACTTATGCTATTGAGAGGCGTGAATACATGGGAGGAAGTGAAAGATTTACAAAGTGAAGCAGAGCACAAAGAGAAGAGAGACTGGCAGAAAAACGGGTGTCAGATGAGACCTGAAAAAGGTGTGATAGTCTACCTAGATGGGAGACCAGTACTAACTGACTGTATGCTTGCACCAATGGCCAGAATGAACCATGGGGACACACACATAGGGAGAAATGCTATGGTGAGGTTGTTCAGACAGGACTGGTTCAATGCGAAGTTCAGGAACATAGCAGAGAGTCTATGCGAGAGATGCCTAACATGTCAGTGATTAAACCCTGGTAAGAAAACTGTAGTGTGTCCTGGGAAAATTGGGAAGGCAGAAGGCCCATTTATCGGACTCCAAATTGTCTTTATTCAGTTACCTGCTTGTCGAGGATTAAAGTATGTCTTCGTCATTGTCTGCCTATTTTCAAAATGGGTGGAAGCACACCCTACCAGTAGGAATGACAGTTTATCTGTAGCCAAACTCTTTGAGCGAGCTCATTCCTCAGTTTAGTGTTCCAGTAACGATTGAGTCAGACCGAGGGAAACATTTTACTAATGAAATTATTGCTCTAATCTGTGAAGCATTAAACATTGAGCAACAGTTGCACTGTGCATACCGCCCAGAGGCTTCTGGAGTAGTAGAACAATTGAATGGCAAAATTAAAGCAAGATTGGGAAAGATGTGTGAATCTACCCAATTAGAATGGCCTGATGCTTTACCTCTTGTCCTGATGGGACTCAGAAGCATACCAGACAAGAAAACAGGCTTGAGTCCCCATGAAATACTCATGGGAAGGGCAATGAGGCAATCATGTGTGCCAGGAAGGGTATCAGCTGTTGACTATATGTGATGATTTAGTGTTGGAGTACAGCAACGAGTTGGCTGACCAAGTGTGTTCTATCTCTCACCAGGTTGGGGAAGACGCTGAAGCCAGACATTCGACAATTATATGGAACAATGGTTCGGAGTAGGCCTTATGCGGTCCTTTAAAGAAAACAGTGGGTGTTAGCGAGTATTTAATAAGTCGCTAGGGAGCATTGGAAGTAGGAAAAAATTGGAGTTTTTTATTTTTACTCTTTTCTCTTAACAATATATAAAAATATATATACACTGTATTGCAGGTGCTCAGGTGAATAGTACGGTGCAGGACGTGACATAGGTGATCTAAGTGAACGAACTGTCACACACAACAAGGATAAAAACACACAACAATTATATACAATGGTACACGTGAAATTCCTTGGGTTGGTCGACGGCGTTTCGATCTATATTGTTTTAGATCTTCATCAGGACAGTTGAGCCTCCTGAAACTTGCCAGTTGAGAGGGCAAGGATGGTTATTCGTGTAATACTGCTGGGCAGATGTCGCAGCTTTTCAAGGAATCCTGCCAGTGGAGAGGGCAAGGATGGTTATTCGTGCAGTTCAGCTGGGCAGGTGACGCAGCTTTTCAAGGAATATAAAATCAGTTAGATTCCAGGCTATTAGTAGGGATTCCAAGTGGCGATTGTTCACTTCTATGTAGGCGAAATTCTACTTGGACTAAAGGATTAAGTCAAAACATAATCACTGCCAAAAGCGCAAACGTCGCTATGTGAGCTGCTGAAAAGAGTCACTCGGACCCCTTGCCTGCCGCACCGTCCTGCAATAATTAATTTCAGGCGCCCATAGCGACGAATGCGCTGTGTGAACCCACACGATTTACTTTCAGGCACGTTTCCCTACCATAGCGACGTTTGCGCTTTTGGCAGTGATTATGTTTTGACTTAATCCTTTAGTCCAAGTAGAATTTCGCCTACATAGAAGTGAACAATCGCCACTTGGAATCCCTACTAATAGCCTGGAATCTAACTGATTTTATATTCCTTGAAAAGCTGCGTCACCTGCCCAGCTGAACTGCACGAATAACCATCCTTGCCCTCTCCACTGGCAAGATTCCTTGAAAAGCTGCGACATCTGCCCAGCAGTATTACACGAATAACCATCCTTGCCCTCTCAACTGGCAAGTTTCAGGAGGCTCAACTGTCCTGATGAAGATCTAAAACAATATAGATCGAAACGCCGTCGACCTACCCAAGGAATTTCATGTGTACCATTGTATATAATTGTTGTGTGTTTTTATCCTTGTTGTGTGTGACAGTTCGTTCACTTAGATCACCTATGTCACGTCCTGCACCGTACTATTCACCTGAGCACCTGCAATACAGTGTATATATATTTTTATATATTGTTAAGAGAAAAGAGTAAAAATAAAAAACTCCAATTTTTTCCTACTTCCAATGCTCCCTAGCGACTTATTAAATACTCGCTAACACCCACTGTTTTCTTTAAAGGACCACATAAGGCCTACTCCGAACCATTGTTCCATATAATTATCATTCTACCCCAGGTTCTACTGTATGGGGTTCCCTTGTATATAAGAAACAACAGACATTCGACTCCAGCACATGGTTTGAACCCTGGAGATTGGGTAGTGATACACCTGGGAATCTTGCCTAGCACCAAGGTGGGAAGAGCCACATCAAGTGATACTGGTCACCACCACAGCTGTAAATTGCAAGGGAATCCCCAACTGGAAAAATGCAAGCCACATTAAAAGGGTAATAGCACCTGACGAGGCTGAGGCTGAAGGTTGTGCAGCTGAAGGGTCTCAAGAAGTTGATCCTGAAGTAGTTGACAAAGAGCAACTGAGCACCAGTCAGTACGAATGGATCCCAGTGGTTGACATACCTGAAATAAGAGTAAGAACAAGAAGCCAAACATATTTAGAGGATGATATAGGTATAGAAAAACGCACTCCGATTACAGAAATCCAAGCTAATGGTATTCGTGAGGAGGACCAGGTAAGGAAAGAGCAGTATACTCAGACCAACGAAACCCCCACCAGAACTCCATTGTCTGAGGAGGGACAGATAGGCACTAGACAAAACTCACAGGCGGATGACAATCAAGAATCTGCAAGACCTGTGCAGGACCAGACAGGATTAGTAAAACGGGTTTGGGACAGAGAAAAAACTCCAGGCCCAACAAAGTCACATCCTGAATCAGGTCAGGTTAGTCTAGAAGAATCCATCCAGGCGGAGCAGTCAACAATAATAAGCCCTGGACAAGGCCAGTAAGAGAGGATACCTGAAGTTGACGAAAATCAAGTTGTGCCACAACTTAAAGAAAATAAAAGAACATTTGAAGAATCAGAAAGCACAGTGCCAGCTAAAAGACTCAGAAAAGGTGATAAATGGCCTGGTGTAGTTAAGAAACTGAAATATCGCCTAGTCACATTAGATGAAGAACCTGAACAGGTGGACAAAGTAACCAGTCCAACTGAACCATCTATAAGCAATCTAAGAAGGAGAAGTCCACGCCTGAAAAAGCTGAACAATAAATTCAAAGGCCCTGAATGGAATTACATCATCCTTGAGGATTTCGAGAATCTGGAAATCAGTGATGAAAGTGATGAAGAATTGATTGCTGATCAGAATATTGAAGAAGTGAGGCCAGCTTGAGATAAAAACACAGGTGTATTCAGTGTAAAATCCTCAACGAGGAGTTAAGCCTCCTTAGTCCAAAATGGCTGATAAAAGAGTTACTGGAAACTGGAAAAGAAGTTGTATAAAGACATGCTGTAGGATATGTATATGTAGTGTGCTTATAGTTCTTGTAGTATGGCTAGGACTGACAGTAGCAATACCGTACTTGATGGCTGCGAAACAGAATGACACTAGTATACACGGAAAGATAGTGCACCACAAACAAGATAGAATAGACTTAGAAGCACCAGATAAGATAGAATTACATCACTTTAGAAATAGAAATGAAACAGATATCAACGTATTCACTAGTTTATTAGTTCATTAGGTAGAGACTATGCAAATTAGTGATTGTTGTTTGTATGAAATTACCTACTCCTGTAGCTGAAGGTGTTACTTACCACCATTTACCCCTGACGTATGGTATTTCCTGCAGCATATTAACTAGCCTGCTTTATAAAACTGTAAAGTAACAGTTTTATTATTCTAACATAGATGTAATTTTCCCTGAAATGAATCCTGTCCTTAGTGATAAATACGCACAGGTCTTTGATTAATTTTTCTCAACAATGAAAGCAATAGATATAGCTGAAGCACATAAAGACAATTTAACCTGTAGATTACATGAGGAAGAGAAGATATTTTTGAATTTAGTAGAGAAAAGGAGACAGGATTTCCATAGAAAAGCCACTGCAACAAAACCCCAGATACCCAAATGGGCTGAAAGGGAGGAATTTATGGCAACTGGCAAACCTCATGGTGCTATGTCTTTGGACTTTGAAAAGAAAGGGAAACAATGTATTCATCGGTTCCAGTGAATGTGAACACAACTTCATCAGAATTGAGGTTGGGGACTAAAAGGGGGAACTGATCCAGTACTTCCTTGAGTTTATTATATTTGTGGGAATAAAGCTTACTTTAAGCTGCCTGATCATTGGTATGGGAGTTGCTATTTCGGAATAGTATTCCCAAAGGCATACCATGTAAAAAGAACCACTGGAAGCAATGAACACAAAAATAAACTAACAGGATATAAAAGAGCTAGTTTTGCTGAGATTGTAGGTGATATATTTAGTGCATTGATACCGTCAGAGGGAGTAGTTCTGAATACTCAAAGTATCTGTACATTGTCTACAATGGTGGATTGCTTATTGACTGACACTGCTGGAGGATTCTTATTGATCAAATTGCGAATTGGAATGGATCAGATCAATGGTTTTACAAAATCGACTTGTTCTCGATATATTATTAGCAAAAATGGGCAGAGTCTGTAGAACGTTGAAAGCGCAGCATTGTTGTACATAGATACCTGATAAAAGTGTTGCAATTGGAAGGTATGTAAGAAATACTACTCCTTTGGAAAGTGAACTGAAACAACTGGAGGTTGATAGTGCATGGAAGAGACTAACTGATGGTCTCTCCTCTGTTGGTAATTGGATTTCTAATGTGGATAGAAGTATTGTAGGTAAAGTACTGATGCCAATAATGGGAATATCACTAATAATGTTAGTGATAATGATTTGGTGCAAATCCTGCTGAAATAGAAATAGATATGCAATAAATGAGAAAAAGAAGAAAAGAAAATTAGATGAAATTCAAATGGAAGAACTAAAAGGGGACATATATAAAAGAATGAAAGTTTTCCAGAATGAGAGTGGAAAAAGAACTCCCAAAGTAATTGAAGAAATTGAACTGGGAAAGTGTTGAAGTTGGCTTCTGGTTAAGTATGGGCGAATTTTGAAAATCTCCCGTTCGCGAATTTTGCGGATTTGCGAACTCGCAATCCGCAAAATCTGCGAATTCCCGCGAATTTGCGGATTTTTTTTTGTTGTGTTTGCAAGTGTTTCTGCCAGTTCGCGAGGATTTGGTAGTAGTTCGCAATTGCAAACTTACTTATCGGCTCGCAAGGGTCGCGACTATGTTGTTTCTACGTCCGGTTAATCATCGCAGCCTCCCAGCACCCTCTGTTTCACCACTGCCACCCTCTCTTTGACCCATGCCACCCTCTGTTACATCAATGCCACCCTCTGTTACATCATCACTGTAGACGATGGGGGGGAAAAGCAAGCACACCTGCCCTGCTTCAACTGACATGAATTAATTTGGGGTTAGTTTATTAACAACACCTGCCCTGCCCCAACTGACAATAATGAATTAGGGGCTAATTAATGTGTCACTGAATTTGAAGTTCCAGCCTGGCACCTGATTGTCTGCTCCCTTAGCTGTAAATCAGGAGTCAGGACCTTTGTGGCACACAGTTAAGGTCATAGCAGGGTCACACAATTGTTGCAAGCAGGCAACCGAATTCTGGAGGGCCCCCTCAGGAAGCACAACAGGGAATCGTTACAAATCATGAGATTGACCTTTTGCACCTGCTCATTTGTTTTGCTTTTGCAAAAATCGTTCTTCGGTAATTTCGCGCTATTTGCGAGGCTCGGCGTCGTGCGAAACCGACCGCGGAAGCCACCAATTCGTGCGAATGAGCTTTATATTTTTTTTGCAGCGTGTTATTTCGCGAGTTTTTTTGCAGTATTCGCGAGCCGCTTGCAGCGCAACACGCGAATTTACCCCAAGGTCGCGAGGTAAGCGCATTGCGAGTACAAGTTCGCACGAGATTGCGAGGAAAATTGCGTGCAAACTTACTTTCGCTCTCGTGAACGGGCGGCCATCTTGTTTTTCATTCGTTTCCTGTGTCTGGGCATGGTGTTTATCCTCTTGTATCTTTGCCATCCTTTGCTTGTTTTCAGTTTTTCTTCAAACGATTTTGCTTCTTATCTATCCCTCTCTTTTCCCTCTCTTTTCCCTCTCTTTTCCTAGCTGTATATTTTTGTCTTTTCTGCTATTTTTGTTTACTTTTAAACTACTTTTTAAACTCTTTTCTTTTCTTCTTCCCTATCCTATTCCTTCTTAATTTTCTACTTCCTACCTACCTTACCTGCCCAGACCATGGTGAAGCCAGGCGCCGTGAAGCTGCCCAGGCACTTCAGGGACGCAGCGGCGACGGGGAGGAGGAGTCCTGGACCCCGTGCCAGGACAGCATGCGGGCGATTGAGGGGGGAGCAGGTGAATCGACGGGAGATCTTCAGCCCGGAGGAAGTGGGTGCGCTGGTCTACTTCGTCCAGCACCGCCTGCCCACGACCATCGCGGGAGGTGGCAGGATCGCGGCCGGCTACAACATCCGGGAGCGCCGGAAGCGGTGGGAGAATGTGTGCTGGGCCATGTCCAAACTCTCCGGGGTCCAGCGCACCTACAGCCAGGTCACCCACCGCTGGACGGACGTCCTGGACAGGGAGCGCGACCTGCTGGACCAGCTCGGCTTGGAGATCCCCGGGCTTGGTGAGTAGTAGTAGCTATTTCATCACTCACTACTATGTTTTCTCCTGCTCTGTGTTGTTGTATTGCAAATATTTGTTTTTTACATGGAGCAAGCCAATAATGCTGCTGACGATTACATTTTAGTTAAATTATATTTCAAAATCTTCTGTGCATTTCAGGTGCACTGCTCTCCTTCTCAGTGGCGTTGCTACTATGCTTATTTGTTTTCTATTTTGTGGTCTCATTGGCCGAAATAACAATTATGTATGAGTGTACTTTACAGAACTGCGTAATGCTAGACACTAGGGGGCAGATTACATTTGCAAGCCCCTTGCGCCACGTTTACGTTGCCTTGCGTGACGCAACAGCGGCGTAAACGTGGCGCATCCCTGCGAGTTATTTACAGCGTGACGCATCTAGGGAGATGCCTCACGTTATAAAGCCATGGGCCTGCGCCACAATGGGTGCGTTCCTAGTATTCAGGGAGGGCGGTCCTGCGGCTGTGCGCCTCGAAAAGTGCCTGCGTGAAATCTACAAGATTTAACACAGGCACTTCTGCGACGCTGCTACGTCAATTCAATTCCTTATGCCTGCTTGAAGCAGGCGTAAGGACTGACACAGCATGTTAAGTATTGGGTGGCCCTGAGCATTACTGGAGTTGCATTGCGTTGGCGACGTGACTCCAGCGATGCGCCGCTCTTACGTGACGAGATGCGTCACGCAAGTGCCTACCCTTGCGCCAGGGTGCGCCGCATTGTAAATGAGGCGCATCTGCCATGTCGCAAGGGTAGTTTTGCGTGACGCATTTGATCTGGCGCATCTCTGGAGATGCACCAGAACGCGTAAGTAAGTATGCCCCTAAGGGGCAGAATTGCAATTACCGTCGCATCCCTGCAAAGTAGCAGGGATGCGCCAGTAATTGTGCAACCCGCTACCACCACCAAACATGGTGCGCCGTATTTGTAATGTGATTCAGAAAAGGGGGTGGTGATGAACAGAGTGTCTGAATTAAGCAGACCACTCTTACCCAGTCCAAAGATAAGGGCTTGATCCATCACCGTTATTTATCTCACTGCACCATCCCAGCTCAGAACCTGGCTATATGCAAATCAGTCTGTCCCTGGCCCAGTGCATCATGGGAACAGGGCAGACTAAACTACCAAGCCAATTCTTCACCAGAAAGGAGACAAGCTACCGGGGACCGGTTTCTGGCATTTCAGCCGTCTTCGGCCCGGCTTGCTTGAATCCTGATGGTGCAGTGAGGCGGCGCTCCATGGGCCCAAAATGTCACCGAAGCTTTACTGCTGGAGTTGCGTCGCAACGATGGCGCAGCTACAGCAATGCTCTGGGGTAACCTATCTCCCCAATGCTGGGTCAAGCCGTACAGGGTTTGTGTGACGCATCATTGTCCTAAAGGTGACTGATTGAAATTGTGTAGATTTCCCTCAGCCACTTTTAGGATGTGTTCCAGCGCAGGAATGCCCTCCCTTGCGCCGGAGCGCCCCCTGATGGCGCAGGGTTTTATAATGGGATGCATCTCCCAAATGCGTCACGTTGTTATAATATTATACGCCGCACCATGGCGCCTCTTTTGTTTAGCTGCTGCGTCACAAAAATCACGCAAGAACGGAGCAAAAGAGCCACAAGGGGCTTAAATCTGCCCCTTCCTTTGTACCCCCGACAATAAGAAAAATAGTGGCGGTAGATTGAAGTTTGACTATTTTAATGACTGGTTATGTAGCAGGCAACTGTTAGTGTTGTCACTGATCTGACTGAAATCACAATGGAGTTTGTCTGTCACTTTGCGTCTTGCCTGCGGACTGCTGCCTGCCAGTCCTAGGTGAACCTTTCAGTACTTTGTTTAGTGAGTTACGTGACTTTCGAAGTCGCAGGTCCGCAAATCAATGAAAACTAACCCTAATCAATATAATTTCACGGAAATATTTTGTTATTGTTGTTTTGAAATGTTTGATTTGGTTGACATTGACAAGCAACAATCATCCATGTTTTCTGTTCTTTCTTTCATGTTGTACGTCAGCTGCCCCCAGGGGTGAGGGGACACAGGAGCAGCAGGCGGCGGATGCTGTTGAACAGGGCCAGGATCGGGCAGGCGAGGGCTCCTTTGCTGGCCCCAGTAAGTTTTCATTTTAGACTACTACCTATTTTTCCTAGCGTTCCTCAATTGATTTTTTCAAAATCGTCTTTGATCTTCTTGTAGACTGTATCTAAATTCTTATCCTGCCTCTACTATGACTCCCTGTGGTATTACTAGATTATTCTTATTAGTCTGTCTGTGTAGCTAACTAAGATTGCACGGTTGGCGAAACTCCCATTCTAGTCAGCAATAGCTCTATCAACTTAGTGCAGTGCAGTCCTCTGGGATTGTCCATAATGTCTGTTGAAGTGTTCTATCTGCTTTGAAAATTCCCAACTATAAAATGTGAATGACCACCAAGAAAGAATAAGATACTACCTTTTGGTTTGGATAGGAGGACAATCCATACCATTACTGTTGAGGGGACAATTCTTCTGCAGAAACAACTATGGACAATAAATAGTGCATTGCTTATCAATTATAATAGGCGCTGTTAGAGTTTCCACATACCTCCGTGATAACAGACTTTGAACCCCCAATGTCCTTACTGAGTGACTACATAGTGTGGCACAGTCATTTAGCTCCCGAATTCATCCATTAATGATCCCCAATGATGATTATCCAACGTAGCTCAAGAGTACGGAGTCAGAGTCAAGAAGTGTCAGAGGCACGGACTCATGCTTGCAAAAATTGCAAAACCTTTCGCTCAGTCACTCTAGTCTGGACCAAAAAACACAGAGTCTAATTAAGTTTAAAAGCTTTATTAAAAGTAAACACATTTATTAAAATGAAGTCATATTAAAAAAACTAAACGTTTAACTGAGACTGGAAAAGTGGTTAGTGCTGACGATTAATTGAAGACATTTCTTGTGGTCAAGCCGAGCTCTCACCTTGTTTCAACTTGATCTTGTTGTTAGAAGTCCATCTTCTGTCTGTGTGAGGAAAAATGGTGCGTGTTAAAAAGCCAGCCTTCATCAGTTGTGCCAAAAAGTGCAGCAAGACAACACCCTTCCCTGGAAAAAGGGACATTTTTTTTTACTTTAGAGTACACAGTCACAAATTACATTGTTTTCACATGTCTTCATTCCTAGACCAAATACTAGTGAGCGGTTTATTCTAACATTCTTAAATGTACTTTGTAGGTGGAACATCAGGTGGCGGGGCCAACGCGGAGGTGGTGGTGCTCGACACAGAGGCGGAGGGCAATTCCTCAGAGGAGGATGCGGCGGTTCCAGTGCCGGCTGTGAGAGTTCAGACGGTGGTGGTGGCGGGCAGAGGTAAGCTCTTATATATTCCTTACTTATTGAGATTGAAGACGTGGCTGGGAAGGAAAGAATATGAGATGCATGGCTGGGTGAATGATGAAGCAATGATTGGTGGAACTGAAGGACAACAGCCTGGGTGGGTGACACAGAAACTGTATGTGTCCATAATATACCTGGATCATGCTACTATTTGACTCTTAGATAGCATATGTGTATCTAGAGCAGGGGTACTCATAGTACGGCCCGCGGGCCGGTGGCGGCCCGGCAAGCCTTCCTTGGCGGTGCGCAGACCTTGGAGACAATCACTGCTCCCCCGGCCCCCACAGAGCAGAGGCTTTGTTGTATTTCACCTGTTAGCGCCCCTGCATCTCCACTCTGACAATTACTGCTCCCCCGGCCCCCACAGAACAGAGTGGAGATGCAGGGCCACAAAGAGGTGAAATAGAACAAAGCCTCTGCTCTGTGGAGCCGGGCAAGCAGTGATTGTCAGGGTGAAGATGCAGGGGCGCTACAACAAACAAAGCCTCAATAATATGTTAATGGTCTTTTAAAGACCTGTTAAGTACTTTGGTGTGGCTGTCTGTGTGTGCGCGTTGAGGAAGCTGTCTCAGCCCGGGCTGAAGGCTGGCACAGACAGACACACACACAGTGAGATGAGAGAGGGGGAGGGAGAGAGAGGGCAGGAGGGAGAGAGAGATGGAGAGGGAGGGCAGGAGGGAGGGCAGGAGGGAGAAAGATGTATGTAAATGCTGGGTCTGGTGGCTCAGTGGATGAAGGCATCTGCTGCAGGGAGCTGTGTGCAACCTCATGGTCACAAGTTTTCGTTTTGCTTTAGCCCCGCCCCTCTGACTCCGCCCCCACCAGTGCGGCCCTCGGCCACAAACTACACTGTAAATTTAGCCCCTGAGAGAAAGTTTGTGAGTACCCATGATCTAGAGAGAGTAGACGGTCAGTGGATGAACTAAGTGTAACTTTGAAGAGCATGTAACACAGCACCCGCACGTCCGTTCCAGTGTAGGAAAGGCAAGGAAAAGAAGTTGTAATTTTGTCCAAATACTACCATCAATAGTAGCAGTAGTTTGTATTGCAAGCACAGCATAGATCCGGTTATTACGGTGGCCACTCCCTACCTCTCTTAATAAGTTTAGTAGTACTCAGTCATTCATGTGTGGATGTATCACTGGTCACTCAATAAAAAGCAAAGCACCTAAAGCCATCCCATATGTAAGCAAAAACATCCCATGTGAAGTGATAGATAATCAGATTATTTATCTTCTTCATTTTTCCATTTCTAGTACTCATTTGCACTATAGGGTGAAAGTTAAATTAATTACGCTGTAGCCCTTGTAACAGAGTATTCTCAGTGCCACCCATAATAGAAAAGTAAGAGCTTCACCACCTGCATGTACTGGACCGGTACAGTAACGCAAGTCTAGGTCACTCATCATAGCGTGCGTCTCTTTTTCTCGGGTGCAAGTTCACTGCGCTGGCATTATGCCGGCTTGCAGAAGATAACGTACCAATTTTCCTAAACAAGAGACAAGAAGAAGAAGAAGACTGGTGTAATTTCATAGTCGACTCCAATGGAAGTCCATAGTGCTCGTAGAATTTGTTCCTTAAACTCCCACTAATGTTAGAGCAAGGATGAAGAAGTGGGAGGTTAGATAGATACTGGCCTCAATAGTTATGTAATGCGCTTGCAAGTTGCTAGTTGTACTGCAACACAATTTCTGCTGAATGATTGAGTTAATCTTAAAAAGCATTGGTTACAGACTATGTCTTTCTTTCTTCATATAGATGCTCCTTCCAAACAAACAAGGAGGAAGGAGCTGGCTAGAGCGGCCCGGCAACGGAGGATTGCTGCCACTGTTGCAGAATATCAGCGGCTGGTGGCCCTGGAGGACGACGAAAGTGTGCAGTCGACCACAACAACAACGTCGTCTGCATCGGCCTCCGTGCCCCCACGGGCTGCCACCCAGCACAGTGCTCCAGCCAGACTGAGCCGGGCTGCCAAAGCCAAACGCCACCACCGAGCAGCAAGGACAACAGCTGCCTCTCACAGCCATTGTAACTGCAAGGCACGCCTGCGCCGCAGTACCCTGAGGGTGTCCCGCCTTCAGCAGGAGCTCCACCACTTCACAAACGTGTTGGAGGGGCTCCGCGTAGAGCACGCCTTGCTCCGCCAGGAGTATGATGCCCTGGCCCAAAAAATAAACAGCATCCACCCATAGTGTCCCTTGCCCCTTTTTTAGAGACTTTGGGGGGTGGGAATCGGGAGTTGGGTTTGGGACTTTTAAAGGACAACCGTTGGGGTTAGGGAGGGTCTTGCGGGAGATTATTTTGTTAGGGATATAAATATACTTTTTCAAACTTTATCTGAGCATACCTGTTTTTTACTGCTTGCCTGGTGGGTGGGGGTTTAACAGTAACTTTGTTTTCCTGAAAGTTTAGTTCCATTTTCTTCCTTTAAGTGTAAATGCCCAAATGTTTTCAACACAAAGTGCCTCTCACAAAGTAAGTGAAGTGAATTCAATAGTCCTAGGACTTTAGTAGTACTACCGTAAGTCTCTCGTCTCTCCTAATACTCCATTGTACTCCCTCCCACCAAACGCTTATCTTACCTGTAATTTGTGTTTTAAAGTAGGGCTAGACCCAGGGCTGGCTCCAGGGGAAACAGCGAATAAGGTTGACGATCCTGGGCGGATAAAATTTCCTCATAGCAGTGGTACTAGTGGTGTGACACAGTGGCAGTTGCATGCCTATGAAAAAAAAGAAAATGAAATATGGTTTGTCCTCCTGAGAAATACAACGGTACAATAGAGAATATAGCAGGTGACAGTACACTAGAACAGTGCCACATTGTAGCCTAACAAATGGTAAAGTATAACTACTAATTCGGTTGAAGTTCTTTGACATTAGCCATGGGTCTTTGTCAAGCAGAGTAAGAATATATCCTCGGATTTCTTCACCAGCCTGTTGCTATCACCGTATCCTCCCCAGCAAACGTGTGGATTTATTGCTGTAATTTAGTCACACATCAATCAAAACCACACAGCCCAAAGGAAGAGGGTTAGGGTTTGAAAAATGGATGGGTACGGGGGTTTTTGGGAAAGGTTTTGGGAGACAAGAAAAAATAGCACAGCATGGACAAACAATTGTGAGCATAAACAAATCTATGGGTACAAACCTATCCATCAATCTTTGAAAGTGCATGCACTACTGCATGCATGTCAGTGAAAAGTAAGTAGTACTTTCGACAACTGTGGAAGATAGAATGCGACAGTACAGGGCGTGTGTGGAAATATTGATAACTATATTCAACATAAGGTCTCTGTTGCCAGATACCTGAGAGCCTTGCTGGTCACTATAAATCCATTCACAACACTCAATGGGGTTGGTCTGGAAGGTGTAGTAGATAGAAAAGGAGAAATTGCTCTTTTTCTAGGTGTCCCCTCACTCACCAGGGTTGCCCCTTGGTGACATGCTTCATCATTGGGGCCATCCCAGTCCTCTACGGGCTGGGGCGTGCTGCGACTTGCGAATTACGTAGGAGCACTTACAAATGACTATGTGTGGTGCAGATGTGATAGTGGAGTGGACTAAGTGATGTGTTAAAGGATCAATTTAGAAGCAGAGAGAGATCCAAGGAATGCAGTCACAGTCCTAGAAAAACACAATGGATACTGTATATGTATGTTGTTGTAGTTGTCCTGTTGAATTTGGTGAGTAAGTTGCATGCAGAAAAAAAATCCTCTTATTAGCGGCACTCCTCCATTCCATCTGACGCTTCGTCCATCAATGTTGGTGACCAGAAGACACCCTGTCCACTCCCTGCCTGGCGGATGCTGAATTGCGGCTCGCTAATGTGAAGCCTGACTCCATCCTTTTTTCCCCATTGCACAGACTGAAACCCGGCCTGTAATTATTCAACGAAAAACAGGAAGTGATATAATATTACAACACCACTGATAAATAAATATAAGGTATGTAGGCTGTGAAGTGCAAAAAGTCACACTTTGCTTTTCCTAGTAGACAGTACAATATTTTTGACAGTGCGTACTCTGGCTGAGTCACCTTTTGAAGAATAAATAAGTATGGGCAAATTAATGTAGCGGATCTTTCCCCTCAAGCTAGGTGTACTGTAAACTGTGTTTTAGAACAAAATTAGATCTTCCCAGCAGTGCTCCCACCAAGACCCTTACTAAAGCCAGTCGCAAAAATGTAGAAGACCCCCAATCAAATCGGAAAAAACGAGGCCTAGCAGAAAACTGGTGACAAAACGTACTTTGAAAGTAAAAGTAGGCCCAAATACCCCATTACCCACCGTGGATTGCATTCAAACCACTTGCAAGCAACCAAGCAAAAGTATCCATAGCCAGCATCGCTCCAAGACTCGAAAACCCCCCCACCCAAACACATGCAATAGAAATACTGCTAACCCTAACGAACCCTAAGTTAAGAATAGTGGCAAAGGCTTTCTTTAACTATGCCAAATCCCCCCTTTCCCACCCAGGACTTTCTTCAAATGACTTGCAACCAAAATTACACATTCTCAAGAGTGCTCTAAGACCCCAGAACTCAGTTGCAAAAATGTAGAACACCCCGAAACACATGCAATCCTGCTGCTAGGGCTAACGAAAAAAGTGCCAAAAGGCTTTTCGGCGTGGATTTTGTCCCAACCACTTCCACCCGGTATTAGACCTTCCCAGGAATGGCCCAAGACCCGCCAACCCACCCGCCAAAAAGCATAACACCCCCAAACAGGCCAAAAGCAACATCTCCTACTTACAATATTTCTCGGCCTTCGGTCCAAACGCGCTGCGTAGCTAGGCCATAAGTCGGGGTTGCCACCACGGATTTCCTGAAAAGCAAATGCAATCAAGATTAGAGTGTCCCAGCAGTGCTGACAGACCCCGAAACTCACCCACAAACAGACGGAACCCCCCCTAAGAGCACCTCAAAGGCAAGCAAGTCAGCAAAAACACTAAAAAATGTAAGCCTCGGATTTGGTCCAAACCACTTTTATCCGGTATTAGAGCTTCCCAACAATGGCCCCAGAGCCGTCAACCCAAGAGAAAACGAGTAGAAGACCCCCAAACAGCCAAAGAGCAAAAGTACAAAAATGGGGACTTAGTCATTTTTTCCCAAATTTCCCAAATCACTCCGCGCGCGCTCTGCAGCTAGGCCCTAACTCCCCTCTGCCACCATGGATTTGCTTCAAACCTCTTGCAAAGTAAAGTATCCATAGCCAGCAGTGCTCCCAGACCCCGAAACCCACCCACAAACACCAGGAAGCCCCCCAAACCGGCCCCCGAAAACGCTACATTGAGCAAAATGTCAGAAATAGCAACAAAAAAAAATCGGCCTGGATTTTGTCCCAACCACTTCTACCCAGTATTAGACCTTCCCAGGAATGGCCCAAGACCCGCCAACCAACCCGCCAAAAAGCATAACACCCCCAAACAGGCCAAAAGCAACATCTCCTACTTACAATATTTCTCGGCCTTCGGTCCAAACACGCTGCGTAGCTAGGCCATAAGTCGGGGTTGCCACCACTGATTTCCT
Organism: Lissotriton vulgaris; assembly: GCF_964263255.1. Taxonomy (NCBI): domain Eukaryota; kingdom Metazoa; phylum Chordata; class Amphibia; order Caudata; family Salamandridae; genus Lissotriton; species Lissotriton vulgaris. Next base: position 914,954,046 of record NC_141694.1, on the reverse strand, counting down.
GAAAAGCAAATGCAATCAAGATTAGAGTGTCCCAGCAGTGCTGACAGACCCCGAAACTCACCCACAAACAGACGGAACCCCCCCTAAGAGCACCTCAAAGGCAAGCAAGTCAGCAAAAACACTAAAAAATGTGTGCCTCGGATTTGGTCCAAACCACTTTTATCCGGTATTAGAGCTTCCCAACAATGGCCCCAGAGCCGTCAACCCAAGAGAAAACGAGTAGAAGACCCCCAAACAGCCAAAGAGCAAAAGTCCAAAAATGGGGACTTAGTCAATTTTTCCCAAATTTCCCAAATCACTCCGCGCGCGCTCTGCAGCTAGGCCCTAACTCCCCTCTGCCACCATGGATTTGCTTCAAACCTCTTGCAAAGTAAAGTATCCATAGCCAGCAGTGCTCCCAGACCCTGAAACCCACCCACAAACACCAGGAAGCCCCCCAAACCGCCCCCTGAAAACGCTACATTGAGCAAAATGTCAGAAATAGCAAAAAAAAAATCGGCCTGGATTTTGTCCCAACCACTTCTACCCAGTATTAGACCTTCCCAGCAATGGCCCAAGACCCGCCAACCAACCCGCCAAAAAGCATAACACCCCCAAACAGGCCAAAAGCAACATCTCCTACTTACAATATTTCTCGGCCTTCGGTCCAAACGCGCTGCGTAGCTAGGCAATAAGTCGGGGTTGCCACCACGGATTTCCTGAAAAGCAAATGCAATCAAGATTAGAGTGTCCCAGCAGTGCTGACAGACCCCGAAACTCACCCACAAACAGACGGAACCCCCCCTAAGAGCACCTCAAAGGCAAGCAAGTCAGCAAAAACACTAAAAAATTTGCACCTCGGATTTGGTCCAAACCACTTTTAGAGCTTCCCAGCAATGGCCCCAGAGCCGTCAACTCACCTGCAAAGAGGTAGAACAACACCCCCACAAGTGCTGAGTCTTTCTTCATTGGGCGTAAACCAGCCCTCTGCATTGATGGAAATAGGAGTCTGGAGGAGGAGGATAGAGGAGCATGTTCTTCTGAACTTGTGAACCTGAGGAATGCAGACTGCGGCACCTTCAAATCAATTATTAAACAAGTGAAGACAGTTCTGCTGATGGGCTTGTTTTTGTGATTATCTGATTAAAGTTTGAATTATATTAACTGTGCACAACAAAGAAAGACAGACACACAGGAATAAAAGTGAATAAGGACGAAAAAGAAAGTTATTGATTCGTTGTCTCATTTTCAGGGCTCGGTATCACGGTCCAGGAATGAGAATAAGGCTTCGTCATCATACTCTGCGAATTCAGGCAGGGTGAGCTCAGTGTCACCTGACAGAGTATAAATTCCCTCATCTATGTGTCTGGCCACCTCGTCTTCATCCGGCGCGCTTTCTCGTACTCTGAAATCTGGTGGTATGAGGTGCTGATTCATCTTGATCATTGTTAACCTCTCCACATTTTTGGGCGAGAGGCGGCTCCGTTTGGAAGTTACAATGCCACCAGCAGCACTGAAAACACGTTCAGAAGTCACGCTTGCGAGTGGGCAAGACAAGTAGTTTAAAGCCAGGTTGGTGAGCTGTGGCCACAATTCTTTTTTCCCATGCCAATACGCCAATGGGTCAGCATTAACATAGACCTCTGTTGAGTCATTCAGATAGTCCTTGACCATCGAATCAAGGTTCTCCTCCAAGGTTCCTCCTCTTTGCTTAGCTGTTGCTGTGACCTTTTGAGACCCAAACTGAAGCCGAGCTAGCCAATCCTCTTCAGCCTCCAATGTTACTGTTGTGTCTGGTGGTGCAGATGATCCGGTTGCCGGTCTCTTTAACGGCTGAGAGGTCACTTGTGCCGCAGCCACAGGTGCAGAAGAGGATTGTTGTGACTGGGGATGGCCTGCTGATGCTGATGTACTGCCTTCTCCTTCAACTTTCTGCCGTTCTCTTTCAAACCTCTTGGCTGAGGAGGCTATCCACCGTTTATAACTTGTAACATCTTCATCAGCAAAAGGAAAGAATGCTTGGCCTGCCAGCGCCTTTTTGTAGCGTGGATCCAGAATAGTAGCACAAATGTAATGCTGGTCTGAGTGGATCATTTTAAGATGTTCATCACCTTGTAGGTGCTCTAATAATTTCTCAGCCAGAACAAAAGAGTCTTGGTTTTTTTCATCTTTTTCAAACACAAAACACACCTCCTTCAGTTGGTGCTCCAGCATGTACAACAATGGGATAGCTTTTCCCAAAGTACAGTCCTCCTTGCTGACTGCACGCGTGAAGAACTCAAAAGGACGAAGCATGCGTGTCAGGCTTTTAACTATGTTCCATTGCGCCGCACCCATCCTCAGGTCCTCCTTCTGAGCTGTACCCTGTGTTAAGAAATAGTGATTGAGTACCGTATACTGCTCATACAGACGCTCAAGCATGTAGAAGGTTGAGTTCCAACGTGTTACCACCTACTGGATGAGTGCTTTAACTGGCATTTGACGTTGATATAGCAGGCTCCTCAGCTGCTTCCGGGCCTTAAAAGAATGGTTGAAATGGTTGCACATTTTTCGGCAGGTGTCCAATACTCTGTACGCTGCACTGTCTTTATTACCCAAGAATTTTTGGACAACCAGGTTTATACAGTGCGCCAAACACGGCACTCTGAAATACTCACTCAGCTTCATGGCCTTAACTATATTGGCGCCATTGTCCGTGGAAACATAACCAACCTGGCGTTTTTTTTGGGACAGCCAGTTAAGGACCTTTGTGTTAAAGACATCCAAAATGTTTTCTGCTGTGTGACGTTTCTCCAAACCAAACATGGCTAGTGTTGCATGTTTCCGAGCAGCTTTAAAAACAATGTCCGGGTCAACACCTGCGTTTAGCTTTGCTTTAGCCCCTGAAAAAGAGACCCAGTGGGCAGTGATGCACATGTAATCAGCGCCTGCGCCACTGGTCCACATGTCTGTTGTCAGATGTATAGTGTGAACAGCACTCTTCTGCAAAGCTGCCCCAATCACCTTCAGAACATCTTCATGTAGTGCTGGAACCACAACTCGGGCAAAATAGAACTGGCTAGGAACCTTCCACTGTGATATATAACTGTTAATGTCATAATCAGATTGAAGACCAAAGAAGACTAATCTGGGGGTACATATGAATGGAAATAACAGTACCTCTTCCAAGAAACAACACACTCGTCTCCAGTAGCTAACTATTTCAGGACATTCAAAAAACATATGAGTGTCATTAGCTTCAGGAAGCTTACATCTAGGACAAGTATATTGTACCGTTGACATTTTGGAAAGTTTCGCCGGAGTCCAATAAGCCCTGTACATTGTAAATAGGTGATTTCTTCTCAAGTTTGAAGGTTTTATGATATTTTGAGACATTGTAAAGGAATCTATCCAAACTTTCACTAAATTATCTGAGTTCTGAACTATGGTAGTGTCCGATAATTTGATAATTTCTGTTTCAAGGTTATCTTTACTTCCCACTAAAATGTTATACCATTCCGCAGTCTCACCCTTCCTTCCCGTATTACTGCTTATTAGTTCCAACAGAGGGCTCTCTTCTTCTGTACTCCACCTTTGACTCTCCCACCAGGCAGACAGTTGGTAAAACTTGAATATCGTGAGTGTACCCCCGGTTAAACTCACTAGGGATTCCCAGCTTAATAGTGTCGAGGCATAACAGAGGTTCCCCCATTTCGAAAGACCGGCTCTGCTCAATGGAAGAGCTAATTGATCCATTGAGCATTCCGGGGTGGCAGGGGAATCCCAAATTGGGGCTTGAGAGTGGTAATAAGAAATACCTAATATTTTACAGATCTGTTGCCAATTATCTAGGGCGGTCCTTAAAAGTTTCAGGCAAATTTAAAAAAAAAAGATTTTGATCACCAAACTTAAACAAAAAGAAATCTGCACTATGTGGAAGGTCTGATAACATAGCCTGGAAAAGTCTGCCGTGTGAGGTAAAGTGCTGTTTATTGGCTAGAAGTCTAACATTTTTTAATTGGAAGGCGTAGCAATAAAGAAGTAAGTCTGGAAGTGCCAAACCACCAAGTTTTAATCCTCTCCTCAACTTCTTCCAAGCTATTCTGGGAGATTTTGTGGCCCAAATTAAAGAGCATATCTTTTTTGTTAAAGATTAAGGGAATGGAGTTGAAGAGAAACGTTACTTTTGGCAGGATTATCATTTTAATTAAATTCACCCTGCCGTAGATGTTTAAGGGCAGGGTGTTCCAGCTAGTCAGGAGTTTTTTCCACCTCTTTTATTACAATTGCCCAGCTGGTCTTAGGGGTATCTTCCAGATTTTGAGTGAGTTGGATCCCAAGATATCTGATTTTAGATTTTGCTTCTGGGATAGGAACAGGATTATTCCAGCACATTGTATCAGTTTTATCTCTGTTAATACCATACCCAGATACTGTACCAAAATCCTCTGCCAGTTCAAATAATCTTGGTATTGCTTCCACTGGGTTCGATAACAGCCATTGTTGATGTTCTGACAATTCCGTCCAACACCCAGTCGCGTCCAACATTCCCGTACTTTCTCTCCAGTTACTCAGTTCTTTCTCAGTAGCCTCTTCTTGAATCGTTCTCACGCTTTCTATTGTGTCCTCACACATTCCTCCTTCTCTGACCCATCTTGCAGGGCCCGCAACATACATACGACTTGTAACATCTCTTGCTGTCTCCTTTGCTACTTCATCCACAAAAGCATTCCTACGACCCACATCATCAGTAATTTTTTTATGAGCACTACACTTGATTATTGCTATTTGTGTAGGCAAAGCAAGTGATTCAAGAAGGTCAGTCACCAACTGACCATGCTGTATTTCTTTCCTTCAACAAACGACCGAAACTAGGAGCCACACCAAAAGCATATTGGCTATCAGTATAGATGTTCACTCTCTTTCCTTTCGCCAACACACATGCTCTTTTCAAAGCAATTAATTCAGCTGCTTGGGCTGAATTCTGTGCAATACGCGCTGTCTCTACTATCGTATGCAAAGTAGTAACAGCATAGGCTGCAGTTGTCTCGCCATTTGGAATCTTGAAGCAAGATCCATCTACCCATAGGATCCCGTCCGGATCCACAAGTGGTGTGTCTTTTAGATCTATTCTGCCTTTCATTTCCTCCTCTGTTCAGAGAAAACAATCATGCTGTTCTTGAGTGCCTTTCCCATCCGGAATGGGCAACAATGTTGCTGGGTTCAAAGTATTACACCGCTTGATATGTATAGGGCTGGCCAAAAGCGTCAGCTCATATCCATACAAACGAGCACTCGTGAGGTGCTGTGTTTCAGTTCTATTCAAAAGAGTATCTACTGCATGTGGTACCATAATAACAAGAGTGTTGTCCAATACCAATCCAGCAGATTGACAAATAGAAATCGCTGCCGCTGCTGTAGCTCTGAGACAACTAGGCAATGCCTTGGCTACTGGATCCAACGTAGCCAAAAAATAGGCACATGGCCGTTGTTTGTCTCCAAATTGTTGCGTTAAAACTGACAACGAGCAACCTTCTCTTTCATGAACGTAGAGTGTGAAAGGCTTACTGTAATCTGGAGTACCTAACACAGTTGCAGAACACAAAGCAGTACGTAAATCTGAAAAACTCTTTTGGCATTCATCAGTCCAAGGGAGAGGTTGTGGCGTATCTTTCAACGTAAGCGCCAGCAAAAGTTTAGCTAACAAAGAAACATTTGGAATCCATTGTCAACAATATGAGGTAATGCCCTGAAAGGCACGTACCTCTCTCTGTGTGTTTGGCTCAAACATTTGTGCAATCGCTTGAATTCGTTCTGGGGTCAATCGTCTTCCCTCCTTCGACAAGAGATGACCTAAATAGGTAACCTCTTGGCGGCAATATTGCAACTTAGAAGGGGACACTTTATGATGCAGGTCAGACAAATGACGCAACAAAGAAACCGTCACATCCTTACAAACATCCTCCGAATCAGCAGCAATCAGCAAATCGTCAACGTATTGAATCAAGGTGGCACCTGGAGGCAAAATGAAAGCATCAAGCTGACATTTCAAAGCCTGACTGTAAATGGAGGGACTCTCACAATAACCTTGAGGAGCAAGCTTGAACCGAAAACTTCAGCCTCCGAGAGAGAAGCCAAAAATATCTCTACTTTCCTCAGCAATAGGAATACTAAAGAAAGCATTCTTTAGATCGATAACAGAAAACCATGCCGCTGAGGCGGGTATCATAGTATGCAAAGCAGTGATATCTGGGATTACAGGAAACTGGGGGACAACAATCTTGTTGACCTCCCGAAAATCAATCACAAAGCGATACACAGGTGGTTGAGAAGGATCACTGCGTTTAAGAACAGGGAGAACAGCACTGTTACAAACATTACCTCTTGTTTCTTCAACCACACCCTTCCGAACCAGATCATAGATAATAGCCATTAAAGCTTGTTCATCATCATTAGAAATCTTGTACTGTGGAATACGTGGTAACTTAACATCAGGCTTAGTAGTAACCACATAAGAAGGAAACTGCAACAAACCAACACCAGCAGTGTGCCAGGGCAGGAGAAATGAACCATGTATGTGTCAGTAATCTAGGCTCTCTAGCCCCTAGTGTCACCAGTGCAGCTAGTCATAGGCTTGCCCTTGCTCCGAGGCATCGCTGTCATCAACCTGAGCCAGCAAGTAGGCGACTAATGCAGCAGCGGTGCGTCCATTGGGGCGTAGGGGCGTAGCCCCACAAGCCCCATGGACGCTCCATGGACGCTGCTGCAGCTGCAATAAAATAAACACAAACACTGTGAAATTGAAAAAGTGAATCGCTGAGCACGAGCGTCGCCGGGAATCTGGGAAGCACCCGAGTTATCCGGGAGTGCAGGGGGGCTGGTCTGGACTGCTGCACAGCTTGAGTGACAGTCCACGTGACGCACTCACTCAGCAGCAGCAGCCAGCCAGCCAGGCAAAGTATCTTCTAGCGCGCAAGTGACAGGGGGGCAGAAACTACCTCGAGCATGCGCATTAGTGTTCCCCCATAGAGAGCGACCAGGGGGGGTGTTTGTTTAAGCTGGCCAGCTTTTCAAAGGCGACACAGGGCGAGCAGTCAGTGAGCACCCCTAGCCAATCCTGGCGCAGCTTGCAGCGCCAGGATTGGCTGGTCACCGCGCAGCAGGACAGGGCAATCCTTTATTGGATGCCGCGCGTGGGTGGTGCACACACACTGCATAATGGCCAATCACTGTGTGTGACTTCATGTAGTCATGCAGTGATTGGCCATTTTGCAGCGCTGCTGACTGGGCAGATCCTCTCTCTACTACTCGCCACCAGTCGCCTCGTGTGGACCGTGTGCGACTCGCCACCAGTCGCCTCGTGTGGACCGTGTGCGGGAGTCAGCCTGTGTGTGCCCTTTCTCTTGACTCGAGAGTGAGTACAGTACTTGACCGTTATTTATTTCAAATGTGTCCCTGTGAAAACCTCTCATTTATGTTTGTCACGTTTGTGGTACAAAATACACCGTCAGGCGCTCGCATCAATGTGCACTGTTCTGCTAGCGCAAAGCGCCTTAGTGAATGAGTTTTGTTATTTGAGCACTGCCTGAGTCACAGAGGATTGAAGAACAGTGCTACTGACTTTTTTGTTCGTTTCAACAAAATGTATTGAACAATCCTGCATATAGGGAATCGGATATTGGAGTTTTATGCCCAACTGCTCTGTACATGCAGCCTTTTGCAAGATTGGCAGATGTATGCCTTTGTTTTGAGTGTGATTCCTCGCAAGCTCTTCAGCGGGACCTGGCTCATGGTTTTCCCTGGGGTATTCCTTTACTCACTCACAGAAGAGTCCTGGTATTTATCAGAACTCTCCCTAGAGCATATGGAAGTATGAGAGGGTACACAACCTGCATTCTTTTTGCTTTACTCTATATCCCTCTCAATAACGCTCAAGACATCTTTGATTAACACTTGCTCCTGCCTCTCTTCTCTTTGTTTGTTATTTTCATGCGCTACAGTTCATTGGACCGATTATCCAACTTCTCACTAGCTTGATCTGCTGGTGCTACTGGTGGTGTTATCGGTGGTCCTGTGATTGTCTCTTCTCTCCTAGGGGGTATTAGAAACTATTCTGGTATCCTTCCTTTACTGAAGGTGACTATACCTCTGGGGAGAGTTGTGGCCCTGTCTTCGGTCCCGGGGATACTGGTGTTCGCTACTGTTCTGGAAGTAAGATCCGACAGAATGCAACAATTGTTTTGAGAATATATTCCCTAATTTATAAAAAAAAAAAAAGGAAAAGAAACGTAAACATTTCCTTCAGTCCAATGACTTCTCGCAGGATGTTCAGGCCTTGGTTCTTTTAAAAACTGACCATGGCAACTCGATACTCAAAGACACTCCTGTATCCCTGTAAAAAGCCATTAAGGGACATATATTCATGCGGTGCTCATTTCAGGCACTACAGAATATGGTCGCATCACCCATAGCTGCCAAGTCGTTGGTATGTTTATGTATGACATTCCATTTATTAAGAGTATGACATTTTGTTATCTCATGTGTGACACGCTGAGTGACACTGTATCGTGAGTGCAGTTGTGATCATGTAATCGGGCACAGTTCACATATTAACCACTTTTGTGTAATGCAATAGTCTGAAAAACTGCCTTAAAACTGCTGCAAAGCTCATGATTGCTCATGATTAAAGTGTTCACTAATCTATTTAATTATTTTAAGTGTGTCATCCTAGAATTATTCGTGGCGAAAATGAACAACCCCAATACTAGCTTTTTCTAGGCAAAATCAAGTGTAGGTGGCATGCTACACGATTCTCAGCACTGTGAACATCAGCAGCATAGACATTTCTATCTGTAAGCAGCGCTTATTTGATCATATGTCTCTCAACAACATAACCTATCCATTTTGACATATGGGAAATTTGCGTTCATGTTATGATTACCTTAACTTGCAATGGTTTGTTAGCTTACTTACAGTAGCACAGCAAGGATCCCGTAGGCCCTAATACTGGCATGGTGAATGAGTCACCTATCCTCTTGCTGGCTAGCAAAAAAATCTACATTTGGGTTACAGAAAGCCCTTCCCATTCCTGAAACCAGGTGCCACTGCACCTGCTGTACCCTGCCACAATGCTATCTGTCATTTGAATTAGTGAATTGATTGCAGCTCACCAGTGGTATTTGCTCCCTGGGTCCTGGTGCAATCACTCAAAACTAGCAGTATGTCCTCCGTCTCTGTGCTCTTGCACTGTGCACTTCAAAAGGAGTCATTGCCGCCCATGCGCTGTCATGTGATCAAGGCTGTTTGTTTCCGGCCAAAACGCGTCATGGCGACAAGGTGATAACAAAATGAAAATCACTTGAAAAGAATTGGGTCTGCACTTGCCTTATTCAAGCAGAAAAGGGATCGACAGGCAAGCACGCTGATATATATATGAAGTATTGACGGCATTCCAAGAAGTGTAAGGGGGCATGCTATATATATATATATATATATATATATGTAGGTTCAGCAGTGCCTTGAGTGAATCAAATTTCTTTTGCAGCACTATATGGTGCTTGTAGCATTTGAGAGAGGGGGAATGTCGTCCTTAAATTCAATAACAGGAATATCCTCTACTCTTTTGGGGTGCAACACTTGAAGGGGGGACACGTCATTTGGCAAGGAAGAAGCCATGGTAATGCTCGTGAGTGGGATGAAAAACACTTGGGGATGGTGATCCGTGTGGGCACTGTAACTGAGCCTGCGTATGGTAACTTGACTACTGCATGTCTAGCAAATATTCAGAAATAAATGCACTACAAACGGAAAAAGGTTCGCTATTATCGGATATCCTCCTTACAACCAATAACAAAACCACAAAAATATTGAAAAAAGCCCGATGGGTATGTTGCAAATAAATGGGCTTGAGAGAAACAATACTCATAATATTGGACGAGGAAGCCTCACCCACATATTTGTGGCATGCTGCATCATAGGCAACCTCATCCTACCCTGATAAGATAATACTATCAGGGAGGCCCCGACCTCAATGAGAGTAGCTGCATAATCAAGGGATCCGGATTATTGTGTAAAATGATGTCTGCGTAATCCAAATGGAATTTATTTATTCGAGGTTACACGTGGTAGGATAAAAAAAAAACAGGAAGCGGATGTGCTGGAGCATTATGTATCTGTCATCCTTAAGAGTGCGGACATGTTTCATCTCATAGGCTTGCCCATAAAGGGCCAAAGGCTTTCATCAAGGTGATGGCGATCCCTACTCTAAGTGCCATGCGTACACTTGTTTTGTCATGCACATAGCTTTCCTCTGTGTTGGTTCGTCATGCATATCACTAACTCAAGTACTTTTTTATGGATGCACAGATGGTTGTACTAGATGGGCACCGGGGCCGGGGACGCCTGTTCATTTTATTTTCTAAACATGCCAGTGTTCTACTAATGTTTGGTGCATTAACAGGTTTCAGTTCCAACAGATTTTCCCGTCTTTTTGCCATTGACTTTTCACTTTTATTTACCAACTGCATCAGTGTAAACAAAGGCCATCTGCTTCCCTGCTGCTATCCGGCACACTTTTAATTACCCGCCCCCCAGCCTAATAGAGATGATATATTATTAAACTAAATCTTTCTGACATTAAAAGTAATTATCTCCGAACCAATATTGCAAGAAATTAAATGAAAATTAGCCGCCAGTTGGAGAGGGAAAGGAGTCACGGGTTGAGAAATGTTTGTTCGCAATTGGTGTTTTAAGCAATATGAGTAGCAGTGGATTAACTCGCCAGAGATTCGTGACATGTTTGCCAAGAACTGCGTCACAAATGTATTTGCATACAAAGGGAAGCCTCTAAACTACCCCACCTGGATAGACAGTGGTATCTTATTCCCACACCAACTCGTCGAGAACTCGCTTCCACTAACCTTCAAAGAAATTCAGGATAAATTCCAACTCCATAACGTTGAATTCTATAACTTCTTACACATTAAAGTAGCACTAGCGAAGGCTAACCTGACGGCTGTCCCCCCCTCCCTCCCAGGTCTATTCACCTCACTTAACAAATTGGGGCACCAAGTCTCTAGACTGTACAAACTAATGCGGCCACAATCGTCCACCCTAAATGCACCTCTCCAACGGTACTGGGACTCATTCTCCTCCACACCTAACTCGGACACTATCTGGGCCAGCACTTGGGAATCCACCACTCGCCAAAAAATTAGCCCTACACTCTCACAGACCAGGTTCTGGCTGCTTCATAAGGCCTTCTGGACTCCCAGGAGGTTGTTCCTTCACAAAATCGGGGAACATCACTTACAACGCATTTATTACAATGCACTACCATTACAACGCAACCATTACAACGCAAACCATTACAACGCATTGCGCTGGGGGGCGCTCTAGGATAGGGAATATATTTAATTTACTATCCAACACCTTCCCTACTATCCACGGGGACTGGAGTTGGAATAGTAAATTAAATAAATCACTATCCAGCGCTTAAAAGCACTATGCGTTGTAGTGGTATGTGATGTAAAAACCGCGTTGTAACAGCAGGCGTTGTAATAGCCTGCGTTGTAACAACACCAATCCCACAAAATCAAACCCGACGACACATGTTGGAATTGTACGAATGTGGGAGGAGATCTGGAACATCTAATCTTCAAATGCCCCTGTGTTACCTCCTATTGGGACAGGATCTTTGGTTTCATACACACAGTGCTCCATATCACCTTACCAAGGGAATTTTCAACGCTTGTTCTAGGTTTTGCCAAAGCCGTCACACTCAATGATGATGACAAAGCCCTACTGGACCTGCTGCTGACGGCTGGGGTCAAAACCATACTTAATAACTGGAAAAGCACGAACAAAGCTTCCTTTCCCCACCGGCTAAATTGGGTCTCCCACTTAAGAGGTGCGGATAACATATCCTTAACTTCCACCCCATGGAGGCCGCCGCTCAGGAAACTCTGGTCCGCACTAGATGACCACTTTGACGCATTCAAACCTCCATGAATCTGAGCACATGGTACTCAGAGCGCTTTTCTGCATAGCTGTCACGTGCATCCTTCCTTTGTATACAGGGTAGATCTACACAAATGCTTAGCTCATGATGCCTCTGCTATCCAATGTTGGTGTTCTTTTCTCCTCAGGTCATGTCATGTGATAATGGTCATGTTAAACAAGTCATCGTGTAACTTTGGACGCTACTCGTCTACATCTGCCTATTAGACAATATGTGTGGACCCTTTGTTTTTTTCTGGACTTATGTTTTTATCTAGACTTGCCTGTATTACAGAATGCAATTTACGTAACCAGTAGCAAAGTTTATCATTCTTTTTTTATGATTTCAATATAGCACTGTACGTAAGTTCTTGAACTGGTCTTTTGTACTGTTGTATTTCTTGCAGCTCCTAATAAAAAACCTTTGAACACAAAAAAAAAGAAATGTAAGGTGGTATGTCTTGGTTTGCGAGGAAATGGCTGATGTTGAGGGAAAGGTTTAAATGTTAACTGTTTCTCATTATTTCTAATAATGAGTCTCTGTTGAATTAAACATGTCCAATGCAGGCGTGGCCATTGTCCTACCATAATGTGCCTGGTAACAAAAAGAGAGGCATTTCGATAGCAAATTAATTCACATTACTAATAATACCTTGGTTTTGTTTGTTATTGTTTAGTGGCTTTCGTACATTTGTACACACCTGGAAGTGCAGAGTGTACTTTGTGCAGTTCACAGCATATGAAACCTCAAGCCTCCACACTCAACAAAACCTTAGTCAATCAAGTGTATGCAGCGTGCTATAATATATTATTGGGAAGGTGGAGGGAGGTAATCACACTTTATTGAGCATCAGCCAAACAGCGGAATTAGCAGTGTGCTTCAGAGTTAGGGGCAACTTTGCATGTTATTATATATTTTTAGCTAATTCAAGCCCAATGTTGCCTAAAAATCTTGAATTATAAGTTAAGGTGTTTAAATACACAGACAGGGCTGGACTGGCCGCCGTGGGCACCCTGCGTTTCCCCGTGGGCTGCCAGGGGGAACGTGTCCACAACAACAGCACAAGGCACATTTTGTATTTTGTTCACTACCTGTGGACTATTGCCACGTAAGAAGACTTAGTGACACTTAACCTGTCATGCCAGAAACGTTGGCGAGGCTGGAATGAAATAAAACTTTTTGGGACCAATAAAGAGTGTCCTTTCACACATGTTGTCACATCAAGCATCATCCATCCATCCATCCACCACCCAGCCACCCACTCATACATCCACCCATCCATCATTCATGCATCCATCCATCCACCCATCCATCCATCATGCATCCACTCATCATGCATGCATCCATCCACCCACCCATCACGCATCCATCCATGAACCACCCAGCCAGCCACCAGGGTTGGATTAATAAATATCGAGGGTTGAATTAGGAAATAGAGCCACTCATGAGTGTCATAAAAAAGCTTTAGCTAGATACGAGGCTCGAACCTTGTTTTCCAGCACCAAAGTCGGCCACGCTAGCTGTCAGACCACACCCTCTCCCCTTTTGTTTGGCCCTGCAGTTTTCACATCTTATGATTTCTGCGAGGCTGCAGACTTATTACAGACAGTATTCTTTAGAATAACTTGTTATTGCGAGGCTGGAAGGAAAAAAAACTTTTCCGGGCCATTAAACAGTAGTCAGTGTCATACACGTTGCCATCGCTATAGCCGCAGTTTCTGCGGGGCTACAATGAAAATACTACTTGTTATTGTGAGAGACATCTGAACCATCGAAAGCAGGGGAGTTGAGTTTTTCTGCATAAAGCGGAGTGGCATCAAATTTGTTTTCACGAAAGATGCTAACTGGCCAAAGGTGAGCACTGAATGGGTGAATCATTACCACCAAGCATGACAGAGATTGTAGAACACTTCGACAATTTGCCACAAATATAAAAGGACACGTTACAAAGTATAGGATGTGTGTTCTCTCCCAGCTCATGTAAAGCGCTCTGATACCTTTAAGTCGAGTTTGCACTATATAAAACTGCAATTTGGAGAAAGAGAGCGAGGGAGAGGGTGAGGGTGAGGGAGAGGGCGAGAGAGAGGGAGAGGGCGAGAGAGACAGAGAGAGACAGAGAGAGACAGAGAGAGACATAGAGAGACAGAGAGAGACAGAGGGAAACAGAGAGAGACAGAGAGAGACAGAGAGAGACAGAGAGAGACAGACAGAGACAGACAGACAGAGAGAGAGAGAGAGAGAGAGAGAGAGAGAGAGAGAGAGAGAGAGAGACACATCTGGTGGCCAAATCTCAAAACATAAAATCAGATAACGTGCAGTACTGGCTTCCCTGCTTATCCAAACTGTGTGATCCTAGGCAAACATTTTATTCCACAGAGCCTCATTTTTAGGTTGAAGCCTACCAGACGGTGCAGCTATTTGGTTTGCTCATGACATCGTGGGGAAATTCTGAAAGCTTCTCTGGGAATACATTTCACCTACCATTGCCTTTGTAGTTTGTAACTCACAGTTGCCTGCTTTTTATTTTCTGGTTTTAGTTGCTTTGGGCTGTCCAGCTTGAGTACAAGCGTGGTTCCCAATGCTTTGTGAAGGCTGTTTCCCAACTGCTGTGCAACTTCCTCTACTCTTAGAGCTGAGATTTCCATGAAAGTCTTATAGTCTGAATTCAGCACCTGAGCATAATAGGACGGAATGTATGAAGCTCTGTGGTTATACTGAATAAGCAGCTACCTATGGTATGCCATCTATTAATGTAATAACTGCACTTTCACAATTGCTTTATTAACCTTCCTGCTTTCTCAAATTTGCTTGAAAATGCATGATTTTTCTTCTTTTTTTCCAAAATTTACTTGGGGGGGTTATCCCCCCAATCTCCCCTTTTGGGGTTCGGGCTCACTCGCTGCGCTCGCTCGCTACGTGCAGCATGCTAATCACTTTGCGCCCCACCACTTTCAAATGTCACCCACCGCCCCTGGACTAACGGACTCCAGATGTCCTTTGGTCTGTTAGGGATCGGTAACAATTCAGCAAATGTAATATGTTGTTCCTGGCAGTAAGTCATATCTGACAACCAGTCCTTAAACTTTGGTGCCCTGCCTCGGCCCCAGCAACATGCCACACACCGCTTCGCCAAGAGTAGCGCAGTGTCAACAAATTTCCTGGAAGATTTCGGAATGTGTGGCGTGTGCCCCAGCAATGTAAGGAGTGGGTCTACCGCAATCGTAACCTTGGTCATTACTGTAAGAGCATCAGTCACCTGCTGCCAGTATGCATGAACAGGTGGACACTCCCAGGCCAAGTGCAGAAAGCCCGCATGTTCAGCTCGACAGCGCTCGCATCTGTCGTCAGCAGCCTGACGAAACTTGAGTATTTTTACTGGTGTATAATACAGCCGTTGCAGGAATTTATAGTGTATCATCTTAAGTCTGCTGCTAGCTGATATTCGAGCCATAAGGGAACAACAGTAGCACCACTGCTCATCAGTGAGCGTAGTGGACAGGTCAGTACTACAGTGCGCCCTTGCACCCGCCTCGGGAGGTTCGACAGCCGATCTGAGTTGGCGGTACATGCCAGAGACCAAATGTGTCCCGTCCTGCGAGCAGAGCAAAAAATGCAACGTGCGAAGGAGCTCAGGTTCATTAGGGTAGTCAGGCAGGATATCCTTCATCCCCTGACGGAGGCGTAGATAGTAAAACACGTTGAGCGGGGTGCGGTCCTGGGTGGCGAAGAACCCCTCCATGGATTTGAATATCTTATTCACAAACAAATCACCCCAGGAGTCGATATGTAAGCATTCGCAGAGCAACCGAAAGCCTTTTTCCTGCAATAGAGCAAGCACAGGGTGATACGTCAGGGGTAGTGTAAGAGAATATGGAAAGGTGCAGGAAAGTCTCTTAGCTATGCGGCACCATGCGTCTAGAGTGCAGGAGACAGAAGTATTCGGAGTTTGGATCGCTGACTCTGGACAATGGAGTAGGCCAGAGAGCGGCAAGGGGTGTACGATCCAGTCCTCCACCGCCAGTTGTGGCATGAAGGGCGTGGGGACCAACCAATGATATGCGTAGTGCGCCTGTGCGCACAAATAATAAGCCTCGAGGTCAGGTACGTCAAAGCCTCCAGATTCGTAGGGCAGTATGAGCGTAGACCATTTCAGCCGTGGGGCCTTACCTCCCCAGAACAATCGACAGTCCTCCGACCTCAGGGTTTTGAAGAAAAAAGCACCTGGATAATATGGGATATTGAGGAAGAGGTAGAGGAAACGGGGCAGCACTACCATTTTAAGAAGGGAAGCTCTGCCAGCCATGGATAGTCGTAAGGCAATCCAGCGATCAACCGCTGCCATAAGTGTTGTGATTGCCACCCCATAATTGGAGCGGATCGTCTCTTCTCTATCTCGCGAGATCTGTATGCCAAGGTATCGGAGATCAGTCCGGCACCACTCTAGAGGGTAGTCCAGGGGGAAGTCAGTGACCGCGTCGGTGAGGGGGAAGAACTGCGATTTGGACCAGTTAATGTGTATTCCCGACATCCTGCCGAATACCACAAACTCTCTTAATAGAGGATTCAGGTGAAGGTCAGGGTACTTGACATAAAGCGTAATGTCGTCAGCGTACAACGACACATCTATTTGGCGTTGGAGGCACTGGACAGCCCCCTCACGATGCAGCTGATGAAGCCGACAGGCCAGTGGCTCGACCGCGATTGCGAACAGAAGGGGGGATAGAGGACACCCCTGACGCGTGCCTCTAGTGATGGCGACAGAATGAGATAGGCGTCCATTGATGAGGACCCTCGCCCTCGGCTGTGTATAGAGGAGCTGTATCCAGGAAATAAAAAGTCTGGGAAATCCCATGCTCATCAGAACTGAAAACAGGTAGGGCCATTCAACCGAGTCCAATGCCTTAGTGGCATCCAAAAAAACGGCAGCCACCGGGAGGTCCGGATGTACCGTGCGGAGGAGCGAGAATAGGGTGCACAGGTTATGAGAGGTGGAACGCCCTGAGACGAACCAAGATTGATCAGGTAATACAATCCTGGTCATGAGTAGGGAGAGCCTAGTGGCCAGGACTTTCGCTAATATCTTAACGTCACAATTCAAGAGGGATAGTGGGCGATAGGAGCTACACGAGCCGGGATCCTTACCGGGTTTAAGGAGTGAGGTAATGACTACCTCTCGCATGGAGCTAGGTAGGATGCCATCCGCGAGCGACTCCTTATAGACCTCACGGAGGACCGGGGCCATGATGTCTATGTAAGTTTTATAGAACTCGGCTGGAATGCCATCCAATCCGGGCGCTTTGCCATTCTTAAGCGACATAATGGCCTCACGAATTTTGTCAAGTTCGAATGGAGCCGCCAGAAAGGCCCTGTCTCCATCACTAAGCCAGCAGAGTGCCACATCTCCCAGAAAGTCTGCATAAGATATATCAGCCGCAGCGTGGGTGGTGTAGAGAGTGTGGTAGTGTGAGGTAAAGGCGGCAAGCAGTGTATCCGAGTCCCTGATCTTGTGTCCATTGTCGTCAGTGAGCTCCAGGATGGCGGTGTGGTCACGTGAAGCCTGCGTTAACATTGCAAGAGCTATTCCCGGCCTATCCCCCTTGCAATACCGTCTAGCTTGCCAGTGTTTTCCCTTGAATTTTGCCTCCCTGTTAGCCTCCTCCTCGTATTTGGACAGTGTGTCCCGGAAATCTGCATGTATGACAGGATCATTCCCCTCCACCATTCGAAGCTCCAATGCCCTCAGTTCCGTATGTAGCCTGCGTATAGTGGCTTGTATGTCCCGCAGGACGCCAAAACTTTTAGATATACAATATCCTCTGATGGTGACTTTGAAGGCTTCCCAAATGTGTTCTACTGAGTCAACGGACCCCTTATTTCTAGGAAAGAAGTCATCTATTTCCTCCCCCAGCTCAGTTCGGAATAAGTTATCTAAAAGTGCTGCTGGTTGTAACCTCCAGTGGGGCCTAGGGCTATCCCACCCGGGTATGCGTGTAGGCATCAGGACAGGGCTGTGGTCAGAATATGTTCTCGGTAAGTGTAGGACTCTCAGTACCTCTGATGTGATTCCTGTGGTAACAAGGAAATAATCTAGTCGTGCCCACGTGCCCGCCTGTGGTGTGAAGTGAGTGCCCTCCTTTCTGGCCGGGTGTTAATATCGCCATATGTCCACCAGTATTCCCACAGCAACGATACCCTCCAGGGCCTCCCTTGCCCTGGGTTTGTAATGACTCGCCCCGTCTGCTCTGTCCATATTGGGTGCCAACGTCAAATTAAAATCTCCTCCCCAAATTATATGGCGGGAGCCTACGTCCATTATCTTGCCCCAGAGTGTGGTGAAGAAAGTAGGCGTGTCTGTGTTAGGAGCATAGCAGTTAATGAATGTGATAGTGTCGCGACCCATTCGCCCCCATAGTAGGGCATAGCGGCCCTCCCCGTCTGTCAGTTCCCCGCATTTCTGGAACGGTACAGTACGTCTAAGGAGGATGGTAACTCCCCTTGCATATGTGGAATAGGATGAGAATATGCGGGTTCCAGCCCATTTACTTGCAAAGGTGGCCCGCACTTGTGGCGATAAGTGAGTTTCCTGTAGCATGGCAAAATGAAAATCTTGTCTGTTAAGATATTCTATCACATCAGGACATTTCTTGGCATTGTTAAGCCCACGCACATTCCATGACATGCAGTGCAATTGTATATCAGATCCTAAGACCGCCATTGATAATGGGACAGTGGTACATCTCCCTCTGCGTGCAGGGAGTTAGCGACGGTCAATTCGCTCAAACTAGTTAATGCGATATAGCATGATGTGGCCCGAAATATCATTCGACGTGTAAGCCTTACCCCCCCAGAAAGAAACCCCCCCTCCCACTACAGCATCCCAATCATGCCTGCAGCCATCCATTCCCACCTATGGCCTCCAACACTGTACCGCCCTCGATGGAGGCCAGGGCTGGGAAAGTGGACCTTGGGATACATTACCACAGGAGTGATGAGTCAATGCAGTTCTGCAGTGTATTGGCAGCATCCCCGGAGCTCGCAGGACAATGAGAGAGAACAACAATGCTGAGCAACAAGAAATCCAGCCCAGTTAAGTACACATAGTCAGTTTTCATTCCCCGCTGCGGACAGATCTTCATCTCCCTGGTCCGCCTCGGCATTTCGGTCACCTCCTCTAGCCCTGCGGAGTGTTTTTAAATAGTCTTCAGCTTTTTGGGAGTTCGTGAAAAAGCGTTGCTTCCCCTGATGTGTAATCCGTAGCTTTGCCGGGTAGAGTAGAGCATAGTCCAGTTGAGCTTCGCGTAGTTTCTTTTTCACAGGGATGAATTTGAGCCTTTCCTCCTGAACCATTGGGGTGAAATCTGGATAGATGGAGAAAGTAATGCCATCGTATTGAAGGGTCCGTTGGGTACGAGCAGCTCTCAGCGCAGCATCCCGGTCGCAGTAATTCAGCAGTTTAGCAATGATTGGTCTAGGCGGCAGGCCAGGTTTAGGGACTGGTGCCAGTGATCGATGCGCCCGCTCAATGAGAAATTGAGGTGAAAAAGCGTCCTCACCTATAGACCCCTTAAGAAGTTTCTCAACATAAACATTCTGCCCTTGTTTGTGGACTCCGGAACGCCTGTGACGCGAATGTTGTTGCGCCGACTCCGGGCTTCCAAATCCTCGTTCTTCGCCGCTATGACCCTGAGCAGATTGTCCATTCGGGCCAATTGCGTGGTATGAGTGGAAGTGATGTCATCTGTATCAGATATCCGCTGTTCCGTGGCCGTGATCCATTCCTCATGGCGGTCCACCTTATGAACCAGGGCATCGAGTCTGGCGGTCATGCCATCCACTTTTTCCACTACAGTGGCCAAGCCCTGCCGCATTTCTTGGAACAGGTGGTGCAGATCAAGCTCCTTAGCAGGAGAGGAAACAGTGGGCGTGGCAGCAGCGCTTGAGCTGGGGTCATCAGGGACCGTTTTCATTGTCTTTTTAGCGCCATCGAAGCTAATTTTTGTTTGGCGGTTTTCGGGGCGCACCATCCTGGCCTCCGACCTTGGTGTTTTCGCCCACCCGCGCCCCACCGGCTCAGCTCCCTCCGGGTCCGGTCAGGGAATATTCCGATATTAGCAGCAGGAGTACCTCACCTCAGGAAGCTTTCCACTGGGGTGCCCAGCGTCGGTCAGTGAGGGCTGTGAGGCACGTGGGTCCTGTTGTAAGTAGGAGATAGGGGGCACAGGTCAACAGCCTCCGTCAGCGCCAACGCAGCATCTGTGGTATATAGGCGATGGCAAGTATGGGCAGTGCTGCTATGCCGTGAGAATCCTCTGGTCAGGTAGCTCCGAAGTCGGCACCGCTCGCAGAGGTGTAAGTGCGACCCACAGGATCGCGGCAGGAAGACAGGCCGGCAGCAATATGGACCCTGTTGGAGCCAGGTCCAAGTACGATATGCCACGGTTGTAGGTGCCGAGAAGCAGTGCAATCGCTAGAGCACAGGGACCGCACAGAGAGATCAGGAGGCAGGCAGGTAGGCAGGCAGACACGGGCCCGCCCCGGCAGCACAGTGAGGGCGTGGGGCCCCCCGTCCCCCCTTGGTCGTAGGTCACCAGCAAATGGTTGTGACGACGGTGGCCATCCTTGGGGTAGAGCTTCACCAACCTTATGTAGCGCCTTGGTTGTGGCCTCCCGCAGTTGTCAGCAACACGCTGTCTCTCCCCAGCTGCGCAGACCTCCGGTGCAAACAGGGGTGAAATCTCTAAGTGCGGGCAAAAAAAAACTCCAAGCTTTCACTCGTAGTAGGGGGCAGGAGGCCGATGAATAAGCTCTCAGCACATGTTGGTTCAAGGAGCCCGGGCAGGCGCTGCACGGATGCCAAGTACACAGGCGTGGGCCGGGCCTACCACCTCATTGCAAGCCCCGACCTTGCGTGGCCCCTCGCAGCCGGCTCTCTCAACACGCGGCCTCCAGGGTCACCACCGGTCAAACTTCAATCGGCAATAACTCCGGCTCCGACGTCGTCAGCAGTCCAGGTTTTCGGTCGAGTGTAGGGGACAACTCTCTGCATCGGATGACAGGTGAAGCAGCAATTTTTGTCACCTGTGGCAGAGGATAATTATAGGATAAGTGGCCAAGGTGCGGGAGCTGCTACGTTAGGCAGCCATTCCGCGTGTGCACCCTCTAGCGCCCCCAAGGCGGAGATAATTTCAACAAATGGGACATTAAAGGATCTTCATCAAGATCTTTGTGCTGTGGAGGTAACACGGGATAGCACCTATCAATTGCCATCCGATGCTGTCTATCTGAGACCTCAATCACACGATCAGTCTCATCATCTTTAAATTGCTGGGCAGCCTGTATAACCGTCATATCTTTCATTTTCCTATCCCTTTTTGCTTGTTTAATTTCTCTCTGTTTGGCTTCCTTACGCCAAAGGCGGAAGGAGTCAAACATTGCCAACCGGGCTTTTCTTTTGAACAGAATTGCTTCCAAATTATCTAAGATGTCAGGCTCAAAGCTACCATTTTGTGGCCACCGCAAAACACCATCTTTCTTCGTGTATTGGATCCATGCCTCATTAAAGGCAATTGACCAACACCATGTTTAGAATAGAGCTCATAAGTGGGAGTTCCAACCGGAGGAATTGGACATGAATCCTCAAGCCGGGAATCCCTAGTACAGCAAAAACAACAACATTTCCTAAATCCGCTCAGACCAGGCATCTTAAGCACACTGATCCATTTATAAGGAAAGAACACAGTACAAAGGTACTCACCCCTCGGCTTCGACTATTGCAATAGACGAATAACAAAAATCAAAAACAAAACAAAAAAGTGGGCGCTACCCACGAATACTTAACTAAATGGTCTTCTCATGCCAACAGAGGTCCGTCTAATGTCTCGCGATACCAATCATCACCAAAGGGTCCAAGGCAGGGTGGTAGTCAGGGCAGCAGTCATCAGCAGCCGTCGGAAAGGAGTAGCCGCGCTGCAAAAGACTAAGGGTGGGCGTAGTTCGCGTAGTAGCACTACGGGAAGCTACGCGAAGTGCACTTCACATTACGCGAACTTCACGTAGCACTACGCGAGCTGCGTAGTAGCATGTTTGCACTGTGCAAGATGCGTTTTCAATGATTGCACAGTGCGGACAAGCATCCGGCACTGTGCAATCATTGAAAACGGCATCTTGCACAGTGCGAGCTGTAGTTTTCTGCTGCGAATTCACCTGCCTTGTACAAAACAGAGGGTAAACAATGGTCCAGAACCTATTTCTTTATGATCCGATTCAATCAGTACATGTTCATGCAGTTATATGTTCATATATTGCAAATGTGGGTCCAAGGTAGGACGATATTCTTTCTATCTTGGACCCACATTTGCAATATATAAAAAAGTGCACACATTTGACATGGCTCTCTGTATCTAGTTTACTCTGACATCAGGTGTTATTAATTATTACTTTGTGGGCCAGGTTGTTTCTGGACCATTGTTTACCCTTATTGCATTATACCCAGGTCCGCATCCTTCTGGGTTGCCCCATTTCGTTAATTGTACAAAACAGAGACACGAGACACTCCGTTCAGCGTGGAAGCCAGGTTTATTAGCTGCAGCTAAGCACAGTTGTCCTAGAAGTTACACGCAAGGTGGATTCTAAGGAGACTGCCACTTCAATCCGTGGCGCACAGTCTTTTATAGGAAAGCATATTTACAGCATCTCACTCCTTCCACATACAAAAGGAACCAATGAGAAAAGTTGGAAAACAAGCTATCAGGTGTCTCAAATACGCCCCTCTCTCAGACCCCGTGTGCTACCCCTCCGAACAAATTAATCAGTGATGGCGTCCACAATCCCTTCTTGCAGGTGGCAGGACGCAATTGTGTATCTCAAAGGATGGTTGTGTAATAGGAGCATACAAGGAGAGAATAGCGAAGGCCAGTCGGATAAGATAGTATAAGGGAAGAATAGGAGAGGGCAAATAGTCAGCCGAGACAGGGATCAATTTAGCCAGACATGGATTAACGAACTCAGCCAAACCCTGACATCGGGTTTCATAGACAAGGGTAATGGAGTTATTTTTTAACTGAAAGGACACGTAGCAGCTGGAAAAGCAAAAGCACATTGTTTGCGTTGCTGCCTGAGTGAGGGCAACACAAAATGGCGACGAACCACAAAATGGCGGCTAGATACGGGCCGAAATCCGAAATCGTAGAACCTCAATATGTGCTTTTACTAACATTAACCCTAGTGTCTTAATATGGCTATCGAAAACGCGGGAACTTTACTGCGCATGCATCTGCCACATCTACGTGGTGTGACGTACTTCTGCTTTTGGTGGGAACTTCTTGCTTCTGCTCACTAGTGCAAGAAACTGCAGTTTTAAACCTCACATGCTAATGCTTATGTTGCTGCTTGTACTAAGCTTGTTCGTTCTGCTTAACTATTAATGCAAAAGTTAAAATAAAGTAATGAGGATTGAGTAGAGATAAGTGGTATACAGTGCATTCATTTATTTTTGTATTGTAATATGTTTTTCTTTGACTTTGCTGATAGCTCGTACTTGGGCCTGAATACTGATACAACTCCATCTTGGACAAAGCTGCGCATGCGCATTCTAGTTCTGAAGTTGCTGAAGCATTGGCAAGGCACCTCAGCCAAGAATCATCTTAGCCATGATATCTATGAAAAAATGCCCTTCTGACCTCAGGAGGAACGGAAGCTAAATAAAATGTATCAAATTTGATGAACAGTATTGCTGGGTGGAAAAAAAGTGCATGGGAAAATAAATTATGGGCAGTAACCGGAATCAACTGAAGCAAATAATGAAATGATCTCATCTTAGTATGGTGTGATGACCTCTACTCGTCTTTTGACCAATCACTGAAGGGGAACACATAGATTTGCAACATTTAGTGGTGGTACATTGCCCTGGAAATGGTATAACTAAGGTAGGTTTAGATAGAGAAATTGTCCGACTTGTCCGAGTAGCTGACCTGTCACTGACCCAACGCAAGCTATAGGAGATCGAGAGAAGAAGTGCTGGCGGAGCACTCTGTCACAAGAATCGAGGTGTTGGTGGGAGATTATCGATTACCCAGTCGGGGTACTAATTGGCTTGTTGATAGAGAGGGGTGTGATGCTGGCATTGCACTTAGCTGAGGTCACCAGTCCTGTTCTGCACCTTTCTTGTCCCGTGGGCACCTGATTAGTCAGGAGCCTGGTCCTTATTTGCCCCAGCCGGTGACCAGGATTGGTCATTGCACCATTCTAGGTAAATATAATTCATGTGGTATGTCCTTGTACTATTTCCCTTTCTCACCCTTCCCAGATACCGATGTTTAAAGGTGTTACTGTCATTTCTTACAAACTTTATGTCCTATCGATTATATTCTTACTTGTAACATTTATGGTCACGATATTGTGGAGTCTTTCCTTTTGACTCAGAAAATCTTGCATAGATAAATCTTTTAAAACTTTCACAGAGTCTGTGGTTATTACAGGAAAAGTAAATGTGTTTAAATATTTCCTGTTTATGCTAACTCTCTTTTTGATCCCTAGGACTTATAGCAACGATGACAAGGATTGGTAAGTCATGGTTTACAGGTATAAGTCCTAAAAGGACTCAAAGTACTGATAGGTGATTAGTTAGTAAATCACAGGCAGGACTGCTAGTTCAAGGTGTGAATGTTTTATGGGCTCGGGTGTGGCTAGTGGTCCTGCGCGCTCTATCAGGTCCAATGATTAACGATTTGTTTTACTCCTGGTCTTTTACTTCACTGGTGTGATCTGTGTTTTGGCTGGTTGTCTAATGCAGAAAACGGAGGGAAAGGTTTATGGGACGCTATGATCCTTGGCATTCAACGAATATCTCTGGCGGTCGCTTTTCGAGGGGTGGCCCCAGAGCTCGATTCCAAGGCAAATAAGGATAATAAAAAAATATAAAACAAATGCACCTCTACGTTTTAAATGAGATTTCCGCTTCATCACCTCTGATGCACAAAGATCACCAAAGTTCCTTAGGGGTAAAGAGCCCGCCATGGCCATGGAAGCTGGAATACAATGCCTCCTAACAACTCGGGGCAAAGCAGCGCCCCCTACACTTTCTGCATAGATAACCCTGTCAGAGGATGTCCTGGCTATGGAAAGAATTGCATTTCCGAAGTAAAAGAAAATAAAGGCCTTGGAAGTATATTGGAAATAGTTCAGGTCTGAAAACATTATTTGGTATAAATCTTGCCATAACAGATGCATAAACAAGACAGTAGTTAATAAAAACATTCAAATAAATAAATAGATACATCATACAAAAGCAGCAAAATAATCAATAAATTACAAACAAAGCACTGCCGACAACAACTGTTAGCATGCCAGAAACCGGTCCCCGGTAGCTTGTTTCCTTCCCAGTGTAAAAATTGGCTTGGTAGTTTGGTTTGCCCTGTTCCCATCATGCACTGGGACAGGAACAGACTAATTTGCATATAGCCAGGTTCTGAGCTGGGATGGTGCAGTGAGCTAAAAAAAGGTGTTGGATGTAGCCCTGATCTCCTGACTGGGTTAGAGTATTCTGCTTAATTCAGGAACTCTGTCCATCGCCATCCCTTGTTGTTAAATATTTTGTCCACCCTAAGCGTGGAAGGGTATACTCAGATGTGAGTCCCTTGCTCATTGCACCATCAGGATTCAAGCAAGCCGGGCCGACGACGGCTGAAATGCCAGAAACCGGTCCCCGGTAGCTTGTTTCCTTCCCAGTGTAAAAATTGGCTTGGTAGTTTGGTTTGCCCTGTTCCCATCATGCACTGGGACAGGAACAGACTAATTTGCATATAGCCAGGTTCTGAGCTGGGATGGTGCAGTGAGCTAAAAAACGGTGTTGGATGTAGCCCTGATCTCCTGACTGGGTTAGAGTATTCTGCTTAATTCAGAAACTCTGTCCATCACCACCCCTTGTTGTTAAATATTTTGTCCACCCTAAGCGTGGAAGGGTATACTCAGATGTGAGTCCCTTGCTCATTGCACCATCAGGATTCAAGCAAGCCGGGCCGACGACGGCTGAAATGCCAGAAACCGGTCCCCGGTAGCTTGTTTCCTTCCCAGTGTAAAAATTGGCTTGGTAGTTTGGTTTGCCCTGTTCCCATCATGCACTGGGACAGGAACAGACTAATTTGCATATAGCCAGGTTCTGAGCTGGGATGGTGCAGTGAGCTAAAAAACGGTGTTGGATGTAGCCCTGATCTCCTGACTGGGTTAGAGTATTCTGCTTAATTCAGAAACTCTGTCCATCACCACCCCTTGTTGTTAAATATAACAACTGTTAGCATAGCACCATAAAAGGTGAAATAATCTACACAAAATGCAACAACCACTCTATCCTTGCTCGCAGTTCCCAATCATCACATGCCAACTCCGCCGCCCAGGAGCATAACAAAATTACCATTCCTTCAGGGAAATCAGTAGCGTTAAGCAGTAACGCGTAACCCTACATCGAGTTTCTACATCTCACCGCAGACACCTAAACAAACATTGGGGTTATTGAGGAGCAGAAGATAAAACAGAGCATTCCTTCGCTTCCTAAACCTATGGAGTTTGAAAAGTGGTTTAATAAAAAGCTTAAAAAGGAAATGTAAAATGTACAAGACAACATGAAGGGCATCATTGTTTGCTTTGTATTCCCATTACAGGGGCAGGCCGACACTGAACTGCTCACAGTGCTCGAGGCATCAGGAACACGCAAAAGTCTCCACAACATACCAGACCTGAATTTGGACGTAAGGATCTTTCTCAATATGTCATAACTAGAGTTACAAGGGTTGTCAAATCATCTGGTGACGAGATCTTGATATCATCTTTAATAGAGATTTTGCATACTCATCATACAGACTCTGCGAATGGAGGAACTCTAAATAAACGGACCTTTATCTTCAGCTTGTCAGCCTTTTTTAAGGTAGAGGGTGCACTAAATATATCATGTAAACTCAGTGCCTTCACGATATTTTGGAGCTAGGCCAGCCAAGGGGTTGAGGAGGACTGTGGCAGTCTATAATAATTTCCCTATTAAGTCTTGACTCATTGTTGGTCCAGATGCTGAACCAAAGTTAGAGAGGGGCCAGCTTAGCTTTATCGGAGATATACTGAAGGTTTAGCTCTGAATCAATAATAAAGTGAGAGCTCCTGGGGGACAATAGGAGAAGCTGCCTGCAAATATGATTTTCCCCAATTTTCGGGGGTTAACATTGCGATGATTATCCCAGTGCCACAAAAAGCAGCAGAGACACACTGGTAATTGTAAATGTTCAGAAAAGGGGAGACTAGCCCTCTGCCTGTAGCCTGAAGCATGTTAAATATTGCTCCAGCCGTTCTACTACATTTTAGATACGAACAACTGGACTGGGAATGCCAGGAGTCTGAGGACTCAAAAGTAATCCCTAAATGGTGAAGATTGCCCATGCTGCTAAATGACTGCCCTTTCACTGTTAGTTTCAATAGATTATGCTTACCGGGCCCAGATGCAATAATATATGAGTTCCCGTATTTAGTTACCAAATCTCCTAACGCTCACAAATAATTCCACTAACATACGTCAAGCAGCTGGTGTCCATTCTATGAGTACCATGTCATCAGGATAGAGTAAGGCTGTTATTGGAGCTTGAGTGGTTGCAGGAATAACTCTGGTGGCTTTAGTCAAAGGAGACACACTGTATTAATAGAAATGATAAAAAGCAACAGATTCAGATATTTCTTAGGCCTGGACAAAGTGAACCTTCGCAACTAGCTCCTTGCGTAAATTATGAAAGAAATTCACAAGAGCCACCTCAACCCCTAAATCCAGCAACATCAACCTGAGTTTGGATCTATTGACATAGTCAAAAGCTGTTGACAGGTCATAAATGCAAGGTACAGCGGGCAGTGCTTAGCGATGGTGGACTTGCCAATGATCAAATTCAAATTCATACGCCTTTAAACTGTACCCAACCCCTTTCAAAACCCATATTCAAAGAGACACCAGATGTTACACTGATTTACCCGAGATTTAAGGTGGTTAAATATCACCTGTCCAATGATCTTCACTCTACTATTGATAAAAGAAATAGGGCAATAACATTTAGGCAGCATATGCTTCTACCTACACAAGATCCCTAGGACAACAAAACTAGGTTATGGTTTGACTAACTGTTCATGTTAGCCTCACCTGCGGTCCTAATACTGCAAGGGTGCCAGGTGTACCTTTACTGAAGCCTCACCGTGTAAACCTGATAGCACACTCAATGCACGAAATCCAACTCATTCAAGTAGGTGGGAGTAAGTTAGGAGGGTCTGAAAAAGCACTTTTGGCCCATTCCACAGACTGTGTGACCAAATGTAGCTTTGAAAAGGGGACTAAACACTCTGGGAAAGGATCAACTAAATATCCTTAAGACACTTCTAGACAGACTAAGAGCGAGAGAGGAGAGAGAGAGGGTTTGGTGGACAGGGTACTCAGTCAAAACATGATGCTTGTCGTGTCCACCATTAGGTGCAGTGCATTGACTGAAAAGCACTAGTTACAAAGTGGGCTGAATATTCCCCACATTCTGCCTGAGGAGAAAGGCAAACAGGTCACATGGTTGACCTGTGCATGTGGGGGCAGATCTCAATTATGATGCCCGGGGAACAGTAGAATAGTCCAGGGTACATAACAAAAATGGCTGCCAGGATTTCCCTTCCTGGGGGCTGTTGTTAGGCTCCAGCTCTGTCCAAAATGCCACTACCAGTAAAGGACAAACATAATTGTACATTCTAGGGAGGGGTCTACCATGCCTGGCAGGCTGACCATCACACAAAGCAACACAACCCTGGTGTCTAGTGGAATGCCTGCTTGTGGAACAAAGTCCATTCACAATCCACAAGCATGGATCTGTTTCAACAAGGCATCACTGGAAAGGGGAAGCTCTCCCCTTGCCAACAATGCCTTTATATATTTTGTGCTCCTTTAGGAAGCTTGAAAAACCCCAGGTAGCATAAAACTAAAAATCAAAATAGCAGACAATAAACATGAATATATATATATATATATATATATATATATATATATATATATATATATATATATATATATATATATATATATATATATATATATATATATATATATATATATATCCGTTCCAACTCCTACTCCTCGGCAAAGGTACCGACTCCTCGATGTAGGTACAGACCACAAATACTGCGCTTATTTTCAATTCAAGGGTGGTTTATTGTTCTTCTGTCCCCAGCATGACGCGTTTCGGCTGCAACACGGCAGCCTTGATCACATGACTTAAAAGAACCAATAAGTGTGCTTATATACTGTGAATGTCCCCTTTGAGACTCAAGTACAACATGAACATGGAAAAAATACTTCGTAAACGGAGCTGCTGTCTAAGATCCCATTAACAATGTACAATGCTCCATGTGCGAAGTGCAAGTTCATTTCATATTAATATATACAAATGTAAACACTTAATAAGGCAAATTCATATATTTACACATTATTTACAAATAAATATATCATTTCATACTAATGCCTATGGAATAAAGTGCATTGCCCATCAAGTTCATGATTCACTCCAATTAATGTATATCAAGATTCAAATTGCTACAGGAGGTCTCAAATTTAGGGAACGTGCAAAATATGCTATTAAAGAAGTGCAAAATAGTGCTGATGTGCAAAATTGTGCTTATTAAAACCGAGTGTCATACTCAAATGTTTTTAGGGAGTACATTGGTGGTGGCACGTTGATTGGATCTCTATTAATGAAGAGTTACATGCCACCCACTAACAGAAGTAAATGTGTGTAACAGTCATAGTAACGCTAAAAACCAATTCAAGACACCGCTAGTAATGTGGCACAACGGGAACATCATGGCATAGTGCCCAATACATGATAAAAAGCTCGCTACGGGAGGTACGGGGCCAAACAGGGGTATAAACTCCAGTAAATATTATGGCATAGTGCCCTTTTCAATGCTACGTGGACAGCTTGAAAGAGTGAGGTTCTTTACAGGGGTACCCACAGTAAGTTAGACAGAATAGCCATTCTTGTCCCCTTGGTGTAAGATATAACAAAAAGCTTCTACCCCTGGCTCTATCCAAACGGATACATGATCGTAGGTGCTTTGACAGAAAGACTATCAGAGCTCACTATGCTACATCCTATAGAGGAAGCAATAAAGGTCCTCCCCCGTATTTAATCCGTTTGGGATTCTGGTATCTAGTAATACGATGTACTTACTCTCAAGCTGCCTTAACGCTCTCTCCCTGTTCCCCCCTCTGATGTTTTTTGGCACCGCATCAATGATGAAATATCTTAATTCGTTTAGATTTTTGTTGTGGACCAATTCGAAATGCCGGGCTACCGGATAATTGCCATCCGAATTGACCACAGCTCGTAGGTGTTGCAGAATGCGGTTAAAAGCCTGCAGTTTTGTGCTGCCAACGTACCTGAGACCACAGGTACATTGGAGCACGTATACTGCAAAGTCCGTGCGGCAGGTGAAATGATCCCTAATCTTAATAGGATTAGGGTCAAAAGCAGAGCAATACTCACTGGTGTTTACACCAAACTTGCAGGCCCTGCAAGATATACATTTGAAAAAAACGCATTTGTTAGAAATTCGATGAGGTTTCATTATTACCTCCGGACTGGATTTAACCAGCATGTCCCTCATGGACGGAGCTCTTCTTAATACCACCCCTGGTTCAGCTGGTATGAGGGGGGCTAGAGTGATATCTGTCTTTAACAGGGGCCAATGCTTTTTCAAAATTCCTCTCACTTTTTTGTGATCTTCATTGAATGTGGTTATCAGACTGATGTTATTAATCTGTGTCTCAACCTCCCTTTCAACTGGACTAGAAGTAACATCCACATTAATGGAGGCTAGATAATTGTCCCTGTCCAGTTGGTTGGCTCTGTCTTTCGCCTCTAATAAAAGGGCGACATCATACCCCCGAGCACAGAATCTTTCCAACGCCTCATTCTGACATTTTTCCAAATCCAATGAGGTGCTGCAGATCCTCCTCATCCTAAGAAACTCACCATAAGGGATGCTTCTAATCAAATGGTTAGGATGGGAGCTACTTGCGTGCAGTATAGCGTTGCCCGCTGTAGCTTTCCTGTGCAAGCGAGTGTGTAACCCCCATTCTCAATGTAAATCTCCACATCAAGAAATTGGATGAGGTGTGTACTGATCTGTATATATAGGTTCTTTTTTAGAACATACGTCCAAATACATTGATCATTATCTAAGAACTTTTGTGGTGGCATTACCATCTTATGTCAAAGACACCACCCAATTTTTGAGCATCATCAATGGCATCCATTGGGAAAACAACTTTACACTGGTCACCTTGGATGTCAGTAGTTTATACACGAGTATCCAACATGAATATGGACTTAAAGCAGTCAAACATTACTTGAGCTCTAGATCAATCTCTCTGCTACTGCATTCTCAAATGCTTCTATCTATGATAGACTTCTGTCTAACCAACAATTTTTTTTATTTTAATGACGTCATGTATCGCCAGTCACAGGGCACAGCCATGGGAACCTGCTTCGCCCCCAGCGACGCGAATTTATTCATGGGCTGGTGGGAGGAGCAGGTTGTCCAAGAGATGGCGGAATTCAACAATGTGTCCCTGTGGCTGCGATACATTGACGATATTTTTTTCATTTGGAATGGCGATGAGAAATCGGCCAAACAATTCATTGACAAACTTAATATGAATACATTGAATCTGACTCTTACTGAACATATCAGCAAGACGAAGATGGAATTCCTGGATGTGGAAGTAGAAGTGGTCAACAACATCTTGACCACTAAACTCTTCAGGAAAAGCACATCGGGAAACAGCCTTCTCAAAGCATCCAGCTGCCATCCTAAGAGTCTTGTGTACAGCATCCCCTATGGGGAATTATTGCGCGCCAGACGCAATTGCAGCACACAAGAAGGTTATAAAAATGAAGAAATTGTCATGTGCCAAAGGTTTAGACAGAGAGGGTATGGCAATAAAGTCATTGCCAAGGCAATAGAACGCAGCAACAGCAAAACGAGAGAGGAACTATTAGTTCCTAAACCACCTCAAATGCAATCTGAAACTATTAGATTTATCACAACTTTTTCTGGCCAATCCAACGATGTGAGACAAGTATTTAAGAAACATTGGCATGTTTTAAATACGGATGACCACCTCAAAAAATATCTAGGGGACAATCCACAGATCACGTTTAGGAAAGGCAGGTCCTTACGTGATGAGCTCAGCCGCAATTATGTGACCGACAAGAACTCATCTGTTCATGTCACATCTGCTGGATTTGCGTGCTGTAAGAAATGCAAGGCATGCAAATTCAGCAGAGATTGTAAAACTCTTATCATACCTGGCACATCAAGGGAATTTACCATCAAAAAGAAACTATCTTGCAATACCCCATACAGTGTGTATGTGTTAATCTGCCCATGTAACAAGTGGTATGTGGGCAGGACTAAACATGAGGCCAAAAAGAGGGTGTTAGAACATCTGCGAGCGATATGGAATCACACCAAACAATATCCGGTCGCCAGACACTTTTTTGACTGTCACATGCAGGATGAAACAAAACTACGTATGGTGGTTATTGATTGTGTGGATCTAGGGGTACGAGGTGGTAATTACGAACTCTCTATGAGGAAACTGGAGTCCAGATATATTATTGATTTTCAGTGCTTAGCCCCTGTGGGATTGAACACGAGTGAAGAACTGGCCGTTCATCTGTATGAAGAATAATACTAATATCTGAATCAATTTAATTGAATATACGCTGTCTGTATTTTAAATAATTTTTATTGTCGATTTTATTTCACATATTTACACATAAACCTTCTTTTCACAGATGTTGTGAGGTATTGCTGGATACTATGAGTTGATTGGAATCTGAACACTGCCCTGATTGGGACCTAATTTGGAAGTACAATATACATGCCCACTTGGGCGAGGACTGCTTTTGAACTGACATTGAATCTTGTGCAGACAAAGACTGACTATAGCCCACTGGGGCAGTATTTGTGGCAATTAGTATAATTTGTTTGCTCATTTGTGATCAGCCAATGGGGCGAATGCAATTGCATCCACATATTAGTTCATTTATCTCACGCTAATCGACAATGCAAGCCCACTAGGGCTCAGTTCAAGGGGTTACACCTTCTCAACGAGACATATGTTGTTATCTCGTTTCCCAGCAACGGGATCCAATCAAATGGGGCTTTACATGCCGTTACATTGGAGCATCCAATGAGCGCTTAGATTACGGACTAAAGAACAACACGTGATCGCTACTCTGTGCAATATACGAGATTAAATGTATACATTATTTACTCTTGCAATTTATTGTATATGCATTCGAACAATCGTGCTTGAAATTGTATGGATGATTTATTTGTTTTATATAACAAATTTTGATGGGTAATTATACATTATGTGATCATCGCGCTCTGGCGGACAATCACCGAGTATTCATTAAAAACTCGCGTGTTTAGCCCCAGCATTATATTATGCTCTATTTTCATCATGGGAGACATTGATACGTGTTATTAACATAGTACAATATGGCGACCCTGCAAATACTTCTGTGAAGATATGTTTACACTGGGGGTGTGTTTTCAGCACTTTAAAAATGGCTGTCATTGTTTATTTGACGAGCGTGAGCAAGCCTTATCGGCGAAACGCGTCGCACTTTTTCATTCTGCCAATAAATTTTGCAACTAACTCCGTGTTTCCTGGCTTACTTCACAATCTTGGAGGTAATTGGTGTGCATATTGACGGCCTGTCGGTGGCCTAACCAGGACCGCGCCACGACATCCCAAAGTGCACATACCGGCACTGGAGGAGATATATATATATATATATATATATATATATATATATATATATATATATATATATATATATATATAATGTTGCTGAAGGTTGACACTGGCATGAATTGAATCCCCAGTGTCTTGTTGTCCCTGCTCTTGGATTGTGGTGAGTCCATGATCCATGAGCAGAGATTGGTTTAAAAATGGAATCACTGGAATGGGGAGATTCTCCTCTTTCCAACGATACTTCTCTCAAACACTGAGGGCCAGACTGTCAGGCCAAAAACCTGCCAGAGGAGTAGGGAACTGCCTTACCTGCTTCTGCTTGTGCCTTCTGGTGGGGTGAGTGACCTCAGTGTGCCACACTGATGGGCTGGGAGGGAGCAGAAGTGATAAAGAGCCAGCCCTCACATCACTAGACATGCGTGGAAGTGTTGAGTTGGAGCAGGAGCTCTTCTCCTGCGACCCCTAAAGGGGATGACCCGATGACATCCTCCACACTTCCAGATGTCCAGCACACCAACAGGTTTAACATTACGCAAGAGATGGGGAACAAATCTAGCAGCAGTAAGAAAATGGTCACTATTGTTACATTGTCCTGTCCTTTGTCACTTGTCCCTTGTCACTGTCCTGCCAGCTCCTGAGGCGAAAAGCCGGGAGGTTTTTAAAAAACTGCATTTTAAGCTTTATTTGTGTAATAACTCTGTGCTTTTAACAAACATATTGCTGCTATCACGTGCACTTTCCCAACGAGCCGACTGAGCACTCACGAGGGATTCTGACACACCAGCGCTGAGTGAGGGGAAGACTGCGGCCACGCCCACCCCCTTCAGGCCACGCCCCCTTTTCCTGTAGCTATAAAAGAGCTCGCTGATCTACAAGCGCGGTCACTGTCCTGCCAGCTCCTGAGGCGAAAAGCCAGGAGGTTTTTTAAAAAACTGCATTTTAAGCTTTGTTTGTGTAATAACTCTGTGCTTTTAACAAACATATTGCTGCTATCACGTGCACTTTCCCAACGAGCCGACTGAGCGCTCACGAGGGATTCTGACACACCGGCGCTGAGTGAGGGGAAGACTGCGGCCACGCCCACCCCCTTCAGGCCACGCCCCCTTTTCCTGTAGCTATAAAAGAGCGCGCTGATCTACAAGCGCGGTCACTGTCCTGCCAGCTCCTGAGGCGAAAAGCCGGGAGGTTTTTAAAAACTGCATTTTAAGCTTTGTTTGTGTAATAACTCTGTGCTTTTAACAAACATATTGCTGCTATCACGTGCATTTTCCCAAAAGAGCCGACTGAGTGCTCACGAGGGATTCTGACACACCGGCGCTGAGTGAGGGGAAGACTGCGGCCACGCCCACTCCTTCAGGCCACGCCCCCTTTTCCTGTAGCTATAAAAGAGCGCGCTGATCTACAAGCGCGGTCACTGTCCTGCCAGCTCCTGAGGCGAAAAGCCGGGAGGTTTTTAAAAAAGCTGCATTTTAAGCTTTGTTTGTGTAATAACTCTGTGCTTTTAACAAACATATTGCTGCTATCACGTGCACTTTCCCAACGAGCCGACTGAGCGCTCACGAGGGATTCTGACACACCGGCGCTGAGTGAGGGGAAGACTGCGGCCACGCTCACCCCCCTCAGGCCACGCCCCCTTTTCCTGTAGCTATAAAAGAGCGCGCTGATCTACAAGCGTGGTCACTGTCCTGCCAGCTCCTGAGGCGAAAAGCCGGGAGGTTTTTTAAAAAACTGCATTTTAAGCTTTGTTTGTGTAATAACTCAGTGCTTTTAACAAACATATTGCTGCTATCACGTGCACTTTCCCAACGAGCCGACTGAGCGCTCACAAGGGATTCTGACACACCGGCGCTGAGTGAGGGGAAGACTGCGGCCACACCCACCCCCTTCAGGCCACGCCCCCTTTTCCTGTAGCTATAAAAGAGCGTGCTGATCTACAAGCGCGGTCACTGTCCTGCCAGCTCCTGAGGCGAAAAGCCGGGAGGTTTTTAAAAAACTGCATTTTAAGCTTTGTTTGTGTAATAACTCTGTTCTTTTAACAAACATATTGCTGCTATCACGTGCACTTTCCCAACGAGCCGACTGAGCGCTCACGAGGGATTCTGACACACCGGCGCTGAGGGAGGGGAAGACTGCGGCCACGCCCACCCCTTCAGGCCACACCCCCCCAACATAAAAACAAGCGCAGCGGATGGGCGCAGCGGGCGCGCCGTTTGCGTGCCGAAGGCGCGCCTAAGGCAAGCCCGTCTGCGCCCGTCCGCGACCGGATCGCGTCCAGCGTCAGCCATGCTGCCTGTGTCCATTCACACAATCATAGGATAGTCTGGTCCAGTGCGGAGCTACGGTCACTGAACGTCGCCACTCCCTGTCAGTCGCCAGAGCTCAATCTGATGACTTTGGATCTCCCTCCCCACTGCCCACGTTGCCAAAAGTACCTTGGCTTCGTCTCTCCCCAAATAGTCTCACCTCTCAAAATAGCAAGTAAACCATCTCGCAACACCTAATCTACCCAACTTAGGATCGGTCTACTTAACTGTAGATCCCTCCCTAAGCATGCTGATGATTTATGCTTGCTAATAGCGGACTCTAAATGGGACGCCTTGTGCCTTACAGAGACATGGCTCAATGAAGACAACATGGCATCCATTTCGCTAGCAATCCCCCCAGGCTTGAAACTGAGCTTCTCTAATAGAAAGGAAGGCCGAAGAGGTGGTGGAGTGGCTATCATCTACAACGAGAAATACACATTGTTTCCTCCACTCCTACCACATTCCCAGGTACTGAGGGGTTACAATTTTGCCTCCAAATTACCCCCCAACTGTCTCTTACAGGCCTAGTTATTTACAGACCCCCGGACTGCCCGGCATCATCTTTGAATGAGCTTATGGACTTTATAGTCCTAAACTCTCTAGCCCACCCGCATTATATCGTAGCCGGTGATTTTAATCTTCACGCCGACAATCCTGATTGTCCACAAGCTACTCACCTTATCTCAACCCTGCAATCGGCCAATCTAACTTAAGCTATTGCAAGCCCCACGCATCGGGTGGGGCACATGCTGGACCTTTTCTTTTCCAACATATTGAACACAATAGCCAATTCTCCGTTACCACTGCTCTGGACGGATCACTACTTAATCACTATGTCCATCTCAATCTCCTCCCAGTCTCAGATCACAGGGAAACGCTCCTATGTGCAGAGAAAATGGGATAATTTAACAGCGGACACACTATGCCCCGCACTTCGAGCAAACCCCCTACCCCTTACCACGGATGTAAACTCAGATGCTGCATCTCTGAACTCGTGGATTGGCAATGTAGTGGACTCAATCGCTCCGGCCAGAATCGCTACGTCGAGAAGAGAATCTCCCTCTGCTCCGTGGTTCTCCCCTGAACTGATGGCTGAAAAAAGTAAATGCAAAAAGCTGGAGCGCCTTTGGCGAGCAAATTATTGTGAATCAGCCAAAACCAGCTATAAAAAAGCCCTCCATGCCTTACGTTTATCCATAAAAAATGCCCAAAAAATCTTTGCGACCTCCATCCAGCAGGCGGAACAATCAAGCAAAGAAGTTTTTAAGATTGTTCAATCTTTCTTCAAACCCAGAGCCACCGAGACGGATATCATCCCATCCGTAAGACTCTGTGAAACCATCTCAGACTTCTTTGACACCAAAATTTTAAAAGTGTATGATACTTTTACGGACCCCGAGCCAACATTTATGGATGAGTTGGGAGTTTCTGAGCCACCCACTACCCCTTAAATCAATTTCAGCCTATCACCCTCTCTGAGGCAGTGAAAGAAATACAAAAATGTAAATCTGGAGCTCCTGATGATCCATGCCCACCTAAACTGTGGAAATTAATGTCTGATGCAATCGCAGTTCCCCTCTTACACATATGGAACACTTCCATTGCAACGGGCATGTTTCCGGACTGCTGGAAACAGGCCACTCTTCTCCCGCTGAAAAAAAAACCCCAAGGCGCGCCGGATGATCTGAGCAATCTCCGACCCAGCTCCCTTCTTGCAGCCCCTGGCAAAATGCTCGAAAAACTTATCCAACGGCAGATAAACAGCTTTATTGAAGAAAGCAGTGCCCTACATGAAACTCAGTCTGGCTTTAGGGCCGGCTTTAGCACCGAGACGGCCCTCATTGAGGTTGCCGAGTCAATCAGGTGGTCCTTAGATTCAGGGGCATCAGCTATGCTGGTGCTCCTGGATCTATCCGCTGCTTTTGATACGGTAGATCATAGCAGACTGCTGATTCGGCTTAAGAACATTGGCCATGGAGACAAAGCACTTAACTGGCTACACTCCTACCTCACAGATCGCTCCCAGAAAGTGGCCCTGGGCCCCTTCTCTTCTGGACCTAAAGGCCTCTGGTGTGGTGTCCCACAGGGGTCGGCACTCAGCCCTCTGCTGTTCAATGTCTATTTGGCCCCGCTTTTCACCTTGATTGCTAAATGGGGGGTCAAGGCAATATCATATGCGGATGACACTCAATTGGTCTTCCCCTATACAGACACGTCAGAGGCAGCTTTTAGTAAAATCAAGGGCTGTCTTCGAGACGTGGCCAAATGGATGAACACTAATAAACTCAAAATGAATGCGAGCAAAACGGAGGTGTTATTCTTTGGAAATCTCAAACATCCCCTTCCGGACCTGTGGTGGCAAACGGAAATGGGCCCTGCCCCATCTCCTGGAACCCATGCAAAAAATCTAGGAGTAAGATGGGACGAGAATCTGTCCTTCTTGCCGCATATACAACAGCTTACCGCTGGCTGCCTGCACAAACTCAGAAATTTGCGAAAATTTCTGCCTCTGCAACCAGTCGAGTGTCGAAAAATGGTTGTTCACGCAACAATCACATCTCGGCTTGACTATTCAAATGGCCTCTATCTTGGTCTGCCCAAATATGCGGTGCAACGCTTACAGATCGTGCAGAATGCGGCTGCGAGATTGATAAAACGTGTCCCTTTCAGGCAGCATATCTCTCCGCATCTGCAGGAGCTGCATTGGTTGCCAGTGGCAAGCAGAATTAAGTTCAAGGTGCTTACCTTGGCTTTCAGAGCGCTAAAAGGCACGTGTCCCAATTATCTAAAACTTCGACTTCCCCGTTACCACCAAAAACGAGAGCTGCGCTCAAACTCCTTGCTCAAGTTAACTATTCCGCGCGTGAGGAAAGCTAGACTTGGAGGCAGGTCCTTCTCAGCCGGCACGGCGAAACTTTGGAATACCTTACCCCCTGCCATCCAATCTGCCACGACAGAAGCTAGCTTTAGGAAGCTCCTAAAAACTTGCCTTTTTATGCAATAATCCTGATCTTCCTCCTGACTACTCGCTCTTTGCTGTAGGACTCGCTAGCGCCGGGACACCTCACCAGAGGTAGCTGTTCGCGCTCTACAAGCATCTGTATTATTATTATTATTATTATTGTTTGGGAGTAGAGGGTCAGAAGATATTAACAATTTTACCTGATCTCAATGCTAAAGAGAGAGGGTTAAATGAATTTGAAATAAGCTTGTTAAAACTTAATATACAATGCTTACCTCATATAACTACCATCACGGAGGGATATTATTTTGGCTTAGGTGAACAAGGATATACTGAGATGGTCGAAGAATATCTAAAAAGCTCTGAGAAAGCTGACAAGCAGTCGACATTTTTATGTTTTAGATGAAGAGCACATTAGAAATCCGTCTGTGCTCTGTTGCAATAATGAACACATTTGGGAGGTAATGTGGGTTAAAGAATCAGTCTCCACTTTGTGAAGATACTACTATTGCTAAAAGAGTTGAGTACATGTGGAGATGTTTGGAATGGTAACAAGAATATATTTGCTAAAACAACTTTAAACAGGTAGAGGAGAACAAGAACAACTTTCAGTGCAAAAGAAACAGTGTTAACAGGTCTTTGCTATAGGTATGAAGTAGCTGGGTTTATACCAAAGATAAAGCATGTCCTGTGACTCAAGCTTAGGCCAATCATTGTGGTAAAATGGGCACTTTATTACTTAATGCAGAAGTGGGACACGGTTGATGAGAATCAACCTGTCAAGGAGATATGTGAGGAAGCTGTTTTACAACTTGTGTGCAGAGTCAAAGACCATTTTTCAGAAATTCTAAGAGTGGGCAATGTAAACATAAAAACAATGTTCAATTCGTGCTGTGGACAAAATGCCGAGAAGAAATTTTGAGGATGTATTTAAGTCGAGGAAAACTGACTGTGACCCTGGTGGCTATGAGGGAGGGCACTCTACAACATGTTGAGTTATTTTAAAGCCCTTTTGGATCTAAGTGGACGAATGAATGTAGGCAAGGTGTATACGTCACTAGAGGTAAATTTAGATCCTTACGCTTTGCCTGAAGTGCAGATGAAAGAGACAATGAATGAGTGTGTGGAAATTCAAGATGGTTGCATGAATTTTGAAGAATCATTCTCTGAAGTATTCAAGGAAAGGATGGGTTGTTAGAAAAATTATGTTTTTCACATTCCTCTTAAGGACAGAGCATAAACTTGTGGTTTATGAACTCAGAACACTAACTTTGAGCAGTCAAAGTGGAATTAGACACAGTGTGCTATGATAGTAGTATTGTCCCCACAGAAGCATTTGAGTTGTTGGCCCCATGGTTGTAGCCAAGATGGTATCAGAAGAAATTAAGCTATGCATCGATTTACGAACACTTAACAAGGAAGTTGCGGTTGATAAGTTTCCATTATCAGATTTTACTGAATTGCTGTCAGAATTACACTGTACCAAGAATTACACCAAGCTAGATATGGCATTGGCATATCACCAAGTTTGTCTCTGAGAAGAGAGGCAGGACTATATCTCATTGATCACACCTATGGGCTCTTTCAAGCTTGTGCATGCTGTTCGGTTTAGTTTGGCAGCCACTGTGTTTCAGTGAGCAATGACACCTATACCGGGAAGTATCTAGGCAGTCACTCTCTAGCAAAACAATGTTTTAGTACTTTGTATGATGTGGTAGAGCACAATACTATAATGACAAAGATAATATAGAAATTTGAAGAAAATGGATTAACAATTAACCAATTGCCTGGAGCTAAGAAATATGATTTTGGTATGAATGCAATGACTTACCTTCATCATACCGAGCACATTAATGTTATAAAACCAAAAAAAGAATTAGTAAATGTAATTGAAAAATGTACATTTCAACAGAAAGAGGAAGAATTGCTTTCCTTTTTATATATGGTAGAGTTTTATGGTAAATTTGTAGACAGGCTGCTAATCTCATGCATGCCCTGCTCAGAAAAGTGTCGATTTTAGATGAAATCAATGTTATGTTATTTTATGTTAGATCTACTTGTATAGTGCACGACTCACCCGGGGGCATATCAGCGCTGCTTAGAGACAGACCTGAAACTGGGAAATCAGATTGTGTGCAAGATGTTTTTCAGGTCAAAGCAGTTTTGAGAAAAGTTCTATGTTTGAAAGCATTTTCTCCTGGTAGAATATGTGTTTTGTCACCACATATGTCAACACAAAAACGACTGGGAATTGCACTGGCACAAATTGACAATGGCAAAGAACAAATAATTGTATTTCCCTCCGATGCTCTCAAAGGTCCAGAGGTCAATTACCCCATCATAGAGAGGGGAGTTTTGACAGTACATTGAGCAGTCAATAATTTGTGTAATTTATTATTGGGAAAAGTATTAATTGTATATTCAGATCACAGGCTTTTACATCAAATCTTTGGGATAAGGGGTCTTGATTCTGTGTTGGCCAGAATCAGGAGACTGGTAAATTGGTTTACAAGAAGATACATACAAAATTAATTATTTGCCTGGTGTGCAACATCTTGCTGCTGACTGCTTGTCCCATTTGGTGAAATCTATTGAGCTTAGTGGAGCCAACTTTGAAGGGTTATGTGGGGATGAAAAGGTGTGTGTGATTAATGAAGGTGCAATTTTTGAAACCTTCTGAAAATTTGAAGTGAGCAATGATATTTTACTTCAAAAACTAACTTGGTATTTCAAAGGCAGGTGGACGGCAAAATCTAACTTATCAAATGAACTGAAAGCATTTTGGTTGATCAAAAATTAGTTGTCAGTAAAAGATTGATGTTTTTTGAGGATCAAGACTGGGTCATTTGAGGAAGCGTGTTTAGGAATTAACGCATGAGGGTCACCTTGAAATTATAAAGACCAAGGCGAGATTGAGGTCCAATATTTGGTGGCCTGAGATACATTTGAAAGGGGAAAGGCTGGTGAGATATTGTGCTAAAAGTTATATTGTCTTACAAACGATTACTTCACTAATATGTTGCAGAAATGTATTTTAAAAAAGTGCATTGGATTTGATAGGACCATTGTCAGGTGGCAGTAATGTTTCTATATGTTTGTGTTAATGTCTTCGATTTCGATCCCTTGAAGATGGTATGGTGCTCAGATTGCGGGTGGAGCGTGTCTGCCGGCAGGATCACACCTATCAATATTCACTCCAAATGTTCGCACACCATGCGAGAAATAATGCACTCACAGGTTTCTTGCTGCAAAGAATGTATTTTGTGCTTGAAATTGTTACATTATGTTTTTGTGTTAGTAGATTTATCTTTCAGATGACCAGAAATGATCCAACGTAGGTTGTTTTTACAAGCATTTACTCATATTGGTAGTGTTCTGTTGGCCACCAACACATTTTGCCCCCTGAACCGCTCGATAGCCTGGGGCTTTCTCAAGGCTCTTTCTATAAAATACATATATCTGCAATTATTTGTCCTATACCACAGTCATAAATCTTATGATTCTTTGTCATAAGTGGTGCATTTCATTAAAGGGTCCAATACCGGGATGCTGTCTTTCCAATTGTTTTTTTTGGGACATTTTGCATATAGAGGGGTATTCAAAAGCTATGTTAACTAATAATGGAGTGCAATTTTGCGTCAAGGAAATGGAACAATTCTTTAAAGAATGTGAGATAGAACACTAGAAAGGAGCATCTTGCCATACAGGCTGTAATAGGATGATGGAAAGGTTAAACGGTACCATGAAAGAAACTTTTCAGTTGTCAAAGATGGTACGGTTGGAGAAGAGGTTGGAGTTACTTAACCCCTTCGCTGTGGGGCGTTTTCACCTGCTGTGCGGGTGGGA
Organism: Lissotriton vulgaris; assembly: GCF_964263255.1. Taxonomy (NCBI): domain Eukaryota; kingdom Metazoa; phylum Chordata; class Amphibia; order Caudata; family Salamandridae; genus Lissotriton; species Lissotriton vulgaris. Next base: position 914,911,147 of record NC_141694.1, on the reverse strand, counting down.
GGGGGCCCACGCTCGGCGCCGCTGTGCTTGTGACGAGCTCGGCTTGTCATGAGGCACAGTGGAGCTGCACTCATGACGAGCACACCCGTTTTGGAACGTTCAGCACAGCGGGTAAATTATCCCTGCGTGTGAATGTTCCAACGGTCATGACGAGCTCAGCTCGTCATGAGCACAGCTCAACCGTGCCTCATGACGAGCTCAGCTCGTCATGAGCATGGAAAGTGTTAAAAGAATAGATTGACACCTCATTAAATAACAGCAAAAACATAATTGGAGCTGTTTAGAGGCAATAATACCAACTGCAAGTTTGTTCCAGGCTGGAGGGACTGGCAAATATATCTGCAAACAATGATTGGCGAGTAAGAGAGAAAACTTTGTAGAAGAAACAGAAAGATTCATTTGATAGCAGAAATGTAGTGAAGGAAATTAGTATGTGTATTGGAGATAGGTGTGAATAAAGGTTCCCTTCTGGCATAAAAAAACCTTCTAAATATACTAAACCACTTAAAGTTATCAAACTTTTTAAGAATGCAATGAAGGTCATAGATGGGAGAATATTAAAGTTAAGCGGAGTCTTCAAATGTGGAAGATTGAACTTTGAAGGTTAGGTACAACTAGAGTCAGTTCCATTTGAAATGCTCTGTGTTTTTTAAAAATAAAGTTGAGAATGGGTTGCATGACAAAAGAATCTTCTCAAAGACTTTGTATCTTCTTAAACAATTTATGAAAAAAATGTGTTATATTTCTTTAACTTTAAGGGAAGATGTGTGATATAGTTAAAACTATTTGTACATATTTAAATGCATGTTAGCTGTGATTGAATGATCTATTCAAGAATATCATGGTTATCTTAATTTTGATAGCTTCCACGAGTGTCAGTTACTCAGTGGAAGGACCGTGACTGTCGTGACACAATGAATAAATTAAAGAATGGCTAATCATTTATTTAATTTCTAAGAAAAAAAAATACATCACCGGAAAATTACACATATATACAGAAGAATAAAAAACAAATACATAAATGGCATATCTTCTTTTCAAGATAGCTGCGAAATAGATTGCGGTGAACATAAGGCGCAAATATAAACATTTCTAACCATTCACAGATTAAATACATGAATATACATGAAGATAAAAATCCAAATGCATGAAAAAAACATATGTTTTTGAAGTGACTACGAATGAAAGTGCAGTGGATATAAAACCTTAATTTAAAAACTTCAGACCATTTGTATGAAACAGACAGCATTTCAAAAGAGGGAAAACAAGAAATATGCTAAAAATTAATTGAATTTTATCAATGCAGAGCATTTTTTTTTAAATGTCACTACTGCAAAAGAGACAACAGGGCAAGACAATATTCATAGAAAGTGAAGGGCCGGTCTGTATTGACAAAACGACTATTTGTAAGAATGGGCAATAAGTACCTATGACGAAAGAGCCCAAAGTCACTACAAAGTGTCTGTAAATCAAATTACAAGGACAAATCAGCATGGAAATTAATTCAAACTGTCCTGCTGGGAAACAAAAATCTAGTTAAAAGAGACCTCTGCCACGGGTTTCTCACAAGTGAAAGATAAGGCTCAGTTCCATTATAGTTTTTTATATTTAGATTGTCTTTTTGGATAGGTTTAGCCAAAGTAGTATTAACTCGTGCCTGCCTCATGAGGCATGCTTAACCTACTGTGCCTTTATCTTCACTCGATCTTCCTTACCCATTGCATGCGGGGAACTATACAAATCTGGTCTGCCTAGCAACTCTGCGAGTCCCCTTACATAGTCTAGCAATGGCATTTTAAGGCTATAATCACAGCCTAGGCATGCTGAAATTACATCACGATTAACGCTGGTGTGCTGATTGCTCCAAACTGCCATCCATAAAAGCAGCAGGGTAATTGTGATATAATCTTCCACACAGGCTAAATTCAGTTCCTCGTGGCAAAGAAGTGAGAACCACGTCTGCCTATGCTTAACAGTCCCCTGCAGAAACAATTCTCCTCCTGTTGAGGCTTTGAACAGTCTCAATAACCCCATATAACAGTCCCACATGTCAGTACTGGGAGACACTTCAATTTATATACTTCAAGGAGGGGCAAGATAGGTTTACTTCCAACACTGCCACTAAACTTAACAATGCCCCACATGATTGATTAAAACTAAACAGTGATTGGCAAGGCAAGGTGACCAGCAATTTCAACAGTCAAAGCTGTTGACCAAAGAGGGAAACTCACTAACTGTCAATATTTTTGCTTTGATGGAAATTGGTCTAATTTGGAGGACGGTCTCCCACACACCATATAGTGCGTCGTGGCTATGGTAATAGAGAAAAACACACAAAGAGGGTTGAGGCAAATGGCCCGCACCTATCACTGTAAATGGCTGGCTAGTTTGGTGATGGTGCTTGAGAACCAGAAAGTGCACCCCTCTACACTTCCTATTGGGAAGAATCCCAAAAGCAAATAGAAAAGAATGGAATGTGCGCACATCAAGTTACAATATCAGTCAGATTAGCTTTATTCGATTTCGGAATATGAAAAAATCATAAAAGCAACAATACATAGATATACACCATTACATTTCATTTCACAATAAATAACATGATATTAAAATGGAATTAAATCATTTGAACAGATCAGCTAATCATTGAAGAACGTTTTCTTAAAACATTTTAAGTTACAATATCATTCTTAATTCAAATGAAATCTAATTGTCCATGACAACTTGAAGAAGAATGTCAGGTCCAGATTTTTTCTTTATAATCAGAATTAATAAATGGATGCAATCATTAAAATCCAATATTCACAAAATCCATTGTGCCATTTAGACAACGCGTTTCGTCTCCAAAGAGACTTCTTCAGGGCTCTAGATAATATCAAAGTATTGTATCTAAAAGTTCAATAGTAATCTTAATTACCGTTCCCAGTTTTTTTTTTGGAGAAATCGCCTCAGTTGCGGATTTATTCTGCTAGGGAGCACCTGCAATTTAAAAGATTTCAGCCACTGCTGATTTTGAAATCGTGAAGCAGAGCGATCAGTCATTGAGCTTCACCTAATTAAGATTGCTAGGCCCATGCCCTCATTAGGGAACCCGGCTTAGTTTCCTAGTGAGTATTTTCCTTTCATTTCAACACCGGTTACACACACCCCACTATACCTCAGCAATTCCACATCCATATGTTTCTAACATTGTAGGTCCTGAAGAGACCCTACGCCCATAACAGGGTCGAAACGCCGTCGACAGATAAAGAAAAAGCAAACCATTGTAATTGCACTCTAATATTGTATAGGGAATATGTATTTGTAAAATATGAAGTCTTGGTCGCTTTCAGAATCAAAAAGTATTTGAAACCTTGTAAATATTGTCACACAATGTCACTTATGTTATTTACTTTCATATTTCACTTGGGACACTTTACACAACAGTAAATATTTTTTCTTATGTGTATACATTTTGAGTATTCATTTCCAATGTATTTCTGAATTCAACTATAGAACAACAGAGCCAGTTTATGTTTGGTTCTTTCTCTATGACATCACCTATAACCCCTGGCTAAATGTGATTTTCGCTTTACCTTCCCAATCATTATTAAGTATAATATTCCACAGGAACTGCTGTTCTTCTTAAAATACTTAATCGCCCTGGTTCCATAGTGAGTAGGGTTCACTTGTTCTTTCCTTTTTGAGGTTTAGATTTTAACATTTCTAAAGTGTTCCCAAACCTTCCCCAAAGCCGTTGTGTGCCTGGCAAACAATATTTTTATACTAAACCCAATCATTGATTCAATGTAGGACAACCCGGCCAATGATCTTAACTACGGAATACAGCAATAATATTTGTCTGTAGCAGCGTAGGTCCTGTATATTGCTTTTCTTAAACACAGGCACAATGGTTGTGACCTTTCACGAGGTGGGGATTGTAACAGATACTGCGGCTTCTAAAACAATGGTGAATACTGGGGCCCAAAGCACTATGTTGGCCTTATAGAGGTCCATTGGCACCCAATCTGGCTCAGGAGCCTTATTTGATGGGCTATGGCAGCAGTGACCTCTTTGAACTCAAAGGAGATCTCCAAAGAAAACTGCAGGGCCTCATCTAGAAGATCCATCATGGCACTGTCCCCAAATGAATACATCTGTTTAAAATGAGTCACCCATTTATCTGGGCTAATATTACAACCTCACTCATCAAACAAATGTAAGGGAGCCTCTTTACCTCACAATTGCCTAGAAACTCCTTTATCCCTATCTTAACATGTAGAAATGAACTATTCCACATTTCCTCCTTGATAGCTCATTTCCTAGCCTTTCTGTATGATAGCCTTTCTGCAGCAATACTTTGCTGGTTTTTGAAACGAGCATTGAGAGCTGCTCAAAGTCTACAATTGAGTATCCTGTACCCTTTATCAAACCAACTAGGTATACAGGTAATTAGGTGATGGTCAACTAGCAGGTGCAAATACACCCTAATTAATAAATTCATCTAAGTAGTGACATGGATAGATCACCCTTTTTATTTTAAGCCCATTATCCTTCAGAGACAAACCGATTATGCCAGGGGAAAAAATGCAGCAAAACCAAAGGGGATGATGGACAGAGTGTTAAACATTGCAAGCACTCACCCCTAGTAAAATGATTGGGGGAAAAATGCAGCGGGGGCAGTCAGATAGAGTGAGTTCCATATTCTTAGCAATAAAAAACATAATGGTTGAGCCTCTGTTGCTCATATTTGAGTTTACCTTAAAGAAATGAAACAGGAAAACAAGAACAAGTTGGTTTAATTTACCACAGCGGCGGGGAGAGTCTTGACAGAATGCGTCTGAGGAAAGTCTCTCAATGTACAAAGTTTTGACAGACATTATATACATCTGGGAGTTACAATAAAGTAATTATTGAGTTATTTCTGCATTCCTAAAAAGCATTGCAGTCACAAATTAACAGGTTTGGGCATCAGATGGCCCTTAACCTCAGGGAGAGCAAATCCGGGCCAGTGTGTATGTGTCCAGATTTCGCATGAGGAGCGCATAATCACTACGGGCCCGATTCACAGAACTAACTTAAGACAAAATCCTAAACTTACTACTTTTGCTATTCACAGAAGTTAGGATTTTGTCTTAAGTTTGTCTTAAGACAGACTTAAGACAGACTTAAGACAGACTTAAGTTAGGATGTTGTCTTAAGTCTGTCTTAAGTCTGTCTTAAGACAAACTTAAGACAAAATCCTAACTTGTGTGAATAGCAAAAGTAGTAAGTTTAGGATTTTGTCTTAAGTTAGTTCTGTGAATCGGGCCCTACGTGTGGTATGCATGCCATGTCCTGATTGGCTGAATGTTCCAATCTACATATGTTATCTAGCTTTGTGGTATTTTTAGGGAACATGAGCCTTTAGCCAAATGTGTATAAGGGCCAATTTCCTCAGACCTGTTTGTAGTGCACCTATCTTTCTATGGGATCGATCTGGGTTTTACATGAGCATGTGTTTGTCTTTGGGTTAAGAGAGACCCCACCTGTGACCTATTATTATATAGGCATGGGTGTTGGTCGCTCGGCCTACCCAATGACGTAACTCTACCTCAGGGTTGATGGGGAGGCCACTTTGGGTAAATCCAACAGCAATGATGCGAGTTCACTGGAAATCCTAAAAATAATTTGACAGTCACTGGCATAATATGTATCAACATTCTCAACATTGTGTGTACAGTTGTCATTGCATACATTAATATTGTCTTTACTTATATTGACATAGATATGAAATCCTATATCATGATAATGTATATTGACATTGCTTTTACTGGTAACCACATTGTCATTCATGCATGGATTGTGGCATACATTGATATAGTTACTGTCAGTATAAGCTCAGTTGTGCGAGCTCAGATGATGGCACACGTTGACATTGCATTTATTGGTATTGCACCTGTCAGTCCTGTACATATCACAGTATTCATTACCATCATATTTACCATTCCAACACTCCTCCCTCTAGATGATTCTTCAACTATGTTATCCTCATCATATGTCATGACAGCTATATTATTTGAAAGTGTGTGTGTCTGTAGTGTCTGATACTTTTTTCCTAGCTATGCACATGCTACCTAATTTGAGGACTGCATTTTTACAGCTGGAAAATCCTCCTTGCAGGAAACCACATAACAGAAGTACAATAATGAAGATTGGCATCTTTTACATAAATAGTTCGGACACCCATACGGGGATCCATGAAAGATCCACAACTGACCTCACCTCGCTCTATAACACGAATATGGTAATCCTTCTTGACCAACTAGCACCATTGAAACTAAGAAAAAATCGAGCCATTCCGTCCAGATCTTGGTTCGACTCTGACACTAATGAAGAAAGGAGACAACTAAGAGCTGCAGAAAGACGCTGGAGGAGTTTGCCTACTGCCTGCCATCACGACAAACTCAGATCTATCTGGAAGAAATACAACAATCACATCAAGAACAAAAAATCTATGTATTTCCGCTCTGCTCTGGATAGCGCAAAAAACAGACCCAAGGAGCTCTTCAGTATTATTAGACAGCAAACCTCCAAACCGGATACTTTTCTGGGGCAGGCCTCCAAAGAACGATGCAACAACTTCACCAACTTCTTCAATGATAGGATTTCCAAGATCGAATACTCTCTGGTCACCAACTGCTCTTCCCCTCCCCATAGCAGCCAGGGTGGGGTGCTTGGTAGTGCTCCGCCTCCCACTACTAAACCCTGGTCATTCTTCCAGCCCATTCTAGAAGAAGAGATAGTCAAACTTATCTCCACCTCTAAACCTTCATCTCACACCCTTGACCCCCTTCCTGCTCAACTCACCAAAAAACTGAAACTCTCCCTAGCCCCACTGTGGTGCAGGATTATTAAAAGCTCCCTAAAAACCAGAATGGTGCCAGACTGTCTGAAAGTGGGACAAGTCACCCAACTGCTAAAAAAACAGGCCTGGACATAAATGACTTAAACAACTTCAGAACTGTCGCCAACCTTCCTCTTCTTTCCAAAATCCTAGAAAGATGTGTGCTCCACCAACTAACTCAGCACTTGGACAATACCAACCAGTCAACTCACATCAGTCGGGATTCAGGAAAAAGTGCAGCATGGAAACCACAATCCTCAACGTAATTGATGACATACACAAATCACTGGACTGAGACCAATGTTGCCTCCTCATTCTCCTAGACCTATCGGCGGCATTCGACACAGTTGATCACAATCTTCTCCTCAAAGCTCTCGAAGAAAGGGCCGGACTAGACGACGTGGTCCTAAACTGGTTCTCCTCATTCTTGCACAACCGCTCCCAAAGAATCAAAATCAGAAGCTTTGAATCCGACCTTCACCCAGTCAAGAGGGGAGTGCCCCAAGGATCAGTGCTCTCCCCTCAACTCTTCAACATTTACATGGAACCCCTCACCACCCTATTCAGAAAAGCTAACATCCCCTTCCACCTCTACGCTGATGATACCCAACTCTACTTGGAAATATCCTCTTCCAAAGACATTCATAGTCTCAATGAAACACTAAAGGAAGTGCAACGTTGGCTGTCAAGCAACCACTTAAAGCTGAACCCGGACAAAACCGAACTACTCCTTATCTCGAACAAAGAAGAGAACCCTCAAATGGTCGAGCGGTTAAAAGATATTGATGCGCTCAATGGGAACCTCATCCTGGCTGACTCCGTTAAATCATTAGGTATCACGCTAGACTCCAAACTAGACTTTACCAATCACATTAAGATCTCAGCGAAAAGCTCTTTCCTTAACTTGAAGCTACTAAACAAAATAAAACCTTTCATTCCATCCAAAGATTTCAAACAAGCCACCCAAGCATTGGTGCTGTCAAGACTGGACCATGGAAACGCAATCCTCTCGGGAATAGCCAAAGCTCATCTTGCTCCTCTGAAAACCCCCCAACACGGCCGCCAGAATGGTCACTGTATTAAAGAAATTTGATAATTTCTCTCAGGCGCTAAAAGAACTCAAGTGGCTACCAATAGAAATGCAGGTGAACTTTAGAACAGCCTGCCTCACCCACAAAGCCCTTCACACAGGCAACCTGAATATCTGGTGTCCATACTCAGAAAAGCAGGTAAGAACAGGACCCTCAGAAGCTCTAATACCCTACTTCTTATCCCGCTAAAACAAAAAAAACACGGACAGGTCCTTTGCCGGAAATGCGCCCAAAATATGGAACTCTATCCCCCCCACATCAGAACTATTCATTCCTTCCCTAAATTCAAAAGCCAGCTCAAAATACTCTTCCTCGACCACATCTAACAGATAGGAGCAGCTCGGAGTGTTTAAAGTGACATTGCTCCTCTCTCCGATGCGGATTGCCAAGACCCGGTAATGGAACTCATCATCATACTCTTTACTATGATTCGTATCCTGAATGTCTTGCTTTACTGTATTATGTTTGCTTTCTTTTGCACTGCACTGTATTTGTTGTGAAGGCTCTGATACCTTTCGGTCAGGCTAGCGCTATATAAAACTTTTTAAATAAAAAATAAAATACTATGCAACAAGTCCCGCTCAGGGGCACCTCTCACCTTCTTCATGTCGGCTTACAGACAATGCAGTTCTTTGATGGCATGAACTAATTTCCCTTTGTCCATGTAATTTCCGGGAATAAAAGTACAACAGGAAGCACTAATCTTGGGACCACCCCTCCATTGCTGTCATCAAGTCCAACATGCACTTATGTTGCATCGCCATAAAGCAGATGGCTGTCAGTTCTTCCTTTGATAGCGTTCAGGCCAAGCTCAGTATTTTTTATCTTCCTCATCAGTTCCCATCCAGGTATTTGTAACCCACTGGCATTGGCTTTTATTTGTATGATGATGAAGGGTATTGACCCTGCTGCATTTACTTGCGACTCTGTGAAGAGTATACATTTTTCTGAAATGTCCTTGTAATGACGCCCTGCCAAATTAATCAGAAGTTATTGTGCTTTAAGCCTGATGCAACACAGTTGTTATCTTCTGTAAGGAACAGGCCTTCTCCATGGATGGCCAGCGTTGGGGTGTGTATGGTCATGAGGGTGCAGAGGCCCCGCCATCCGGGGAGGACCTGGGTGTAGGCAAGTTGTCACATTGCCAGTAGATATCCATCAACATGGAGGTGCCCCAATGCAGGTCTAGTACATAAAGTATCATGTCACAGTTTTCATTATTACCCAACGGTATGGTTCCTTTGCCTCTGAAACATAAAGAATACAGTATAAAATTCAATACAATTAGGGGTTCCCCCTTCCCCTCCAACCATATGTACATATTAATCTCAGTATCCGAGATTTCCTGGCATTGGATGTCTCAGCAAGCGTTGGACTCCCTCCCATAGAACTCATTTCCCCACATGTCATTGAGATGAGAGGCCCTGCACTGAAATTCCATATCCGAGGTCTACTTTTCATTAAAGAAGGTAGCCCCACAGATGTTTAGGGCCACCCGGGAACTGTAGACGAAGGAGGGAGTGGACATATTTGTGCACTGGTGCAGTGGTGTTGCTACTTCCAGAAACCTCTTTTCTATGAAGTCCTGTGGCCAAACAGTGTGCTCCTCTATGATACCCCTTTTGCTCAACCTCTTTAACTCGGATTGGATGTCGCTAGGCTTGGTGAAGAGATTCAGTGCAACTGAGTTGGTCTCACACCGAGTGAATGCTGCTAGTGCCCTACAAGGTTCTACACTACGGGGTGGGATTTTTGCCCTGATCCTACATAGGTACAGATGGATAAAACACTTTGCTATTTTTGGTGCTATCTCCTGGGATAAGGACATTCTGTCTGTGCCTACGGAGTGCGATAACAATGAACATATATAGCATGACCTGTTCCTACTTTGTATGCCTACGGCAATCATGTGTTAATACAAGGTGTTGTGTAGGAGTGCGCTATGTAGTGCATGAGGAATACTAGCTTTTGGTTTGGTGTAGGTGTACGTGAGGTGAGAGAGTTCTCTGTGCATGTGTTGCAAGAATGTTGAAGCAGAATTTATGAGATAAGGCATACATCTAGCTCCGGATGGGCTCGAGATGCCACCGGCTAAATAGAGCGTGTACAGAAATACAAAAATACATCCCTTAAAAAATATTTGTAGGCTGTAGAGTCATCTTTGGGTGAGGTGTCTGTCATCTAGGCACCCAGATGTTTCTTGTTTTTGTGCACTGTAAACAATGTTGTTCAAGGGATTGATGTAAAAGTCCACGTACCCTTGACCCACCAGGCTGGTCATCCCCCTCCACACAGCTCCACCTGTATGTCCCTGCCCCAGCTGCAGCTGCTGAGGAAGTTCAAGGCCCTCCTCCACCTGCAGGCTACCACCTGCGCCTCATCCCTGGTGGCCAGTGGTAGGCCGTAAGTCTGTTCATCTTCCGCCTTATTGTTTTACTGTATTGCCTGTATTTTCATTGTTGTGTCTGCTGTTGTCTGTCTTCCCCCCGCTGCCTGTACGTGGTCCTTGCCTATTTTCTTTCCTTCTGTACCCCTCGCTGCCCCTGTGTCTCTGCCCGTGTTAGACCTGTCAGGCCTAGGGTGGTCTTACCCCGTTTTTTTCGCCCTTTGTCTTGTTTTTTTACCATCTTTTTCGTTGGACCTAGGTCTCTGGGTGCCTTACCACTGCCAATTAGTGCTAAGGTGCAGGTGCGCTCTCCTACCAACATGGCTGCTACAGGCCCCTGCTTCTAAGGAGTGGTCTTTTTAGTACACACTAGTAGCCAAGAGCAGGCTGGGACATTAGGATACTGTAGCAATGCCATCCCGCCTTTTCTGCCCATAGCCCAGACTGTGGAAGCTCCTGGAACCTTCCAGAATAGAGGAGGGGTTACAATTTGCCGCCTTAGAGAGTGGTCACCTGACCTAGGGGTATTTAGGGAAAGGAGGGAATCCTGCTTGTCAGTTGGGGCATCACTGTGTGGTAAATATTTGATTTACCGTCTTAATTTCTATGCAGGTAAGTACTTAATCAATAATAACTCAATCGGAAAGAAAGACGCAGAGTCCGTGGTGTTAGAGTTCTTAGGGGTTTTATTCCTTAAAAAGGAATGGTCATGACCGGATATCTGGTTCCTGCCACCACTAAGGGTGCAGGAAGGGATAGAGCAATATTTTATTGACAATACATAGCTTATATACTTGAGTTACATTATAGAAACTAATATAGTAGGCGTAACAGCTGAGAGAAACAAGATAAAACACACACGTGGTAGTGATACGTAATTAGAAGGCGTGAACTAGGCGTGAACATAGAGGTGTGTGCTAGAAACGTCACAGGTAGGTGTCATAAGTGGGTGGCAACAAAAACAGAATCTTGCAATGTCAGCAGAAATCTGAGGCCTGGATGCGGCGCAGCCGCATGACGTGTGACTGACGTGAAGCTGAAGGGTGCAGGGGACTTGACATTTTAACTAACGGAAAGAGACAGAAGTCTGGCATGTCAGATCAACTTGTGCTTCTATCATATCTGATATCTGATGTTTAGGAACTGAGCTATCTGGACGGAAAGGTCTCTGGGGCAGAAGCTATTCTATACTGACTGTGAGTGCGTGTATAAGCGCCTAAGTGTCTGCATGGGAAGCGTGGGGCATGGTAACAGAGGCTATGAATTACTTGCACAGAGACAGGAAGGCCAGGCCCTTCGCTCTGCAGCTGGGGGAATGTTTACTTAAACTAGTAGGCAGGAATGCATCTTTGGAGAGGGAAACAGATAACTTGAAGGTTGAATTCATTCTTGGCAGGCAGCAGGCTGAGCTAAGCGCGGTGGGCCGCGCTGAAAGTAAGGCAGAGTTCACAGGTACAGGGGCAGCCTGGGCTGAGGCTTTCAGAGTCAGAAGGCAGAAAAAAAGGCTCGATGGCAGAATTCAGGGCCTACTTTGCCAGAGCTGAAAAACGTGTAAAGTACACCACAAAAAGACGTTGGCATGGCATACTTAGGAACGGACTATTCAACCCATTCAGGGTGGGTCTGAAAGAGGACATGTCAACGTTGGACGCAAATGTATTTGCGTCTTCATAGCTGGCACAGGAGGGAAGTTACATGCACTTTAAACTCGTACATGGAGACGGTGGGGTACACGATAGGGAACATAACTTGACCAAAAATTTATATTTCCTCATTCCCTCCTTGTTCCCTACGGACCCTTCATGATATCTCGATCATCATGAATCGATCAGTCTGTTCTTGTAACATCATTTGCTCGTCTCTCTTCCGTTGTCGGTTTGAGAGAAAACTGGAATGTTCAATGCACGATGTGGCGCACGGTCCACATATCGACGGCCCACACTGTAGGCACAAGCAGCAACTGAATACTATGACAAGGCCAATGCCTAGGAAGGATAGGATCTTCCATCCCCAAGCGGTCAACGTTGTCCAGAACCAACCGGACCAAGTCCAGGTGCCTGGATTCTGATGTATCAAACTTGCAATCTTATGAAGACGTGTAATAGCTTTGTATACAGATGGCGCGTTTTCTGGAATGAAAACACAGCAACTTGACCCGATGACCTTACAAGCTCCACCTCTATCTGCCAAGATGACGTCAATAACAAGACGATTTTGAAGGACAACAATCCGCATAGCAGACTGCTCCTCTGTTAAGTTACCTAGGGTGGAGGCAGTTTCATGTACTACTGCTTCAAGTGTTCTAGTTAATCTACGTATTAATTTACTGTTTTGGACGGGACCTGTGAAGAAAAAGAATCCTTTATTGAAATCTGTGTATTGCTCCCATGCCGTTTCAGTATAGTCGACAATCGGGAGATCTCTTCGGAATCTATCTTTTACTAGATTTGTATTTCTATGATAATCAGGAGGAGCTAGGAAAACAGGGGGCAGAAGGAAAGCAATGTAACAGGTACCATCCCAATCTGGAGGTAAACGTATGTATGCGGTATGGCCACAAACAAAGTATGAATGACGTGTAGCTCGGAATGAGGACCTACCCTCATCAGTGAATTCGACCACAGTAGTACATTTACTATGACCTAAGTGTACTGAACCTTTCTTTCTAACACAAAGATGACCAGTGACTGGTAATACTGACATAGCGGGGAGGACGGGTGCAGCTTCGGACTCGATAGTAAGGATCATGAGGTTAACTGTGTAATTACCTAATCCATATACTTCGTTTTCTAGATCAGTTCCTATTCTAACGGATCGTCCACTTTTATCACGGTAACAGACGTCGAACAGAACTGAATTCAGGTTTCCCCAAACCAAGCCCCCTTCGCGGGTAACAGCAATGTCAGAATCTAAAGAATTAATCAATCTACTCCATGCACCACAGGAGCCATTGTGAGTGAAGGGATACGGAAAGAGGGGCAGAACTCCCTTGTATTTCTGATGGGGGGGGAGTCGGCCACATATCCAACAGTTTGTAGCATTGCTCGTCTGATGGGAGTGATGTAACATGCTAATGAATGTGTTGTTGCGCAGCGCAAGTCTGTAAGACAATTCGTGAGGGGGTAATGTACTAAAAGAATGTTCAGCAGAAACATTGTAAGCAGATTGTTCACGCTTGAAGATGGGGTAATATATAGGAAGCAATATACTCGCCACAATAATCAGAAGACTTAGAAAAAACATGATTAATAAAGTCACTATACAGTGGCTGCGGAGTGATTTGCAATATGCACGTTTCTTGAATTCTCTCTCTCTTTCTCTATCTCGATCTAGGGGATACATGTCAGAAACTATTTAACCAATTCACCTAGGGGAGGACTTAAACAATTAAACTGTCTGACTTGCTAGATCGAAGCTTCAGTTTATACTCTTCTTGGGGAGTTTTCTCTCGTTCGGGAACCTTAAAGTCACTAGGTTTAATACAGTCTTTGGTGGGGGTGGACGAGTCAGGGTCTGGTTTCAGTTCGTTGCACTTTTTAATATGACTCGTATGTATCCACCCCTTTCTGCCTTCCACTTTGATTGCTGTCCTCGTAGTGAGCAGGACGGTCTTCGGCTCTTTCCAGCGGGGTTCCAGCGGACTTTTCCTGTCAAAGTTCCTTATTAAGACGGTGTCACCTGGTCGGACATCGTGCGGCTTTACATCAGTGTTGTCAGGGAAAGCTGCAGCAACCTGTGAACGACATGATTGGAGTGCAGACATCAAGGAGGCAAGGTAATCTGTCAGCATATTACAATCGACATCAGTAATTTTCTTAGGCATGGGCATCCCCCACATATTCGGTGGTCTGCCAAAGACCACTTCGTACGGGGATAGTCCTGATCTCGAATGGGCAACCATTCTCATATAGAACAATGCAACTGGCAGGGCGACTATCCAGTCGACCCCTTTTTCTTTACAAACTTTAGCAAGGCGGGTCTTTAATGTCTGGTTATGCCTTTCTACAAGGCCTGCGGCTTCGGGATGTCGGACACAATGGAATCTCCACTGATATCCTAGCAGAAGGGAGACATGCTTCATGAGTTCAGATGAGAACGGCTGTCCGTTATCTGAGTACACGACACGAGGCAGGCCGTATCGTGGGAAGAATTCTCGAACCAGCTGCCTGGCAGTGGTCGGGGCAGTGTAATCTGAGACTGGGTATGCTTCGGTCCAACGGGAAAGTGCACAAACAACTACGAGGACATATTTGAATCCCCGACAACGGTCCATCTGGATATAATCCATCTGGAGGACTTCAAAAGGGTGGTCGGGAGGATGAAATCCACCTTGCTCTACAGGAACGCTTTTACCTGGATTGAACTGACAACAGATCATGCAAGTACGCACTTTCTGTTTTGCTGCTGCTTGTAAGTGTTTGTTGTACCAGAGATTCTGTAAACTGTCTAACATAGCTTTCTCTCCTAGATGTGCAGGACTATGTGCTGTATTTATCATGATTTGGACCATAGAATCAGGGAGAAACCATGTAGATTTTCCCTTTGTGACCCATCCTTGATCTGTCTGGATCCCTCCTAGTTCAATCCATTTCTTTATTTCATCTGGAGTGGCATGTGTCTGAATATCGATTACATCTAGGGTGGGATCCTTGACTGACATACACTGAGTTGGTACTATTGTCTTTGTCACATCAGTAGTCTGGGTGTGAGTCAATGCTGTATGTTTTGCTGTCTGGTCTGCCAGATCGTTACCCTGGGAAACAAAATCCGTAACTTCAGTATGTGCTTTACACTTCATGACTGATATGCCCGAGGGCAAATGTATTGCTTCTAACAGTGCTTGAATGAGGGAACCGTGTTGGATCTTGGCACCATGAGAGGTCAAGAAACCTCTTTCTTGCCATAACATTCCGAAGTCGTGTACGACTCCGAACGCATAACGGGAATCAGTGTATATGTTAACATTTCTGTTCTTGGCTAGTATACAAGCTCGGGTCAGAGCGATGAGCTCCGCCGCTTGAGCAGACAGTGTGTCAATACGATGTGTTTCTTTAACTTCAGTTTCAGTGGTCACTGCATACGCGGCCACTAATTCTCCTGTACTTGTTCTCATGCATGAACCGTCCACATATAGTGTCAGGTCTGGGTTTGTCAGTGGAACATCTGTTAGGTCTCGTCGAGGTTTTGTTACTGTATTAATGATCTCTATGCAATCATGCGGGGTTGGATCTGTCATAATTGTAGGTAACAATGTTGCGGGGTTCAGAATGCTACAGCGTCTGATTTCTATGTGTGGCTGGAAGAGTGTCAATTCATAACCTGTCAGTCGTGCTATAGTCAAGTGTTGAGTCTGGGTTCTGTTTAAAAGAACCTCTACAGAATGTGGAACTTGAACTGTTAATGGGTGTCCTAAAACAATTGAGTCGCTCTGTCTGATTGCTAGTGCTGTTGCTGCTACTGACTTCAAGCACGCAGGGAGTGCCTGAGCTACTGAATCCAATGTACTTGAAAAATAAGCGCAAGGCTTATGTGAACCTGCTTGATCTTGAGTGAGGACAGACAATGCTGTACCCTCACGTTCTGTAACGAAAAGTGTAAAAGGTTTGCTGTAACATGGTGTCGCTAGAACTGGTGCTTGACATAAAGCTTTCTTTAATTCTTCAAAAGCCTGTGTATGTTCCTGAGTCCAAGGGAGGACAGTCGAAGTCGCTGCCTCCTGTGTTGTTAACTGGATGAGTGGTTTAGCTAGAAATGCATACTGGGGAATCCATTGTCTGCAGTACGAGGTGAGGCCTATAAAGGCCCGCACTTCCTTTTGTGTCTGTGGTTGTGGCATATTTACAATTAACTGAATGCGATCGGGAGTGAGCTGTCCCCCCACTTTGGACAGCAAGTGACCCAAGTACACAACTTGCTGAACACAGAATTGTAGCTTCGAAGGAGACACCTTGTGTCCCTTGTCGGCCAGATAATGTAAAACTGTCAGTGATGCTTGTTCACATTCGGGCTCACTTCGTGCGGTGATCAGCAGATCATCGACGTATTGCAGTAAAGCGGTGTTAACTGGCATAATGATACAATCAAGTTGTCTTTTCAGTGCTTGGCTATAGATGCTGGGGCTTTCTGTGAATCCTTGAGGTGCGCGTGAAAATTTGAAACTTCGTCCATTTAAACTGAATCTGAAGAGATATTGGCTCTCTGGATCAATAGGTACACTGAAGAAGGCGTTCTTGAGGTCAATTACAGTAAAGAACGTTGCTTCTGAATCAATAGCAGTCAATAGGGATGAGATGTCAGGAACCACAGGGTACTGTGGAATAATGCATTTATTCAATTCTCTTAAATCAATCACCAGCCGATATACTGGCGGTGCATTGGGATCAGTACGTTTAAGGATCGGAATGATGGGTGAATTACAGATATTGGAGTCGGTTTCTACGACCACTCCTTGGGCAATGAGCTCTTCAATGATTTCCAGTAAAGCCACTACAGCATCGGGTGGTAGCTTGTATTGTCTGATTCTGGGTAAAACTACACCTGGTTTGAGTGTAACACGGTATGGTGTAATGTGCATACAACCTACATCAGTTGGGCCTTTTGCCCACAAGTGATCTGGTACATTTTTCAATCTGACATCAAACTCTCGTAACACGTAATGACCCTTAAAGTCTCTCAAGAAAAGTCTAACTCCTTCCGGGGAGCAACAGATCACGGCTCCTAGAGCCTTCAATGTTTTTATTCCTAACAGATTTTCTGGACATGATTTCGTGAGTAACAGGTCTGTAACACATGATAATGGACCCACAGCCAGGGGAACTGGTGTTGATACCTCATTTACAATAGGCTGTCCTGAAAAACCAAGGGAAACATTCTGTGAGCCTGAGAGGGGTGCCCCTGGAACTTCATCATGACTGATTGTGGTGCGACTTGCCCCTGTGTCAATTAAAAACTTTCTGTCTTTTCCCAATACTTGACTGTGTACATAAGGACCCTCTTGATCTACAGAAATCTCAATAAGAGGCAAGCCACCCTCCCTCTCTAGGCTGTTTCATGTGTATCGTTGATAATCGGGATAATCAGATTGGGCATACTGGTACATCTGTTGCGATACTTGCTGAGTCGCGGCAATGGGCTGTGGCTGTGACTGTGACTGTCTCTGAGGTACCGCTACTGTCTGTGCTGTATGTGGTGACACATGCATAGGCTGTGTATTCTGCATGGGCTGTATATTCTGTGAAGACTGATGCTGATTATGATCTTGTCTAGGCGGATGCGGTCTTTCTTTAGTTTTACCTGTCGCTATATTATGTTTCAGAACTGGGCATTCGTGTACGTAGTGACCTGGCTGCTTGCAATAGTTACATGTCCCTTTAACGGGAGCTGCGGAATGGCCTGTCTGGGTCGTACCCTTTCTCTGGCCGTCGGCCGGAACCGATTGGGCCACTAACATTTTCATTTTCGTGTCTTTCATGCGTTTCTGTTCCTGATCCTGTTCTTCTCTAATTCTGTTCTGATGATATTGTAACATCTGTAACATCTGGGATGGCGTATTTGCCTGCCAAGTACTTTCAACTTTATACACGCGGTTCTTAACTAATGGCAGGGAATTCTCGACTAATTTTGATACAAAAAGATGCGGGTATGACTCACTACTTGGTTTAAGGCCACTATTAATAATGAAACATTTCCCGAATCTTGAATAGAAGTCACTAGTATCTTCATTGTGTTTCTGTTTACAGGACGAGATTGCGTCCCAATCTTCCTTTCTAGTTGTCAGTAATCTTGGGAGAACCTGTACTATCAAACCTGGTAATGCTTTAGTTTTCTCCCCAAGGCCGAGCCCTGGGGTACGTTTTCCCTCCTCTTCTTCTATTTCTGCCCATACAATCTTTTTGTCTCCCACTTCCCATTCTTTTTCCTTGAGTTTCTCGTAGATGCCCGTGGGCAGCAGTACCTTCAACATTTTCATGATATCTTCATATGTGTAATCCCCCATCAGTAACATGTCTTTAAGTTCTCTATGAAAACCAGCAGGGTCTTTATCATGACAGGGTACTAGTTTCTTCATTTCCAATAGTTCTAACTTGGTCAGAGGCGTGTGTACGTACACACGTTTCAGATTATGATCGGCACCCATGACTGGATGTACTTCCCGTAAGGGATTCTGACTTTCAATGCCATGCAGGCGCTCCATATGATACATTCTTCTTTCTGGGGGCGGAGCAGGAACATATTGTGAACCCAGGAAAGTGTTATGTCTGTGTCGTTGTTCTAGAATTATTTGAATTAATTTGGTACTTAAGCCTCTCCATCTATCCATGAGTAGTGCTTCTAATGTATCGTGTAAGGGACCTGGGTCAGCGTGTTGATATCTGAATAGCGTGAGGAGGTGTTGAATCATGTATACACCTGCTAACTTCTGCTCGTCTGGGGAAAGGTTCAGAAATGTCTGTGCTACGGTGTCATTAAAGAAAGAACAAACGTCCGGGTTCGTGGGACAGGATGTTGTCTCTTGGTGTGGAACCAATGGGTATCACTTTTGTGGACAAGGGTGTTTTTTACCCTGGGGAAGGCAAAATGTATACACACTTATTTCAACAGGTTCAATAAATATTGAAAAAAGTTCTACTAAATAACATCTGTTTTTTGTTTAAAATAATTTTAGGAAAGTTGCACGTACGTGGGTTTAGTAAAACAGGTCTGGGACAATGAAAATATAGGCTATTAATTCAGATGTATGTAATCAAACTAGTACATTCACTTGTTAAGTGCAAACATATATGGGAAATTTTTAGATTAAAAGCATATCAACACAAACGTTTGGTCACAGTATTTAAATTTTATTACACATTGCACAATTTAAAAACACATTAAAAACATTTATCCATAAATATGATCATCACAATGTTAAAAAATCACAGAATCAAAAGGTCGACGCGGCGTTTCGGCTTTTTTCTAGTATGCCTTCATCAGGACTGATTCTAGACAATTAAAATCATAAAACACAAAGTTACCAAACGAGTAAAATACATATAATACATTTTTTGCGTGAGCACTCTTACATCTTAACCCCCTTGATTTAGAATAATCAGTTTTTTTCTACTTTACATACATATTCTCAGTACATTCCATTAAACATTGTTTCTATTGTATTTTTCCCCAACAGTGCAATTGACAGATTTTTTTATATATATATCCTACTATCTCTTTTTGCCTTCCCCTTGGACCTGTGTACCCTTCTATTAGGGACCCCCAATGATTCCGTTACCAAAAAAGAAGTACCTCCCATGAATCAGGTGCGTACCTTGTTGATCCAAATGGATTTGATTATCCATGTGGTTTGAACTTCTAGTTCTACCAGGAGTCCTTTTTGGTGATATGGACCTTGGTGCTTTGCTTAACGATTATTCGCAAAGTTGCTCTGTTTCTTAAATAAAGACATACATACGCTTAGTAATACTGTGTTTGATCATTTTATGACACATGCTTAAATTATTTATAACGAGAACCCTCTTTCATACCGAAGTTGTGGGTGAGTTAGATTTCAACTCCTTCAACTTTTGCTTGTATGCCCAGTGGTCAGAGATTTAATTCCCTCTTATTCTAGAATATAAAGAAATATTTTTATTAATATGAATACTCACCCCACAGGGAGCACAGCACCTAAAACACAGAACGGTGGCTCCTCCTGGCAGTAAAAGACACGGTAGAGATATAGCCCTATCAAGGTATGTGTCTACTTATAGAAAAGCAATGATACAAATACAAGTGTGTTGGTTAAAAAACAGGGATATATACCTGTACCTTTATACCCACAGGCAGACTAAAAGAGGGAATTAAATCTCTGACCACTGGGCATACAAGCAAAAGTTGAAGGAGTTGAAATCTAACTCACCCACAACTTCGGTATGAAAGAGGGTTCTCGTTATAAATAATTTAAGCATGTGTCATAAAATGATCAAACACAGTATTTACTAAGCGTATGTATGTCTTTATTTAAGAAACAGAGCAACTTTGCGAATAATCGTTAAGCAAAGCACCAAGGTCCATATCACCAAAAAGGACTCCTGGTAGAACTAGAAGTTCAAACCACATGGATAATCAAATCCATTTGGATCAACAAGGTACGCACCTGATTCATGGGAGGTACTTCTTTTTTGGTAACGGAATCATTGGGGGTCCCTAATAGAAGGGTACACAGGTCCAAGGGGAAGGCAAAAAGAGATAGTAGGATATATATATAAAAAAATCTGTCAATTGCACTGTTGGGGAAAAATACAATAGAAACAATGTTTAATGGAACGTACTGAGAATATGTATGTAAAGTAGAAAAAAACTGATTATTCTAAATCAAGGGGGTTAAGATGTAAGAGTGCTCACGCAAAAAATGTATTATATGTATTTTACTCGTTTGGTAACTTTGTGTTTTATGATTTTAATTGTCTAGAATCAGTCCTGATGAAGGCATACTAGAAAAAAGCCGAAACGCCGCGTCGACCTTTTGATTCTGTGATTTTTTAACATTGTGATGATCATATTTATGGATAAATGTTTTTAATGTGTTTTTAAATTGTGCAATGTGTAATAAAATTTAAATACTGTGACCAAACGTTTGTGTTGATATGCTTTTAATCTAAAAATTTCCCATATATGTTTGCACTTAACAAGTGAATGTACTAGTTTGATTACATACATCTGAATTAATAGCCTATATTTTCATTGTCCCAGACCTGTTTTACTAAACCCACGTACGTGCAACTTTCCTAAAATTATTTTAAACAAAAAACAGATGTTATTTAGTAGAACTTTTTTCAATATTTATTGAACCTGTTGAAATAAGTGTGTATACATTGTGCCTTCCCCAGGGTAAAAAACACCCTTGTCCACAAAAGTGATACCCATTGGTTCCACACCAAGAGACAACATCCTGTCCCACGAACCCGGACGTTTGTTCTTTCTTTAATGACATTTTCCCCACCGTCCTCTACCAAGTAGAGTGGGGTCCTCCTACTTGTTTTCACATGTGCTACGGTGTCATCATTGTATATATTCGGGTTGTCAGCCCACATTACAGCTGACCGGGCTAGTTCTTGTTCATCCATAGAATTGAGTACATGGTACCCCATTCGTTCTCGAAGCCTTTTATCAGTCTCCTGGAACTGATGTTCAGGAGAATTCGGTTTTGTTATGCCAGAGAGAAAAACTCTCTTGCTTTCTGGACGAATGCCTTTCCTAAGGTAAGCTCCCTTACCTACATATGCTATCGTATCTGTAATCTTTTCTGGTTCTTCAGGTTCTTCCTCCTCCTCGGAGGTGGCATTCTCTTTTTCTTTTTCTTTTTTGTGTATCTCTATTACTTCTTTTCTTATTTTCTTGTACATACTGGCTATGCAACCCCCTTTATCATGTTTTCCTTCAGATATATTTTGACCCCACTTGTTGAGTCCATCTAATTCCTCCTGGTCTGTCTCAGGCCTGTCTCGTTCTCTTATTAAGCAATTTATGAAAAAACGTAGTAGATACGCTTGAGTGTCGACTTTCTGATGTGCCATGGCTTCCTTAATACTGTCAGGGTCTTCCCCAGTCCGGACAAAATTGTATATTCTATCTAGGTACTCTTTCATTCCTGAGAAGTACAGTAGGTAATCTGTAGCTTGTCGTAAGCGTAGTGATGCTATAAACATCCTATCATCTTTACCGGGTACTGGGTCATATCTGCAAACTTGAAGCGGTTCTTTGAGTGTGTCGAGGCGGGGGGAGTGGAGCATAAAGGGTTTCTGCAAGTGTAATCTACGTGTTGGCGGCGGGGTCTGGGGACCCCCGGACGCACCTCCTGAGGCTGAAGCTTGAGCGTTATCTCTTTGTGGAGTCTGTATCGGTACTTGAATTTGTCTTTTAGTAGGGTCAGGTAGAAGCGGTTTCGGTATATTAATTTTAGGTGCGGGAAGTGGTGGAGGTGGTGGAACAGGGGGAACCTGTCGGACGGGAGAACCTTGCTGTGGTACTGGCGGGATACGATCTCGGGGCGGGTTACCACCCCCGTCACCGTCGGTAGGCGGGACGCGGACAGGCAGATTGGTGTAAGCGGGAGCTACATCCTCTAGATAGGAATTCAGGAATATGTCTTTAGTGGTCCTGTGAGTTACTTTAGTTGGAACTAATGGCGGCGGCAGATTTTTCGGTATTTCTGAAGTGGCCTCTGACGAACCCTCGGCCACGAGATACATACCATTTACGAGATTGTTTCGTGCGCGGTCTATTTGCTCTGATTTTACTCGGATCCCCTCAGTAACTAACTCGTTTTCTTGAGCTTTTTCTGATTCTTTAAGTCTGTCTTCTCTACGGAGTGCTTTTTCAGCACGTTTATGCGATTCCTTACGCCAAAATTCTATGGCGTCTTTCTGAGATTGTCTGGCTTTCTTTTTCCATAATGCTTCTTCTACCTTCATGATGCACTCGGCATCCCATGTTCCGGTAACGGGCCATCTGTGTCTTTCGTCTAGATGCTTAGTATAATCGGCCCATAAATCTAGATACAGTATGGCGTCTATGCCATGTTTATGGTACATGAAATTTCCAGGAGTGTCCCTAGGGGGGATAGGAATTTCTTCCTCTAGCATCCCTTTCCTAGTTCCTATCTGCTTTAACTTGTGAAAAAAACGGCATCTTGTTCACTTAATACTGAATGCTCAATCCTTGCTACTTAATACTGAATACAGCTAGTTGCACAAGAACACAATAATGTACATAAAAAAAACAGTCACTCATACAACGACATTAATCACATGGAAAAAGATATTTAAAACACTTATTACTACCCCCTATACCGGATGTACTGCTAAACAGCACAGATACACTGCTGAGAACAGTGCAAGAACTTGAATCATCGGATATACTGCTAAAACAGTACAGATACACTGTCTAAAACAGTGCAGACCGGACTTGTGTACCCAAACCCGTCTAGATACGTCCCAGCAATGGTACTCACCGGGAAGCACGGAAAAACAGAAGGCCTCGGAAAACTCGACTGGACCGGACCGGACTCGACTCGACTCGACACGTGGATACTTCGGAAAACTGGTGGGCCTCTTGACACCTCGGACCTTGCTTCTTTCGGCTAGGCTCTGGTCGGGATCCTCCGCGCTCCTCACCGCCTCGTCTGGGTGCTGATTGCAGTCTTCGTCACCTCCGTGGGCCAGAGGGAGATACAGGAAATCCTGCCGGTACGCGTAGTTTCCGTCTAACTGATGGCAGGGGACAGAGTTTGCAACGCACCAACCGGCGTGTGAGGTGGGGGAGGGGTCCCTGTTCGGGCACCAAAATAATGTGGTAAATATTTGATTTACCGTCTTAATTTCTATGCAGGTAAGTACTTAATCAATAATAACTCAATCGGAAAGAAAGACGCAGAGTCCGTGGTGTTAGAGTTCTTAGGGGTTTTATTCCTTAAAAAGGAATGGTCATGACCGGATATCTGGTTCCTGCCACCACTAAGGGTGCAGGAAGGGATAGAGCAATATTTTATTGACAATACATAGCTTATATACTTGAGTTACATTATAGAAACTAATATAGTAGGCGTAACAGCTGAGAGAAACAAGATAAAACACACATGTGGTAGTGATACGTAATTAGAAGGCGTGAACTAGGCGTGAACATAGAGGTGTGTGCTAGAAACGTCACAGGTAGGTGTCATAAGTGGGTGGCAACAAAAACAGAATCTTGCAATGTCAGCAGAAATCTGAGGCCTGGATGCGCGCGCAGCCGCATGACGTGTGACTGACGTGAAGCTGAAGGGTGCAGGGGACTTGACATTTTAACTAACGGAAAGAGACAGAAGTCTGGCATGTCAGATCAACTTGTGCTTCTATCATATCTGATATCTGATGTTTAGGAACTGAGCTATCTGGACGGAAAGGTCTCTGGGGCAGAAGCTATTCTATACTGACTGTGAGTGCGTGTATAAGCGCCTAAGTGTCTGCATGGGAAGCGTGGGGCATGGTAAAAGAGGCTATGAATTACTTGCACAGAGACAGGAAGGCCAGGCCCTTCGCTCTGCAGCTGGGGGAATGTTTACTTAAACTAGTAGGCAGGAATGCATCTTTGGAGAGGGAAACAGATAACTTGAAGGTTGAATTCATTCTTGGCAGGCAGCAGGCTGAGCTAAGTGCGGTGGGCCGCGCTGAAAGTAAGGCAGAGTTCACAGGTACAGGGGCAGCCTGGGCTGAGGCTTTCAGAGTCAGAAGGCAGAAAAAAAGGCTCGATGGCAGAATTCAGGGCCTACTTTGCCAGAGCTGAAAAACGTGTAAAGTACACCACAAAAAGACGTTGGCATGGCATACTTAGGAACGGACTATTCAACCCATTCAGGGTGGGTCTGAAAGAGGACATGTCAACGTTGGACGCAAATGTATTTGCGTCTTCATAGCTGGCACAGGAGGGAAGTTACATGCACTTTAAACTCGTACATGGAGACGGTGGGGTACACGATAGGGAACATAACTTGACCAAAAATTTATATTTCCTCAACTGGACCTAGGGGAACCTCTGCAGGAGTTTAGGTGGTAGGGCCTAGGGGAGGAACCTATACCACTGGAAGTGACTGGGCCTAGGCACTGCCTTCTAAGTTGAGTGAGGGACTCTACCAAACCCACTGATCTGGCCCAGCGCTGGGGAACCCAGGGAACCACCCTCAGTGAGCCAAGGGAACCATCCTGACTCTGAACCACCAACTCAACCCCCCCTTTATTACCTACCCCCAAGAAACTGCCTAAGAAGGGCGCTGAAACCATCAAGCGCCAAGAAACACCTATCTACACCGAGGACTGACGGGGGATCATCCAGGTAACCAGCGCTTACCACCTGCACTGTGTCCCTGCGTTGCCCTGCCTGGACAGTGTCTGCCCCCAAGCTGCCCTGTGCCCTGTCCTGCCAAGTACTGTGTCCCTGTGCGGATCCTCCTGGGCGCTGATCTGACAGGGACTGCCCTCACCCCCAAAGTGCTGTGCTGGTCCCCATGTTCGTGTCAGCCTCCCAGCTGGAAGAAGCTGCTTTTGTTCCCCCGCGTTGTATTGTCTCGAAAGCGCTGTGTCCCTGGAAAGCGCTGGCCTGCCTCGTGTCTCTCGAGCGCGGTATCCCTAAAGCGCTCACCTGCTGTTGCCGCCCTTGTCACGAGTGCGGAGGCCAACCCCCACTGTGCAGGCCGCATCGCCCCCACCGAGAAGCGCTGTGGTGAGGCGAAGCGCTGTGACCGAGCTCAGGTACATCGGGACCGATGCGCTGCTGGTCCCGAGCCCACTATGGTCGGAGCGCAGAAGAGCAGGAGGTGCCGTCGAATCTCCCCATTGTGGGCCCCGAAGCCTGGGAGGGCCGCCGCGGTAGTGGGGGGTAGGCCGCGCTGGGCTGGTGAAGGTAGCGCGGGCCGCGTCACCTGACTGGTGTGCCAGCCACGTCATCGGCCGCGCCCCCTGAAAGCTGCTCCTGATTGGCTCTGGAGCCCAGGCCTGTCTCCACTGCACAGCCATTGGCGGAGGCTGCCGCACCCAACCAAACCTCGTCCCGATTGGTCCCTTGTCCGAAGGAGCTATCATGAGGCCGGGGACTGGCTCCTCAGCGCGGGACTCCCCAGCTGGCACCAGCCCCGGACGGAGTGGCGACAGGCTCATGGAGGCCCCGGACCAAAGGTAAAACCCCCTGGGGGAAGGCGGAGAGTCTGCTGGAACAGCGGGCCACTGGGAAACCTCTGGACACCAGAGAGGCAGCCCCTCCCCTTCAGGAGACTGCTACTGGGGCTGAAGGCCCCAATTAACACATGCTATTCCTGGGCCTACTGTGGAGACTGAACTGCCCCAGCCAGTCGGAGGGCTGGGAGTCGTCAGATACTAGGGGATGTTTTGAAAGCCCTACTGTTGAGCAATAAGGGTGGAAGGTTATCTGCCAGATGTACTTCAATGCCAGGACTGTTACCCTGAAATTAACTGTTTGGTGCTAAAAGCTAACCTCTGGCTAGGGGATTGTTCTTTATAACCTGCCCTGCAGAAGGGAACTGTGTTCCTGGTTAGCTATGCCCATTTCAAGCAAAGGTTGATCTATTTTGAGTCGCTGTATGCATAAGGAAGGCTTTCCATTGACAGAGGTCTTATGCAATGTTGCCTTAATGAATCCGTGAATGTTACTGTGTTTGCCTAATCCCATGAAAATGCTATGCCTGCGTAATGAAATGTTGCCTGTGTTCTAAAGGAATGGTATTACCTCTATGTCTACAATGAAATGTTGCCTGATGAGTTAATGATGAATTGAATACAATGATTTACTTACCATCCCTGAGCCAAACCTAGATATAAGCATCCTTTTTTAAAAGACTAGCTGGTGTGGTGTCAGTTTATTGCGTGTGTTTCCTGTCTCAGTGTGTGCTGCACTTCTATTTCACACCTAGCTTTCGGGTGCCTTCCCACTCACGCCAAGCTACCGTCGTGGAATTGGTGTTCAGCGGCGGGATAAGGACCTGTGGTTGTGCAGCACCCTCTAGTGAGTCAGTGTGCGCCGCAATTGGACACCTGCAAGCTTAGAAAATTGACCTCCACTGTCTAACTGAGTGCGCAGATTCCTGTTTTAACCTGTTACCTACGTCCTAGTGTTCTTGCTCCTGCCTTATACATCTCCGGCTCAAATAAGACTGAAATTTGGCCTGCAAAAGCAAGATCTAGCCAGGAACGGGGCATACATCATTTGCTTGCATAAACTTAGAAGCGCCTTTACAGATACACTAAACTCTCTGCTATGGCACAATATTCAAAGCAGGGATGCTTCTGAGCCAAGAACTTATCTTCAAGAAGCATTGGAAGCTACCAAACTCTCAGAGCTCTGGGACACGCAACTTAGCCATAGCACTTTCAAAAAACTAGTCTGGAAAAATTTCAAATCTCTCTCCTTACTGGAGGATAAGGCACTATTCTCAAAAAGAGCGCATGCAGGGATGACCCTAAACTCTTATAAATCATCAACACCACAAACATACTTCAATCAGGGTTATCCGAAAGTGACAAAAATGAACTTAAAATACAGACTAGGGATTTTGCCAAGTACAGAGCATCAACCGCTATGGCTCAGGAAAGACGGGAAAAAAAACCTGCACGCTATGCAACCTAAAGAATGGTAACATTCTTCATGTAATCTGCTCATGTGCAGAACTGCAACAAGCACGCCAACTGCTTTTTAAAGACCAATTCAAGCAAAAAGGGATCAGCAATAGAAGGCAAGCGGTGCTCGCCTGCCTGAATCCGTTAAACACCAAACTAAACTGCAGACTGGTGAAATTTCTGGCAACGGCCGAGTGAAGAGCACTAAGTCTGCCGAAACTGGGGGACAATGCTACAGACTCAGGTCGTTCAGCAAACGGACATTAGCACCTAAAGTGCACATCCAGTGCAAATGTCCGTCCAGTACCTGAGGGTCATTCTTGAGAAACACAAAAATGCTAGCGGCCAAAATAGCACATGGCCGAACAGGATGGGAACAATCCAATATGAGGACCTGTACTGCTTACCACTCAGTGTAAAAAGTGTGTTGAATAGTCTCATTGAGCTAGATCTGTGTAAACTCCCAATTTTATGATCTATTTTTATGGTTTTAAATAATGATGTTTTAAGAATTTTGTAATACGCACTGCAAAGGTTTTAATTAACTATGCATAATAAACTAAACTTCAAACTGTCTCAGTGTAAGTGTGCTGCACTGCTACTTCACACCTAGCTTTTGGGTGCCTTCCTGCTTGCGCCAAGCTACCGCCGTGGAATTAGTGACCCCAGTTCTTACAGCTCGATTTTCCTTCTGTACCCCTCGTTGCCCCATGTTCCTCTGCCCGGTTTTCCCTTCTGTTCCCCTCGCTGCCCTCGTGACTCTCTGCCCGTTTTGGCCTTCTGATTCTTAGCTGCCCCTGTATTTCTGTGCCCTTTTTTGCCTTCTGTGCCACTCGTTTTTCATTGATTTTATGCCCTTTGCCTTCTGTGCCACTCGTTTCCCCCTCGTTTTTGTGCCCTTTTTGCCTTTTGTTCCACTCGTTTTTCATTGATTTTGTGCCCTTTTCCTTCTGTGCCACTCTTTTTCAACTGATTTTTGTGCCCCTTTGCCCTATTTCTGTGCCCTTTTTGCATTTTGTTCCACTCATTTTTCCCTCGTTTTGTGCCCTTTTTTCCTTCTGTTCCCTCCATCGTCCCTCACTGTCCCCACCGATGTGTCCCCTGCTGCTCCGCTCCCCTGACTGCCCACTGCCCATTCGCCGCCCCGCCTCCCGCCTCCCAGCTGCTCCTCCCTCCCACCTCCCCTTATATGCTGGCCTCGGCGCGGCGGGCCGTCTGTACGCACCCGCGCCTGTACCACACCCAACGCCATAACCCCTGGCCCCCGCTCCCGCCACGACGACCACCGCCGCTATGATGCCAGCACACTGCATGCCCTCAACTGCCAGAAACGAGAGAAGAAATGGCACAGTGAACCAACTCCGGACAATCGCGCAGCACACAAGGACACCATCCGCAACCACCATCATCTCATCAGGGCTGCCAAGAGAACCTCGTTCAAAGACCTCCTTGACAACAACGCACACAATAGCAAGGAGCTCTTCAACATCGTGAAGGAACTCTCCAACCCCAGCTCCAACACCAACACCAACGATATTCCGCCATCACAAGCCCTGTGCGATTCCCTCTCCACCTTCTTCTACCGCAAAATAGTAGACATCCACAACAGCTTCAACACCCAGACAGACCCAACAGACAGCAACACAACAGACCCTCCGCAAACCATCGACCACAACCACCTGCTAGCCTGGGCCAATGTGAGCATTGATGACACCATCAAGACCATAAGCACAATCCACTCCGGCTCTCCGTCAGATCCCTTCCCGCACCACGTCTACAACAAAGCAAGCAGCTCCATCGCACCCCACCTGCGCAACATCATCAATCCCTCCCTCGAGACCATGACCTTCCCAGAGAGCTGGAAACATGCCGAGATCAACACCCTACTGAAAAAACTCAAGGATGACCCAAGAGACCTCAAGAACTTCCGGCCCATCTCTCTGCTCCCCTTCCCAGCCAAGGTCATGGAGAAAATCGTCCACAGACAGCTAACCCAATACCGCGAAGAACCTGGGGGCATATTACCAACAACTAGCAAGTTTTTTTTATCGCCAAGCATCGCCGGATATTATCGCAGAGATAACGTGCTATTAGCAACGTTTATCTCTAAAGCGATAAAATATCCGGCGATAGCGGCGAAATGCCTGACTATCGCTGAGAATACAGCGATATTCAGCATTAAGGCCAATAGGGTCTTAGCCATAATATCCACCTCCCATTGGATATAATAGCTAAGAACTGGTCTGAGCAGAAGTTAGCTTTTGGAGATATTCGTGCTTAGCACGAATATTTTCATTGCTGCGCCAGCGTTGATAATAGGCGATAGCGATGTTAGCGACTGTTTTTAGTCGCTAACAGGTTGGGTATGCCCACTTTGCATGTCATTAGCGATAAATATCTCCCTGAGGCTTCTTCCATGCCTTAGACCTGCCTGGGTGGAGTGTAGCCATGGCTCCCCTTTGAAGTTGGACTTTGCGGGAGTGGCGTTCCGTCCTGTAGTGTAATTCCTATATTCCCAATAGGCTCTGCGCATTGGAATAATATATCCTGTAGATTAAGTCAATAGGTCTCTATCGAATATACTAAATTTAACTGTTTGTGTGTATAGCTAACTCAGAGGTCACTGGAAACTTTCTCGAAATACACAATAAGGGATTAGTTTCTGACAACCGCATAAACATGACAACTTTGTTTCCCAAGAATAAGAATATATCTCTCAGAGTCGTGGAAACAATAGATAAGTATTTCACTTAGTCAATTGTGCATGCTTCGTTTCTACAGAGTTGCAGAGAAATAGTGAGACAGGCGTTTTCAATAAAAGGTTTATTGAACAGTCTTCTTTCTCATGCAAGATAGGTGAACTGCGACAATCGTTAGGCAAAATGCAAAGTATAATGCATACAGCGTAAACAGTAATATGAAATAATACTGTAAGAGCACTGTATGGTCTATGCCACATAAAAATACATACATAAATAACACAGGCTAAAATACTCAACTGGTGCTTCTAAATACTCCTACCCCAATATACCTAACCTAGGTCTAGTACGTGGGAAGAAGTAAGTATTGTCTTTTGCATTGGTTTAATTTTGCCGAGAATCTACCAAAGGTTTCTCTAGGATCTTATCAGCTCGATACCTTAGAATGAAGGAGGTCTGGTATCCCTGTCTCGGGCCTCGATTTCCCAACACCCCGCAAGGGGAGCCAGAAACACTGGAGCTGGATTTCTCAGCAGAGGAGGGCAGCTTCCTGATCAGGGCGTCAACTGGATCGGCTTCCTTCGGCATGTGCTGTAGCGAGCTGCGTCGGACAAGTAGGTCGTCAAACTGCTCCGAACCACAGTGATTTGCCATAGCAAGTGAAGGTATATTTATTGACGGTGTTTAGGAATGCCATAGTCTGACGTAAAGTCGGGCATATGAACGTCATGAATGAACCCCTGGGGACTAGTTGTTCATTGTAAAGTAACTGAGTTCTTAGAGAAATCAATATTCAAGCAAGGGGAAGTCCCTAACGGCTTAAGCTGGTTTTCCAAGAAATCTTTGTGACATTTGGTTAACGGATGGAAGTAGCCATGCCTGTATTTGGGTAGCATGGGCTATGCCTAAATAGGGCTTGATTTCTACGCTTATATAAGGGCAACGTGAATTGTACCTATATAAGGGCATGAGTCGGGAAAATCCATTTGGAATCTAAAATGCCATACAACAGTTCTTCCCTTATACTGGTTGAATCATCTTCCAATTGGGTACAAACTCCCAGCGGCCATTTGGTGCTCGGTGTGACTATCAGGAGTATGTGCTCCCTGTTTGTCCCAGACCTGATGGGTCACCACTGATGGGTGAGGGGTTGAGCCCCGAGGAGTTCTGGCACTGGACTGAGCCAGGGCGGACTGCACCTGGGCAGGTGGTACGTGCGATCCTCTTCCCCACTCAATGGCTTGTGGCCCTATAATATTCAATGCATTGAAAAGGACATTTAACACTAAGCAATAGACAAAACGCAAATTAAATAGTAACAACCTGTAACAAAATCCAATTGTTAGTTCAGAGTAGTATGAGTTGATTTGTAGCAGTAAACTAGCAAACGTTAAAATCTGGTCTGGAAATAATGGTTATTATTTCATCTAGCAGAGACTTACTGAACACAACATAACTTGTAGACATGCAGTATATTGCAAATATAACAGCACTACTATATCAATAAATGCATAAAAAGCACAAATCTAAAAGAGAAAGATTGACAGAAAAAAATATTATTTTCTCTAAAATGTACCCCTTTCCTAGCGCCTACAGCCTGAGGAGAGAGGGTGCACCTCATAACATGCAGAGATAAGTCAGCCGGAGTCTATCAATATCAGCTCAGAGGACAACAAATTTGCAATGCTTTGTTCAAAGAAAAAGGAGTAACCTGACAATTGTCCGCCCTCTGAGGCCAAGCACAAGCTATACTCCACTCACCAAGGTCTGTATTTTTCCTTAGTGACCAAATTACACCCTGTATCACACCCAGGGGGTAGTGAGCTCGGATTTCCTAACATCCAGCGGACTAAGCAAAAAATTTAAAAAAACACCTTTCACTTCTTTTAGACTCTGCCAGTTATAAACTCAGCAATCCCTAAGAAAAACTATTTGTATAAAAAATAAGATCAAGGTGGTAGCCCTATATGACACTCAGGGCCCATGCCAATTTTTCCAATGTATTTATTTATTTTGTTTTGGAACTCCTACGGAGGTTCACAAAAACACGCCAACAATTTATAAAAGACAAACATTACATACAATACAAAATTCCTTCCTTATACATTACTATAAAATTATATCAGACATACTGAAAAATGTGCAAATAATGCTATAATACGTAAAACAATCACATAACCGACTGATAAAAATTCTTATATCAAACATACTAAGATATGTGCAAATAATGCTATGAATACATGAAACAATTAGATAGCCACCCAATTGGTATTAAATCGTAACCAGAGTACTACTGTTGGACACTGTTGTTATAAATAGGCAAAAATGTTCTAAAAAATTGGTATATCCTAAAACAAACCATTTCATTTGGAGGGGACAAGACCAAAGAACGTGCGTCCTGAGCGGAGTGAATATTAAATCTGATAAATACTGGTTTTAAAAACACTCGCCTGGCACTTTGCAGCTTTGAACTTACAAATAGGAAAGCGCGCCCTCTGACCGCCACGTTACTGGGCCTGGATTTACTTAAAGCAGCGTCTCTCGCCAAACTGGTAGGGGATCTAAATTTCTTTAAGAACTGTTTCAAACTACATTTAGGCATTGGAGAAGCGGGAGTTAAACTAAGACCGCAAGTATCATTTGCACATAAAAAAGACCTAAAAAGCGTTGATTGTTTTTTTAGAGTGCAAAGATTACTGTTCTCAGGGCTGCCCTGAGAGTACCCGCTTCCCCCAAGAAGAGAGAGTTGCCCCACCTAAGAACTGCTGCCTGGGCTAAGATTTAGGATGAGACTAATCCAAATTTAAGGCGCAGAACATGTGGGGCAGCCAGAGAGTTCAAATTGCAAATTTGGCGCATAGTTCGTCCTTCCGCCTTATGAAACGAAAGCCAATGATTCATGTCCAACACCTCGGCAGTATATATTAACGAGGGAAGGATTTTGACTTTGAAAACAGATAAGACATGGCTAAAATGGCGTCTCGCGCAAGTTTTATAAAATCTGTTTAATGCACTTGCCTGGGAGACAGCTTTACTAACACAATGTTTAGTATGCTCCAAGTCTCGACCTGTTTTAGAAAAAGCTTTCCCTAAATATACATACAAGTCAACAAGTTCCAGTTTTTCAAAACCAAGCATCCATCTTAAACATCTCTTCTGAGCCCCTTCTTAAGGAAAAACAAAATCTTGCTTTTTGGAATATTAATTTTCAAAAAGTAAGCCTCTGCATATTTGTTTAAAACGTCCAGATGGCGTTGCAGGCCAATAGGTGTTAAATCAAATATTGCAACATCGTCTGCGTACAATAGAGACCCAATGGACATTCGACCAATTTTGAGGGCATCCCCTCTTACGCAGTTTAGAGCACCAGGGAGATCAGCGATATACAAAGAAAATAAAAGAGGTGCTAATAGACAACCCTGCTGAAGCCCATTATGCGTTCTAATTTTACAGGTTAACCCCCGCGAACCTCCCATCACAACCTGGCACCAGGTGTCAGTATGCAATTCCATAATCAGACCCAGAAGATGATTTGGAATGCCAAGGGAGACAAGTTTTCTCCACAGTGTCTGGCGGTCCACCTTGTCAAACGCCGTTGAGAAATCAATAAAGGCTGTATAAACTGGCATCCCTCGGGTGAAAACATATTTCTCCACAATTGTCTGAACAACCGCTCTATTATCTAGGGTGCCATGGTTCTTTCTAAAGCCGGCTTGTTCCGGTGGAAGGATATACTGATCATAAACCCATTGTTGTAAATGGCATAGTATGCTTTTTGCAAATAATTTGCCTGAGGTACCCAGGAAGGCAATCTGTCTAAAACTAGTCGGCACCGTTTTTGGACCATTTTTATACAGGGGACTATAATGCTCCCCTTCCAAGAAGGGGGGATTTTATTCATAAAGAAACAATATTTAAAAAGTGGCTCTAGAACATCACCCCATACTTCTGGCTCCTTTTTAATTAGTGCAATTGGGTTACCATCTGGCCCTTGTGCGGTGTAGGTTCCAGCCATCTTTATATACTTTACCAATTCCTTTCCTGGAGGGGGGCCAAATTCAATGAATTCAGCAGACGCGAGTTTAACTCCATCAGTCAACACGGGAGAAACTGGACTATTATTTCCATATAATAGAGAGATGTAATCCACCCATCCTTTTCGGGAATCGGTATTGGTGTAGCTCTCTGCCTTGAATTGCAATATTCAGCGATCAAGTGCCAGTATTTTCTTGAATCCTTGGCCCTTGCAGCTTCCTTCAGCCCTATCTACTTCGCATCAAGCTCCCTTCTTTTTTTACTGAGCGTGAGGTGTCTTCTCTCTCGCTTGAGGCGATGGATTTTCTGTTGTCGACCAAGGAGGAAATGTATGTTCTGTTTTCGAACAAGATGGTTAATTGCCTGTTTTAAGAATATCATATGGGACATATTTTGTTTATACGTGCGAGGTTCAGAAAATGTGGAGCTTATTTTACAAATCTTCTTCATTTGAGCCTCAAAGAAGGATATAATGTTGGAATGAGCGATACCTTGCTTTTCTACATAAACCGTCTTCACAATGGAGTCTACTTCAGCAATGTTTTTGCGTCCGAAAGGATCGACCATTTCCTTTGTTAAAAGTGGCCGAGCCCTGACCGGCATTCCCCGAGTCCAATGTGGGTAGGTCAAAGGCCACTGTCATACCCACTATGCTATGGTTGCTCCATATCGACGGGCTAACAAAGAAATTATCACAAGCCCCAAACATTTGGTAGGAAACAATCACATAATCTAAAAGGCTCTGAGTATGTTGAGAATGAAAGGTAAAACTGGCTGTTTTATCAGCGGGCACTCTCCCGTTTATGATAACAAGATCTAGACTTCTAACGCTATCAAGCAAAAGGAACCCCCGCTTATCTGTTTTTGCTTTATTTGGTAATAAATCTCGGGAATGTGCCACATTTCCTCTTTGTCAGTATTGGCATAAATCTCAGAGGCAGAATTTGAGTCCCCCGCTAATATCACTAGGGGGGCAATCTTCCCTAGGAGCTATATCCTGAATAAAAGAAAATAATATGGGCAAAAGATGATCAAAGTTTTTCCCAGAGGGGTAATACAAGTTTGCCACAAGGAAGGAGGTGGACGTGTCTCCCAAGCATGCCAACTTCAAGCATATACAGAGGTTTGAGGAGTGTGGGAAAACCTTCTGATTCCAATTGATGGAGTTTTTAAGCAAGATCGATACCCCCACTAGCATGTCCCCTTTCCGATTGCTTCGCATAGCACGAGTATACAAAATAGCGATCACATTCAAACTCTTTGCAAGACCACGTTTCTTGTAGACATATAATTATGGGATTCATAATTTTTAAGGAATTTAATTCTGTTTCATTGGGTCCCAGACCAGCCATATTCCAGGACAAGAGTCGCCCACCCAGGCTACCTCAATGGAGCACTCCTTACTGCATCCACATGGGTGTTATTCAGGGCTCTTGCAACCCAACTCCAATGGGCGATTTCATCATCTATGTCTGGATATCTGAGGGGCAACTTCTACGTTGGGTACAACATTTATTAAACGCCCCTCCAGTTCACGGAAACCACTATATCATTAGGATTGACCGCAGAATACTCTATTTCTGGGCCCAATACGTCTAGTACCACTGAATTAGTAGCGTTAGAAACTTTCAGATTTTGGCTTTTAGGGCCCGCAATTTGATTTTCCTCATATTCATTAACAGGTGTTACATCGAGCCCTCATTTAAAAAAAACCTCACCGTTCTTCAAAACCAGGTTGGCCGCTATCAGGGAACAAAAAGTAACCCTAGAGTACGGAACAGTGTCATGCTAGCTATCAGCTTTAGTGACTCTAGTTCCGAAAATAAAATAAGAATGAAACCTCTATTTACCGGGGTGGATTCAGTATCAAATAGCCAGATGAAATCCACCATGGGAGATAAACCGGGCTGTGCCCCACTAATATTCTTTGGGGCATCTCTCTATGGGATCCCTAAAGGAACCCTATTCGTAAAGCAGGCAACTTGTGTCCCACCATGATGTTGGATATTCGAGTATAAGACCATATTGGGAGTTGGGACCTCAATAGTTCCATCAAGCGGAAATGAGGTCCCTATGAGGGTTCTATTTGGCAAAACCTGCGATGTAATTGGGGCTTTGGGCCCTCCCTCTTGGGTACCAACCCCCCTGGAATCAATAGAGTCAGTGGTCCCAGTCCCTATGTGCAGCGAGGGGACTCAGTAACCCATGTGCATTTCCCCACCCAATGGGTCTACTAACTCCTTAGTGGAGGGCTGGATTCCTTGGAGGGACTGCAGAGACCGGGTTAAAGTAGGTACTTTGGGTCCTGAGTCCCCCAAACTCCCAGTCAATGCTGTGGGTGCTATCATAGATTCCCTTGGGTTGCCATCTGCTGGTGGAGTTTTAGGGCCTCCCTTCTCCATAATTAAATGGAAATCGCTCTGGCTTTCCAAAATCCAGGAAAAGAGCAGGTTTGACACTTTCCGTTTGGAGAATTGTCTCCTTTTTTTGTGTTTCTTTTTCATGTTTTCCCCCTTATGTTTTGATACTAGGCTAACCCTCTTGCCTACTTTCTGTCCTCCCTTCCCTGACAATGTGGGAGAGTACACCTGAGAGGTAGTCGGAGGGGTTAGCGCCTCCCCGCCCTCCCCACCTGTTTGTATTGCTTGGCAAAGGCCCTGGTTTTCTCATTTTCTCCAGTGCCCCCCAATCTACACTTTTTAAACAGGGGGAAGATTTTCAAGATGGATTTTTCCAAAGGAGGACTCAGTTCAACCTCCTCAAATTATGTACTTAAGCATAGCTCTTCTTTTTCAAGATTACATACAGGAGCCATGGGGGGCACCAGGAAGAGAGGAGTTCCTGCCAGTACAGAGACATCTCTCGACTCTCCAGAGGGAAGGTATGATACCGGCTGATATCTCTTGGCTGTTTATCCATGTGGGGGAGAATCGTGGGGATATGACTTGTGTATAAGAGAGGCATGGAAAGGCGCATTGGAGAAGATCTTACAATTGGAGTATTGACATATCTATAACAACTTATTAACTGGTTGTCTTTATGCCTATGATCAAAAGAGTCTACCAAACACCCTTTTTTGAGCTTCTATATCAATGTCCGGGAGTGTAAAGTCTTCCCTTAGCGATGGCTCTAAGCATTGTATTGCCTTCTCCACCGCGGGAACACCAAGATTGTCCTCCAGGTTGCAGTCCCCGCCTGATCCCTTTTGAAAGCCCATCCGTGGTGATAAAACAACCGGTAGACTCTCCTTCATACTGTCATTCGTTGACTGCTTTGACGGCTTTGGCCTATTTATTAAAATAATTGACTGACTCTGCTGGCTGGCAAGACGATCCGAGTCCAAAGGTGCACTGGTAGGTGCATCAAACAGTTGTTCACTGCATTCGACCTCCACTCTCTCAGTAATAAGATCCAAGGACCGAAACCCTCAGCTATATTGCACCTGCCCCCCAACAAGGCTCCCTTGGAGCACCAGTGAATCTGTGGGGGGCGATAAGGAAGAGATTAACGGTAATACGGGATGGAAGTGAAACATCTGGCCTTCTTGGGCCACAGCTGCCACCTCCGGATCCATCCGAGGCTTTTTACGAAAGAAACCAGTAATAACGAGCGATCCCGTAGTGACACTGGACTGAGCCAGGGCGGACTGCGCCTGGGCAGGTGGTACGTGCGATCCTCTTCCCCACTCAATGGCTTGTGGCCCTATAATATTCAATGCATTGAAAAGGACATTTAACACTAAGCAATAGACAAAACGCAAATTAAATAGTAACAACCTGTAACAAAATCCAATTGTTAGTTCAGAGTAGTATGAGTTGATTTGTAGCAGTAAACTAGCAAACGTTAAAATCTGGTCTGGAAATAATGGTTATTATTTCATCTAGCAGAGACTTACTGAACACAACATAACTTGTAGACATGCAGTATATTGCAAATATAACAGCACTACTATATCAATAAATGCATAAAAAGCACAAATCTAAAAGAGAAAGATTGACAGAAAAAAATATTATTTTCTCTAAAATGTACCCCTTTCCTAGCACCTACAGCCTGAGGAGAGAGGGTGCACCTCATAACATGCAGAGATAAGTCAGCCGGAGTCTATCAATATCAGCTCAGAGGACAACAAATTTGCAATGCTTTGTTCAAAGAAAAAGGAGTAACCTGACAATTGTCCGCCCTCTGAGGCCAAGCACAAG
Organism: Lissotriton vulgaris; assembly: GCF_964263255.1. Taxonomy (NCBI): domain Eukaryota; kingdom Metazoa; phylum Chordata; class Amphibia; order Caudata; family Salamandridae; genus Lissotriton; species Lissotriton vulgaris. The sequence goes on along the minus strand of NC_141694.1, from coordinate 914,872,737 downwards.
CTATACTCCACTCACCAAGGTCTGTATTTTTCCTTAGTGACCAAATTACACCCTGTATCACACCCAGGGGGTAGTGAGCTCGGATTTCCTAACATCCAGCGGACTAAGCAAAAAATTTAAAAAAACACCTTTCACTTCTTTTAGACTCTGCCAGTTATAAACTCAGCAATCCCTAAGAAAAACTATTTGTATAAAAAATAAGATCAAGGTGGTAGCCCTATATGACACTCAGGGCCCATGCCAATTTTTCCAATGTATTTATTTATTTTGTTTTGGAACTCCTACGGAGGTTCACAAAAACACGCCAACAATTTATAAAAGACAAACATTACATACAATACAAAATTCCTTCCTTATACATTACTATAAAATTATATCAGACATACTGAAAAATGTGCAAATAATGCTATAATACGTAAAACAATCACATAACCGACTGATAAAAATTCTTATATCAAACATACTAAGATATGTGCAAATAATGCTATGAATACATGAAACAATTAGATAGCCACCCAATTGGTATTAAATCGTAACCAGAGTACTACTGTTGGACACTGTTGTTATAAATAGGCAAAAATGTTCTAAAAAATTGGTATATCCTAAAACAAACCATTTCATTTGGAGGGGACAAGACCAAAGAACGTGCGTCCTGAGCGGAGTGAATATTAAATCTGATAAATACTGGTTTTAAAAACACTCGCCTGGCACTTTGCAGCTTTGAACTTACAAATAGGAAAGCGCGCCCTCTGACCGCCACGTTACTGGGCCTGGATTTACTTAAAGCAGCGTCTCTCGCCAAACTGGTAGGGGATCTAAATTTCTTTAAGAACTGTTTCAAACTACATTTAGGCATTGGAGAAGCGGGAGTTAAACTAAGACCGCAAGTATCATTTGCACATAAAAAAGACCTAAAAAGCGTTGATTGTTTTTTTAGAGTGCAAAGATTACTGTTCTCAGGGCTGCCCTGAGAGTACCCGCTTCCCCCAAGAAGAGAGAGTTGCCCCACCTAAGAACTGCTGCCTGGGCTAAGATTTAGGATGAGACTAATCCAAATTTAAGGCGCAGAACATGTGGGGCAGCCAGAGAGTTCAAATTGCAAATTTGGCGCATAGTTCGTCCTTCCGCCTTATGAAACGAAAGCCAATGATTCATGTCCAACACCTCGGCAGTATATATTAACGAGGGAAGGATTTTGACTTTGAAAACAGATAAGACATGGCTAAAATGGCGTCTCGCGCAAGTTTTATAAAATCTGTTTAATGCACTTGCCTGGGAGACAGCTTTACTAACACAATGTTTAGTATGCTCCAAGTCTCGACCTGTTTTAGAAAAAGCTTTCCCTAAATATACATACAAGTCAACAAGTTCCAGTTTTTCAAAACCAAGCATCCATCTTAAACATCTCTTCTGAGCCCCTTCTTAAGGAAAAACAAAATCTTGCTTTTTGGAATATTAATTTTCAAAAAGTAAGCCTCTGCATATTTGTTTAAAACGTCCAGATGGCGTTGCAGGCCAATAGGTGTTAAATCAAATATTGCAACATCGTCTGCGTACAATAGAGACCCAATGGACATTCGACCAATTTTGAGGGCATCCCCTCTTACGCAGTTTAGAGCACCAGGGAGATCAGCGATATACAAAGAAAATAAAAGAGGTGCTAATAGACAACCCTGCTGAAGCCCATTATGCGTTCTAATTTTACAGGTTAACCCCCGCGAACCTCCCATCACAACCTGGCACCAGGTGTCAGTATGCAATTCCATAATCAGACCCAGAAGATGATTTGGAATGCCAAGGGAGACAAGTTTTCTCCACAGTGTCTGGCGGTCCACCTTGTCAAACGCCGTTGAGAAATCAATAAAGGCTGTATAAACTGGCATCCCTCGGGTGAAAACATATTTCTCCACAATTGTCTGAACAACCGCTCTATTATCTAGGGTGCCATGGTTCTTTCTAAAGCCGGCTTGTTCCGGTGGAAGGATATACTGATCATAAACCCATTGTTGTAAATGGCATAGTATGCTTTTTGCAAATAATTTGCCTGAGGTACCCAGGAAGGCAATCTGTCTAAAACTAGTCGGCACCGTTTTTGGACCATTTTTATACAGGGGACTATAATGCTCCCCTTCCAAGAAGGGGGGATTTTATTCATAAAGAAACAATATTTAAAAAGTGGCTCTAGAACATCACCCCATACTTCTGGCTCCTTTTTAATTAGTGCAATTGGGTTACCATCTGGCCCTTGTGCGGTGTAGGTTCCAGCCATCTTTATATACTTTACCAATTCCTTTCCTGGAGGGGGGCCAAATTCAATGAATTCAGCAGACGCGAGTTTAACTCCATCAGTCAACACGGGAGAAACTGGACTATTATTTCCATATAATAGAGAGATGTAATCCACCCATCCTTTTCGGGAATCGGTATTGGTGTAGCTCTCTGCCTTGAATTGCAATATTCAGCGATCAAGTGCCAGTATTTTCTTGAATCCTTGGCCCTTGCAGCTTCCTTCAGCCCTATCTACTTCGCATCAAGCTCCCTTCTTTTTTTACTGAGCGTGAGGTGTCTTCTCTCTCGCTTGAGGCGATGGATTTTCTGTTGTCGACCAAGGAGGAAATGTATGTTCTGTTTTCGAACAAGATGGTTAATTGCCTGTTTTAAGAATATCATATGGGACATATTTTGTTTATACGTGCGAGGTTCAGAAAATGTGGAGCTTATTTTACAAATCTTCTTCATTTGAGCCTCAAAGAAGGATATAATGTTGGAATGAGCGATACCTTGCTTTTCTACATAAACCGTCTTCACAATGGAGTCTACTTCAGCAATGTTTTTGCGTCCGAAAGGATCGACCATTTCCTTTGTTAAAAGTGGCCGAGCCCTGACCGGCATTCCCCGAGTCCAATGTGGGTAGGTCAAAGGCCACTGTCATACCCACTATGCTATGGTTGCTCCATATCGACGGGCTAACAAAGAAATTATCACAAGCCCCAAACATTTGGTAGGAAACAATCACATAATCTAAAAGGCTCTGAGTATGTTGAGAATGAAAGGTAAAACTGGCTGTTTTATCAGCGGGCACTCTCCCGTTTATGATAACAAGATCTAGACTTCTAACGCTATCAAGCAAAAGGAACCCCCGCTTATCTGTTTTTGCTTTATTTGGTAATAAATCTCGGGAATGTGCCACATTTCCTCTTTGTCAGTATTGGCATAAATCTCAGAGGCAGAATTTGAGTCCCCCGCTAATATCACTAGGGGGGCAATCTTCCCTAGGAGCTATATCCTGAATAAAAGAAAATAATATGGGCAAAAGATGATCAAAGTTTTTCCCAGAGGGGTAATACAAGTTTGCCACAAGGAAGGAGGTGGACGTGTCTCCCAAGCATGCCAACTTCAAGCATATACAGAGGTTTGAGGAGTGTGGGAAAACCTTCTGATTCCAATTGATGGAGTTTTTAAGCAAGATCGATACCCCCACTAGCATGTCCCCTTTCCGATTGCTTCGCATAGCACGAGTATACAAAATAGCGATCACATTCAAACTCTTTGCAAGACCACGTTTCTTGTAGACATATAATTATGGGATTCATAATTTTTAAGGAATTTAATTCTGTTTCATTGGGTCCCAGACCAGCCATATTCCAGGACAAGAGTCGCCCACCCAGGCTACCTCAATGGAGCACTCCTTACTGCATCCACATGGGTGTTATTCAGGGCTCTTGCAACCCAACTCCAATGGGCGATTTCATCATCTATGTCTGGATATCTGAGGGGCAACTTCTACGTTGGGTACAACATTTATTAAACGCCCCTCCAGTTCACGGAAACCACTATATCATTAGGATTGACCGCAGAATACTCTATTTCTGGGCCCAATACGTCTAGTACCACTGAATTAGTAGCGTTAGAAACTTTCAGATTTTGGCTTTTAGGGCCCGCAATTTGATTTTCCTCATATTCATTAACAGGTGTTACATCGAGCCCTCATTTAAAAAAAACCTCACCGTTCTTCAAAACCAGGTTGGCCGCTATCAGGGAACAAAAAGTAACCCTAGAGTACGGAACAGTGTCATGCTAGCTATCAGCTTTAGTGACTCTAGTTCCGAAAATAAAATAAGAATGAAACCTCTATTTACCGGGGTGGATTCAGTATCAAATAGCCAGATGAAATCCACCATGGGAGATAAACCGGGCTGTGCCCCACTAATATTCTTTGGGGCATCTCTCTATGGGATCCCTAAAGGAACCCTATTCGTAAAGCAGGCAACTTGTGTCCCACCATGATGTTGGATATTCGAGTATAAGACCATATTGGGAGTTGGGACCTCAATAGTTCCATCAAGCGGAAATGAGGTCCCTATGAGGGTTCTATTTGGCAAAACCTGCGATGTAATTGGGGCTTTGGGCCCTCCCTCTTGGGTACCAACCCCCCTGGAATCAATAGAGTCAGTGGTCCCAGTCCCTATGTGCAGCGAGGGGACTCAGTAACCCATGTGCATTTCCCCACCCAATGGGTCTACTAACTCCTTAGTGGAGGGCTGGATTCCTTGGAGGGACTGCAGAGACCGGGTTAAAGTAGGTACTTTGGGTCCTGAGTCCCCCAAACTCCCAGTCAATGCTGTGGGTGCTATCATAGATTCCCTTGGGTTGCCATCTGCTGGTGGAGTTTTAGGGCCTCCCTTCTCCATAATTAAATGGAAATCGCTCTGGCTTTCCAAAATCCAGGAAAAGAGCAGGTTTGACACTTTCCGTTTGGAGAATTGTCTCCTTTTTTTGTGTTTCTTTTTCATGTTTTCCCCCTTATGTTTTGATACTAGGCTAACCCTCTTGCCTACTTTCTGTCCTCCCTTCCCTGACAATGTGGGAGAGTACACCTGAGAGGTAGTCGGAGGGGTTAGCGCCTCCCCGCCCTCCCCACCTGTTTGTATTGCTTGGCAAAGGCCCTGGTTTTCTCATTTTCTCCAGTGCCCCCCAATCTACACTTTTTAAACAGGGGGAAGATTTTCAAGATGGATTTTTCCAAAGGAGGACTCAGTTCAACCTCCTCAAATTATGTACTTAAGCATAGCTCTTCTTTTTCAAGATTACATACAGGAGCCATGGGGGGCACCAGGAAGAGAGGAGTTCCTGCCAGTACAGAGACATCTCTCGACTCTCCAGAGGGAAGGTATGATACCGGCTGATATCGCTTGGCTGTTTATCCATGTGGGGGAGAATCGTGGGGATATGACTTGTGTATAAGAGAGGCATGGAAAGGCGCATTGGAGAAGATCTTACAATTGGAGTATTGACATATCTATAACAACTTATTAACTGGTTGTCTTTATGCCTATGATCAAAAGAGTCTACCAAACACCCTTTTTTGAGCTTCTATATCAATGTCCGGGAGTGTAAAGTCTTCCCTTAGCGATGGCTCTAAGCATTGTATTGCCTTCTCCACCGCGGGAACACCAAGATTGTCCTCCAGGTTGCAGTCCCCGCCTGATCCCTTTTGAAAGCCCATCCGTGGTGATAAAACAACCGGTAGACTCTCCTTCATACTGTCATTCGTTGACTGCTTTGACGGCTTTGGCCTATTTATTAAAATAATTGACTGACTCTGCTGGCTGGCAAGACGATCCGAGTCCAAAGGTGCACTGGTAGGTGCATCAAACAGTTGTTCACTGCATTCGACCTCCACTCTCTCAGTAATAAGATCCAAGGACCGAAACCCTCAGCTATATTGCACCTGCCCCCCAACAAGGCTCCCTTGGAGCACCAGTGAATCTGTGGGGGGCGATAAGGAAGAGATTAACGGTAATACGGGATGGAAGTGAAACATCTGGCCTTCTTGGGCCACAGCTGCCACCTCCGGATCCATCCGAGGCTTTTTACGAAAGAAACCAGTAATAACGAGCGATCCCGTAGTGACACTGGACTGAGCCAGGGCGGACTGCGCCTGGGCAGGTGGTACGTGCGATCCTCTTCCCCACTCAATGGCTTGTGGCCCTATAATATTCAATGCATTGAAAAGGACATTTAACACTAAGCAATAGACAAAACGCAAATTAAATAGTAACAACCTGTAACAAAATCCAATTGTTAGTTCAGAGTAGTATGAGTTGATTTGTAGCAGTAAACTAGCAAACGTTAAAATCTGGTCTGGAAATAATGGTTATTATTTCATCTAGCAGAGACTTACTGAACACAACATAACTTGTAGACATGCAGTATATTGCAAATATAACAGCACTACTATATCAATAAATGCATAAAAAGCACAAATCTAAAAGAGAAAGATTGACAGAAAAAAATATTATTTTCTCTAAAATGTACCCCTTTCCTAGCGCCTACAGCCTGAGGAGAGAGGGTGCACCTCATAACATGCAGAGATAAGTCAGCCGGAGTCTATCAATATCAGCTCAGAGGACAACAAATTTGCAATGCTTTGTTCAAAGAAAAAGGAGTAACCTGACAATTGTCCGCCCTCTGAGGCCAAGCACAAGCTATACTCCACTCACCAAGGTCTGTATTTTTCCTTAGTGACCAAATTACACCCTGTATCACACCCAGGGGGTAGTGAGCTCGGATTTCCTAACATCCAGCGGACTAAGCAAAAAATTTAAAAAAACAACTTTCACTTCTTTTAGACTCTGCCAGTTATAAACTCAGCAATCCCTAAGAAAAACTATTTGTATAAAAAATAAGATCAAGGTGGTAGCCCTATATGACACTCAGGGCCCATGCCAATTTTTCCAATGTATTTATTTATTTTGTTTTGGAACTCCTACGGAGGTTCACAAAAACACGCCAACAATTTATAAAAGACAAACATTACATACAATACAAAATTCCTTCCTTATACATTACTATAAAATTATATCAGACATACTGAAAAATGTGCAAATAATGCTATAATACGTAAAACAATCACATAACCGACTGATAAAAATTCTTATATCAAACATACTAAGATATGTGCAAATAATGCTATGAATACATGAAACAATTAGATAGCCACCCAATTGGTATTAAATCGTAACCAGAGTACTACTGTTGGACACTGTTGTTATAAATAGGCAAAAATGTTCTAAAAAATTGGTATATCCTAAAACAAACCATTTCATTTGGAGGGGACAAGACCAAAGAACGTGCGTCCTGAGCGGAGTGAATATTAAATCTGATAAATACTGGTTTTAAAAACACTCGCCTGGCACTTTGCAGCTTTGAACTTACAAATAGGAAAGCGCGCCCTCTGACCGCCACGTTACTGGGCCTGGATTTACTTAAAGCAGCGTCTCTCGCCAAACTGGTAGGGGATCTAAATTTCTTTAAGAACTGTTTCAAACTACATTTAGGCATTGGAGAAGCGGGAGTTAAACTAAGACCGCAAGTATCATTTGCACATAAAAAAGACCTAAAAAGCGTTGATTGTTTTTTTAGAGTGCAAAGATTACTGTTCTCAGGGCTGCCCTGAGAGTACCCGCTTCCCCCAAGAAGAGAGAGTTGCCCCACCTAAGAACTGCTGCCTGGGCTAAGATTTAGGATGAGACTAATCCAAATTTAAGGCGCAGAACATGTGGGGCAGCCAGAGAGTTCAAATTGCAAATTTGGCGCATAGTTCGTCCTTCCACCTTATGAAACGAAAGCCAATGATTCATGTCCAACACCTCGGCAGTATATATTAACGAGGGAAGGATTTTGACTTTGAAAACAGATAAGACATGGCTAAAATGGCGTCTCGCGCAAGTTTTATAAAATCTGTTTAATGCACTTGCCTGGGAGACAGCTTTACTAACACAATGTTTAGTATGCTCCAAGTCTCGACCTGTTTTAGAAAAAGCTTTCCCTAAATATACATACAAGTCAACAAGTTCCAGTTTTTCAAAACCAAGCATCCATCTTAAACATCTCTTCTGAGCCCCTTCTTAAGGAAAAACAAAATCTTGCTTTTTGGAATATTAATTTTCAAAAAGTAAGCCTCTGCATATTTGTTTAAAACGTCCAGATGGCGTTGCAGGCCAATAGGTGTTAAATCAAATATTGCAACATCGTCTGCGTACAATAGAGACCCAATGGACATTCGACCAATTTTGAGGGCATCCCCTCTTACGCAGTTTAGAGCACCAGGGAGATCAGCGATATACAAAGAAAATAAAAGAGGTGCTAATAGACAACCCTGCTGAAGCCCATTATGCGTTCTAATTTTACAGGTTAACCCCCGCGAACCTCCCATCACAACCTGGCACCAGGTGTCAGTATGCAATTCCATAATCAGACCCAGAAGATGATTTGGAATGCCAAGGGAGACAAGTTTTCTCCACAGTGTCTGGCGGTCCACCTTGTCAAACGCCGTTGAGAAATCAATAAAGGCTGTATAAACTGGCATCCCTCGGGTGAAAACATATTTCTCCACAATTGTCTGAACAACCGCTCTATTATCTAGGGTGCCATGGTTCTTTCTAAAGCCGGCTTGTTCCGGTGGAAGGATATACTGATCATAAACCCATTGTTGTAAATGGCATAGTATGCGTTTTTCCAAATAATTTGCCTGAGGTACCCAGGAAGGCAATCTGTCTAAAACTAGTCGGCACCGTTTTTGGACCATTTTTATACAGGGGACTATAATGCTCCCCTTCCAAGAAGGGGGGATTTTATTCATAAAGAAACAATATTTAAAAAGTGGCTCTAGAACATCACCCCATACTTCTGGCTCCTTTTTAATTAGTGCAATTGGGTTACCATCTGGCCCTTGTGCGGTGTAGGTTCCAGCCATCTTTATATACTTTACCAATTCCTTTCCTGGAGGGGGGCCAAATTCAATGAATTCAGCAGACGCGAGTTTAACTCCATCAGTCAACACGGGAGAAACTGGACTATTATTTCCATATAATAGAGAGATGTAATCCACCCATCCTTTTCGGGAATCGGTATTGGTGTAGCTCTCTGCCTTGAATTGCAATATTCAGCGATCAAGTGCCAGTATTTTCTTGAATCCTTGGCCCTTGCAGCTTCCTTCAGCCCTATCTACTTCGCATCAAGCTCCCTTCTTTTTTTACTGAGCGTGAGGTGTCTTCTCTCTCGCTTGAGGCGATGGATTTTCTGTTGTCGACCAAGGAGGAAATGTATGTTCTGTTTTCGAACAAGATGGTTAATTGCCTGTTTTAAGAATATCATATGGGACATATTTTGTTTATACGTGCGAGGTTCAGAAAATGTGGAGCTTATTTTACAAATCTTCTTCATTTGAGCCTCAAAGAAGGATATAATGTTGGAATGAGCGATACCTTGCTTTTCTACATAAACCGTCTTCACAATGGAGTCTACTTCAGCAATGTTTTTGCGTCCGAAAGGATCGACCATTTCCTTTGTTAAAAGTGGCCGAGCCCTGACCGGCATTCCCCGAGTCCAATGTGGGTAGGTCAAAGGCCACTGTCATACCCACTATGCTATGGTTGCTCCATATCGACGGGCTAACAAAGAAATTATCACAAGCCCCAAACATTTGGTAGGAAACAATCACAAAATCTAAAAGGCTCTGAGTATGTTGAGAATGAAAGGTAAAACTGGCTGTTTTATCAGCGGGCACTCTCCCGTTTATGATAACAAGATCTAGACTTCTAACGCTATCAAGCAAAAGGAACCCCCGCTTATCTGTTTTTGCTTTATTTGGTAATAAATCTCGGGAATGTGCCACATTTCCTCTTTGTCAGTATTGGCATAAATCTCAGAGGCAGAATTTGAGTCCCCCGCTAATATCACTAGGGGGGCAATCTTCCCTAGGAGCTATATCCTGAATAAAAGAAAATAATATGGGCAAAAGATGATCAAAGTTTTTCCCAGAGGGGTAATACAAGTTTGCCACAAGGAAGGAGGTGGACGTGTCTCCCAAGCATGCCAACTTCAAGCATATACAGAGGTTTGAGGAGTGTGGGAAAACCTTCTGATTCCAATTGATGGAGTTTTAAAGCAAGATCGATACCCCCACTAGCATGTCCCCTTTCCGATTGCTTCGCATAGCACGAGTATACAAAATAGCGATCACATTCAAACTCTTTGCAAGACCACGTTTCTTGTAGACATATAATTATGGGATTCATAATTTTTAAGGAATTTAATTCTGTTTCATTGGGTCCCAGACCAGCCATATTCCAGGACAAGAGTCGCCCACCCAGGCTACCTCAATGGAGCACTCCTTACTGCATCCACATGGGTGTTATTCAGGGCTCTTGCAACCCAACTCCAATGGGCGATTTCATCATCTATGTCTGGATATCTGAGGGGCAACTTCTACGTTGGGTACAACATTTATTAAACGCCCCTCCAGTTCACGGAAACCACTATATCATTAGGATTGACCGCAGAATACTCTATTTCTGGGCCCAATACGTCTAGTACCACTGAATTAGTAGCGTTAGAAACTTTCAGATTTTGGCTTTTAGGGCCCGCAATTTGATTTTCCTCATATTCATTAACAGGTGTTACATCAAGCCCTCATTTAAAAAAAACCTCACCGTTCTTCAAAACCAGGTTGGCCGCTATCAGGGAACAAAAAGTAACCCTAGAGTACGGAACAGTGTCATGCTAGCTATCAGCTTTAGTGACTCTAGTTCCGAAAATAAAATAAGAATGAAACCTCTATTTACCGGGGTGGATTCAGTATCAAATAGCCAGATGAAATCCACCATGGGAGATAAACCGGGCTGTGCCCCACTAATATTCTTTGGGGCATCTCTCTATGGGATCCCTAAAGGAACCCTATTCGTAAAGCAGGCAACTTGTGTCCCACCATGATGTTGGATATTCGAGTATAAGACCATATTGGGAGTTGGGACCTCAATAGTTCCATCAAGCGGAAATGAGGTCCCTATGAGGGTTCTATTTGGCAAAACCTGCGATGTAATTGGGGCTTTGGGCCCTCCCTCTTGGGTACCAACCCCCCTGGAATCAATAGAGTCAGTGGTCCCAGTCCCTATGTGCAGCGAGGGGACTCAGTAACCCATGTGCATTTCCCCACCCAATGGGTCTACTAACTCCTTAGTGGAGGGCTGGATTCCTTGGAGGGACTGCAGAGACCGGGTTAAAGTAGGTACTTTGGGTCCTGAGTCCCCCAAACTCCCAGTCAATGCTGTGGGTGCTATCATAGATTCCCTTGGGTTGCCATCTGCTGGTGGAGTTTTAGGGCCTCCCTTCTCCATAATTAAATGGAAATCGCTCTGGCTTTCCAAAATCCAGGAAAAGAGCAGGTTTGACACTTTCCGTTTGGAGAATTGTCTCCTTTTTTTGTGTTTCTTTTTCATGTTTTCCCCCTTATGTTTTGATACTAGGCTAACCCTCTTGCCTACTTTCTGTCCTCCCTTCCCTGACAATGTGGGAGAGTACACCTGAGAGGTAGTCGGAGGGGTTAGCGCCTCCCCGCCCTCCCCACCTGTTTGTATTGCTTGGCAAAGGCCCTGGTTTTCTCATTTTCTCCAGTGCCCCCCAATCTACACTTTTTAAACAGGGGGAAGATTTTCAAGATGGATTTTTCCAAAGGAGGACTCAGTTCAACCTCCTCAAATTATGTACTTAAGCATAGCTCTTCTTTTTCAAGATTACATACAGGAGCCATGGGGGGCACCAGGAAGAGAGGAGTTCCTGCCAGTACAGAGACATCTCTCGACTCTCCAGAGGGAAGGTATGATACCGGCTGATATCTCTTGGCTGTTTATCCATGTGGGGGAGAATCGTGGGGATATGACTTGTGTATAAGAGAGGCATGGAAAGGCGCATTGGAGAAGATCTTACAATTGGAGTATTGACATATCTATAACAACTTATTAACTGGTTGTCTTTATGCCTATGATCAAAAGAGTCTACCAAACACCCTTTTTTGAGCTTCTATATCAATGTCCGGGAGTGTAAAGTCTTCCCTTAGCGATGGCTCTAAGCATTGTATTGCCTTCTCCACCGCGGGAACACCAAGATTGTCCTCCAGGTTGCAGTCCCCGCCTGATCCCTTTTGAAAGCCCATCCGTGGTGATAAAACAACCGGTAGACTCTCCTTCATACTGTCATTCGTTGACTGCTTTGACGGCTTTGGCCTATTTATTAAAATAATTGACTGACTCTGCTGGCTGGCAAGACGATCCGAGTCCAAAGGTGCACTGGTAGGTGCATCAAACAGTTGTTCACTGCATTCGACCTCCACTCTCTCAGTAATAAGATCCAAGGACCGAAACCCTCAGCTATATTGCACCTGCCCCCCAACAAGGCTCCCTTGGAGCACCAGTGAATCTGTGGGGGGCGATAAGGAAGAGATTAACGGTAATACGGGATGGAAGTGAAACATCTGGCCTTCTTGGGCCACAGCTGCCACCTCCGGATCCATCCGAGGCTTTTTACGAAAGAAACCAGTAATAACAGGGTGGGATTTATAGCAGAGATGTTGTAATTGTCTGGTACCGTTAATTGATCTTCTCAGTTTATGGCTGGGTGAGGAGGAGAGCACTCGCCCTGAGTGCAATTTTCTGGAAGTCATCTCGCTCCGGATATGGGGCTGAGTTAAGACTTGTCTGGTTGATTCCTGCCACCACACGATTGAACACTTGATCAAAGAAGAAAGACCAAATTTCCGGCAATAGCGGGCCCTTCACTCTCCACTCTCCTCCAGACTCCGCTCTCTACTTATAGATCCTTATAAATCCTTAATCTTCCGCCAGTTTTCTGCACCGTCAAAAAAGGGCTTACTGCTGGAGATGAATTGGCAGTTTGTTTTTGCGACTTCTGTGCTAGGCTGCAACTCCCACCGTGTGAGGAAATGACTCTCCCCCTCCAAAAGTGCTGCCAGATGAAAGCAGAAACCTCCACAATTCGGCAAAACTTGCTACTCACACCGCAGCTGCCTCAGCAAGTGGCTCTCGCAGACATGCTCCTGCTGTAATGGAAAAGGAGCTTACCTTTCCTGGCGTTTGCGAGGGCCCTGGTGTGGCTCCTGCTGCTGCGGGGGCACTAAAGCAGCTCCCGCCGCTGTAGAGAAAACACTTGTGGCTCCTGCCACCCTGCGGAAACACTGACACGGCTCCCGCTGCTGTGGAGAGACTTTTGCAGCTCCTGCTGTGCGCTGCGGGGGCACTAACGCAACTCATGCCGCTGCGGTTTGCTCTCACCTCTTTGTCCTGCCTCACCGCTGCTCACCACTAGTTCCGTGGAGCTTCTCACACCGCTGTGCCGTCTGACATGGCTGTGGTAGGCTGTAATTTATTGAAATTTCAGGACACAAAGGGCGCAAGGGGTGCATCGCCTACTCGTGCTGATGCAGCACCCACTCAGCCCCACCGTGCGCCTCGCAGCCTTGCAGCCCACTCTGCACGTTCTGCCTCTTGCCTCTGCTCCTCTGCTCCACGCAGCCTCCCCGCCTGTCTGCCTTCCGTAAACCCCAGGCGCAGCACAGTGCCTCAAGCATGGCAGGGTGCTGGGCTGGGTGCCGGGAGCAGCGAGCAGCAATTTCGGCATCCTCACGTCCTACTAAGAACCTCACAATCGGCGGTCAGCGATCAGCGCAAAAAACCCGGCACGGAATTGATGCACACCACAGGGCCCATGCACCTCTATACCACACCAAGTGGTCCAAGCGATCCCGTAGTGACACCCAAGGGCGAAGCATACATCTTTTCCATGCCCAAAGGTCCAAGTGATCCCCACTGACACTCAGGGATTAGGCGTACCTTATGTCCCCAACAGTGGTCCCAACAGCAGTTGCCATGGTCGCCCTCTCTAGCACGCTGACTAGTGAAAAGGCAAAAAATTATCTACACATGTCCTAGTTTGCCATAAACCACCTACTGGGACAGATGTAGTCTCTTACCCTTGTGATGGCGGCCTCACGACAGACCTCCACCCCACGGATTCAGCAGAACTTCTAATGAATTATGACGTCTGCTCATCGAACTTGTTTGTGCAGATGAATCTGTTCAGGCAGGGGTTATTGTCCTTTGGCAGCAGTTGGGTTTTAGAATCCAATCTCTCCTATCTGGCTCACTAAAATATTGCTTGGATATGAATTTACCTTAAAGAAATGTAAAGATAAGAGGCGTTTGGCAAAACAGGAACAAGTTGGGTTAATTAAACGCAGTGGCTGGGAGAGTCTCAACAGAATGCGTCTAAGTCACACTATATACATCTGTGAGGTACAATAAAGTAATTACAGAGTTATTTATCCATTAACAAAAATCACCTCAGTCATAAATTAACAAGTTTGGGCATCTAATAAGGACACCGATGGCTCACGACCTCGGAGAGAGCAAATGTGGGGCAGTGTTTATGTGTCCAGATGTCGGGTATGAGGAGCGTGTGATCACTACGTGTGGTGAGCATGTCATGTCCTGATTAGCTGAGTGTTCCTATCTACATGCGGCATCTAGCTTTGTGGTATTTTTGGGGAGCATGAGCCTTTGGCCAAACATGTGTTATTGGGGCCAATTTCCTCTGACCTATTTGTGGAGGCTAGTTGTTAGGATCACCCATAATATTCACCACTCTGGAAAAACCTGAAGTGCATAGGGTGGTATAGAGCCTTGAACACCTGTAATCAGGTGGCTTGGTACAAGTTGGCAAATCCCTCAGCAGAAAGGTGTCAGACACAATAGAATTTGATTGCAATTCAGCATTAAAATCTCTGCCTAATATCACATAAAAATCTTTAAAAAGATTCAAATATCCATGTTACAAGATAAACAATGCCTGGAAGAGTGTCTCTATCAGACAGCCTAAACCATTCACAGAGTCGTAAAAATGAATAAGAAAAATTTTTTACTTTCACATAATCTGGATCCTATTGTGAATGAGAGCAATTCGAACAATCGCGATCAGCTTAGAGATATGAATCATACCAGCAAGATCACCCTATGCTCTATGCCCAAAGGAGGGAATGACTGGGACAGTAAATCTCTGAGATACATCTCATGTGATGTCCTCAAGGGCCAGAGTTTCTTGCATCATGATTATATCAGATCGGGTGATGAAATAAATTCAAATAGGGTCCTGCTGTTTAGGTCCAATGCCAGCAATATTCCAGCAGACAGGTTTTAGGACAGAGGCTTATTCGGCCACCAGGGGTCATATTACACAAAGTGCCCCCAGGGCACAACAGGCATTTGAGCTTGCTTTGTGCGCCCCAGGGCATTTTGGCATTACAGAAAGGGTCGCTGATGCTTGTGCGGTCCCTTCTGTAATACTATAAGCACTGGTACACATACAGTGCCAGCGCTTTCTCAAGGGGGCATTCCCTCATTTGCATGGGGGTGAGCCCCATGCAAATGAGAGAATCCCTTTGTCTCTGTGCTGTTGCAAATTACAAATGCTGGTGCAGAGGCAAAGAAGCTCTCAGGAGGCACACTGGCAGTGCGCCACCTAAAAGGTAGTGCACTGTCAATTTGCCTCCTGAGAGAGCTCTCTGGAGGGGGGAAAGGGGGTCCTATGGACAACTCAGACATCCCCTAGCAAGGGGGTGCAGTCACACACTGCACCTGCCTGCAAGGGGATCCCTTATCCCCTTTAAAAGTGCAGGTGGGTTGTCTCCTGCACAGTGAAACAGGGAGCGGCTGCTTTAAAGTCCTGGGGGTAGCACATTCTATGTAAAAGGGCATGCTTTTCCTGTTAGCGCCCGATGCACCTGTTTTAAGGTGCACAAGAGCGCAAACAGGGAAAGTGCACCCTGTACATAATAGAGTCCCAGGGGCTCATTTATGAAGATGTCACACAGTGCAGAGCAGCAAGTCACCTTGCTGTGTTGCACTGCACTGCATGACATGGAAAGAGCAGGAATGTGCTGCATTTAAGGCAATATGGAGCATTCCTGTTCTTTCCCATGCACTGGAACCCTTGTGATTGCCTACCACCAATGCAGGCACCCTTGCACATTTCTGTTAGAGGTGAGGACAAAGGAACTAGCTGGCTTATAAGCCATTGATGAAGTTTTCTGGTACCTGATCTGCATCCTGGGTTGAAAATGTTTATCAAAAACTCATTACGGGAGGATATTGATGCCCGCAGTCAAACAATGATTCCTATCATTGCTCGATATCAAGCGACTGGCCAAACTCGGGTGCCTACAGTTGATCACTTTACAATACCCCCTCAAATGTTTATTAGCAGAACCAACCAATGTAAATGTCCTCACAAATATGATGTCTTTATATTCCCTGATGGTAAAATTCGAATTGTGGGCCAATTAATAGCACACCTTGCTCTGAGTTGGATAGTGGATTCTATTGTAGAGGGGAACAGGGGTGGAACACCTGTCATGATGGCAACATTCCAGAGGGAGATTTAGGCAAGGTTGCCAGGCTTAGGATCATCCTGCTGGGCACTTGCAACAATATCCTGCTTAGGGAAGCCATTCAGCCCCTTGGGTTCCCCATGCATACCCCTCCCTTCTCTCTGGAGCATGAGGTCCCACCGGCCAGTGTACTAAGGCTCTACACAGCCATGGGGCCTGTATCTTCTTGAGGTAAAGGTGTAGTAAGACTGGAAATGCTAACGTTGGGAATTATTGGCACTGTAGACCCTGCTTGAGTAACAAGAACTATGTAATCAGTGTTGAGGAGGGCCTCTTTGCTGGCATGTATAATAATTAACTCCAAAATGCCTTTTTCCAGGCTTCACAATCTGTCCACCAATAGGGACACACTGGCAACCACAATAGATGTAACCTTATCCCAGATCAACTCAAACGTTGTACGTCCATTTACAACAGGTTGGAATAAACCAGATATCTGAGTAACGACCATGGTGCTTTTTGTCTGAGTACCTCTGTGCTCGACTCTTAGAATTACCAACCTGCTTAGACTTCTGCTTCCTCTTTATAGATGGCCCACAATCACTGGCATGTGAAAGAACTGAATCTCTGCGGACTTCACTTGGTAGCAGATGAACTTGAGACATAGATTCACCAAATAATAGGCTGCTTGTGTCATTGGAGAATGACCAGTTACCGAGCATAATTGGTGACCTGGCTGTCCCAGTGAAAGATAGGTTATGTCTTCCCCAAAATCCGGAGACAGCAGCCACTCAGCGAGGTTTATCCCTTTGGAGATTACCCCAACAGCACAAGCCAAAATAGAATCTGTCATGGTACCATGAGGGAGTTTTCATTTGCATTGTCCATAGACCCGGGCAAATTCCGTTTCCCCATGTTCCTCCAGGCAGACTTAAACTATTGTTTAAGGCGATTAGCTGATGTCTTTCAATAGTTGACAAATATAGAGTACTCCAAAGCCACCAAATAATAAAAGTAAGTATAGTCTCACCACTTTGAGAAAGTTTGGACCTTGAACCAAGAGAAATGGTCCTGCCGACCTCTTGGCTGATGACGAGTAAATACTAGGCAGCTCCTAGCTCAGTCTTCACCCGGGCAAATGCCCTGGGTGCATCCCATGCTGTTGGGTACAAAGAGTCCTTTTATGTACCTGTTTGGCATGGTGATAGAGGCCTCGCCCCCAAAGTGTAGGGCTGTCTGGGACCTGTAGTCCTGCCTTCTTTGCTGTGAGCGTCCTGGACTCAGTGGCGGCTGCCACATACAAAAAGTGGTGGGTGGGGAGGAGGGGGCACAGGGGGGGCACAGGGGCAGGGGCAATGACGGGCTTTAAAATATTTTTTAAAAATGTTTTAAAGTTAAACTTACCTGCTGCCTTGTTTAGCCTCGATGCTGGGTCATCTGTGTCCCAGCAGACACTGGGACTACGTCACAGACTCCCTGTTTAATCCCTGCAATGCAGAGCAGCACTGGATTGGCCTGAGCAGGCAGAAAATATTCTCTGCTCAGTTCAGGGAGTCTATGGAGTTTCTCTAACCGGGCAGTTCATTATAGCCGGGTTACAGAAAACTAAGTGCTCATGTGTGTTTTGGTCAGCCTGAGAAGGCCGGATAAACACACATGTGCACCTAGAGAGTGCACATAGCACTCCTCCTTCCCCCTCCCATGCCCTGCCCCTTCCTGCACAAACTCGCTGGGCCAGCTATTTAAAAATAAAACGATAAGGAAATATCATTTTATTTTTTTGCTGCTGGCTCTGAGCCAGTGCGGCAACACTCCCTTGCCATTGCAGAGCAATAACCCCTGCTTGCACTGCGGGGTCCAAAGTATCCTTTCATGGGCCCATCCAACGCGCTGATAGAGACCCCATCTCCAAAGTACACGATTGTCTGGGGCCCGTAGTCCTGCCCCCTCACTGTGTGCATGACACAGTAAACCCTGAACCAAACTTACCTTGGTCTTCTGTCACCCTTTCATTTGCCACAAGTAAATGAAATACTACTAGTGGGCCTGCAGCACTGATTGTGCCACCCACACGAGTAGCCCTGTAAATACATCTCAGACATGCCACTACATGCACAATTTTGAACTTCCATGTTGACTTTACATGTAGGGCACACATTAGGTAGGCCCAGGGTACCGCAATGGGTAGGGTGCAGTGTATGTAAAAGGTAGGACATGTACTGATGTGTTTTACATGTCTTGATCGTGAAATACTGCCCATTTCTTTTTGATACTCTTAAAAGGCTATCCGTTCCCTAGGCTAACATTGGAGTTGCTTTGTAACATCTTACAAGTATAACTTTCCATTGGGACAAGATAGAAAAGTGGAGTTTCAGCTCTCTGACCTCAAGATTTAACAACACATCTTTTTAGAGAGATGTTTTTTAAATTGTCATTGAAAATGCTACTTTTAGAAAGTCTGCATTTTCTTATTTAACCATTCTGTGTGCCACTGCTGTTTTGTGTATTGTCTGTCTGGTTTTGGAGTGACAGGGACTGGGGGTGTGTATACAGTGTATTTTATAAACATAAGGAATCCACCCACAAGGTATATAGTGGAACCCAATTGACAATCTTACTCGTAATGTGGTTCCTACTTTGGTGGGAAGCACATTGTGTTTTTAATATACCATTCACACACCAAATGGGCCCTTGGTGTCATGCTTCATCATAGAGGTCTTTGCACCCCTCTAAGAAGCGCGGCATGCTACTAACCTGCGAATACGCGGGATCACTTGATGTGACCTGTATGTGTAGTGTGTGAGAGAGAGTGGAAGTTAGTGGTAGGGTCAGAAGTGAATACCCTGCTCCTTTTGCAAACCACTGGTTTCAGGCCCTCATTGTCACAAATCCACGGAGCAGCGGAGGGGACGTTCGGGTGAGGTATTATCCTCCCATTTAGTGCTTGATTAAAGCATAGAGTCCCCTACGTTTTGCTGATTGATGGCTCATGAGGCCTGAAACCACTGGTTTGCAAAAGGAGATCAAGATAGTATCTTGTCCAAATATTGAGCTGATTACGCTTACTTCAGATAAAACATACACATAGCATTCCCTATGTGTTGACAATATTTTTCTGTCTGATTGTGAGCAGGGTAGGGATCAGTGTACCCGTCCTGATGAAGAAGTTTCCAACTTCAAAACATGTTGACACAGACACATAGGAGGCTTTTTGTACATTAATACATTATAATCCTCCGCCTCACGTCTTTTAACACTACCAGCAAGGGGTTTATTAAAATTCTTTCTAGTCCTACCTGCCAGGTATTTGTTAACATTCACTCACTGTGTGAGGGATATTTTAAAAACACAATGTACTTCCCACCAATGTAGGAACCTTGGGGCATATTATCAAGACAGGCGATAAAATGATTGCAGTTTTAGCGGCAGAAAACGGCGGGTAAAAATGGCGATAATGGGCTTGATAATGTGCTCTATGGAATTCCAATTGAAGCCCATGTTAGATGTGAGGGACATCTAATATGGGCTCCAATTGGAATTCCATAGAGCATATTATCAAGCCTATTATTGCCGTTTTAGCTGCAATTTTCTGCCGCTAAAACAGCGATAATTTTATCGCCTGTCTTGGTAATATGCTCCCACATTACTAGTGAGATTGTCAATTGGGTTCCACTGTATACCTTGTGGGTAGATTCCTTTTTTTTTTTTTTTCATTTTTTTATTGAAAGTTCACAACAGCCAGATGTACATTAAAATCATCATTATACATAAATATATCAACGTAAAATATAGACATATATAAGTACATTTGATAATATATTAAATACGATATGAGCAGCATTAACCATTAACAATATTTGATAAAAAAGACAGGAGTAAATAACCGGGTAAAACCAATCATAAAAAGAATTAGCCATGGCATCTCTCGATATAATCTAGTCTAGAGGGCCGCGCATCTTGCCTTCCTCCAGCTAGCCACTGGTGCCCATACACGTAAACCCATTTCTCTGGATTTGATTCCTTTAAGGGCATAAAGTTCCGATTCAATATTGTGAATCCCTAACAGCCTACACATCCACATTTGGAAGGTTGGAGGCTCCACATCCTTCCAAGCAGCAGCGATTAATATCCTGAGAACAGCTGTCGAGATAAAAACCAGCGCCTCTATCTCTATGCTCAAACCTAGTTTTACATCACAACCAAATATTAAAAGTGTAGGGGATAGGTCAATTTTAACAGCTAGCAGCCCCTCTAAAAACTTTTCAATTTCATTTTTAATTGGTCCCAAGTTTATACAATTACAAAACATATGTAATACATCTGCTGGCCCATTGCCACACCTAGGACAATTATGGTCTAATCTCTTACCCCATTTGAACAGTTTAGCTGGTGTATAGTATAAGTTAAAAAGAGTCTTAAAATGCTGTGCTCTTAGATTTGATGATCTCAGAAACCTTTTGTCCATTGCCAGTGCTCTGTCGAGATCAATGTCAGGATCCTGCAGTTTAGAAGCCCAGCTCTCCTCCACCTTGATCAAATCGTCAGGGAGGCTCTCCATAAGTAACCTGTACAAATCTTTGATTCTATGACCTCCACCTTTCAGATAATCTAGTAAAGCACAGTCATTAGATATATTCAGACCCGGTCTTTTCGACTTGATGATATTAACCAGCTGCATATACTTAAATACTTGAACCCCTTGGAGTGAAAACCGTGTCCTCAGCAATTCTAGAGGCCTGCAGACATCTTTAATCATTACTTGGCCTAATGAATTAATCCCTTGTCTTTCCCAATGTTTCCATGGGCCATCATCACTTAAATGCGGAAATAAATCTGACTTCCATAATAGGGTGTGCTGATTATACTTTGGGATGTCCTGATCTTTACAAATAGATGACCATATCCCCCAAATATCTCCAATAGTCTTATAACCAGAGGCTTTAAAGAAACGTTTGTCATGTTTCCTTGACAATATCCCATGTACTTCCCCCCCCAGTGCCAGGTGGTAAATAGTAGGGATGGCTCCCTGGCTGTATCTAGCATCATCTGGGAAGAAAAGCACGGACATCCCTGTAAGGAAGCAGGCCCAATTGTAATACCTGAGATTGGGCATTCCCAACCCCCCCTTTTCTTGAGGAAGGGACATGAGCCTACTAGATCTCCTAACCTTGCCATACTGCCATACAAAATTCATGAATATAGACTCCATTTCCTTTATCAACGCATCTTCAATTTTGAAAGGGATAGACCTAAATTTATACAAAATTTTAGGAAAAATAGACATTTTAATGACATTTGCCCTTCCTATAACTGATAGATGGAGTTTGTCTATTCTCCTTAAATCCTGTTTAATTTTGATAAGTAATGGCTCAAAATTATCTTTAATAATGTCCTTTGGCTGGGCATTAATTGTAATTCCTAAATAAACAACTGAGTCCAGATATCTATTATCCGTTTTATTTATATTACCGGTGCATAATACCTGCGTCTTAGCTACATTAAGGCGGTATCCAGATAGCCTCCCAAATTCAGAAGTGATTCTAACAATTTCATTCAGGGCGCCATCAGGATCCGTGGTTAAGATAGCAACATCGTCCGCATAGGCGAGTACTTTAGTCCGAAATCCTTTGGTAACAACTGGCTTAATTTTACTATCCATTAATAGATTTATTAAAGGATCTATATACAGAGCAAAAAGAATGGGTGAGCACGGGCACCCTTGTCGCGTGCCCCTTGAAATGTAGAACTTCCCTGACTGCTCACCCATAAGATGGATCCTAGCCGTTGGGTTGACATACATAGCACAAATTGCCTGTAGGAATTTAGGGCCAAAACCTCTGTCTCTCATTACCCGCCACAAGAACCTCCACCTGACGCGGTCGAAAGCTTTTTCTGCGTCTAGAAGGGTCATAGCGGCCCTCCCGCCTTCGGCAGCTTGTATATCAAATAATGTGATGACCCTCCTTATATGATCGGTCGTACCTCTGCCTGGAATAAAACCGTGCTGCCAGGGAGAAACCAGGGTCCCAATGATCTCGGCCAGCCGTGTCGCCATGATTTTAGCATATAGTTTATTATCACTGTTTATTAATGATATAGGTCTGTATGACCCAGGACTCTCTTTCGGTTTCCCCTTCTTATGGAAGACCACAATATTTGTTTCGGTCCAGGATTCCGGGATAGCCCCGGTATTGATAACCCCGTTAAATAGATCCAATAATAAGGGTGTTATTACTTCCCTTAGACCTTTATATACTTCCAAAGGAATGGCGTCAGGTCCTGCCGCCTTGCCTGATGCTAAATCCTGTAATGCCTCGGATAATTCATCCATAGTTATACTACATTCCAATTTTTCTCTCTGGTTAGCGGTGAGTTTGGTACCCATTTCCGGCCAGTTTATACCCGGATCATCATTTTCTGACTCTTCCTTATAAAGCTCTTGGTAAAATCTCTTGAAGACATCAAGGATTTCATCTGACTTTTTATAAGTTTGATCTCCTTCCTTTATTTCAGTTATGATATTCCTTGAAGCAGCCTGCCTTATCCGCAGAGCCAGAGCCTTACCCGCACTTTCCCCTGTTTCGTACATTCCAGATCTATATGAATGATATCCAGCTGCAGCTTTTTTTGCCAATTGTATCTGGAGTTCAGCCTTGATACTATTCAGTCGCTCTAAGCTTAGATTACCCTGACACCCCTGACATACATCTTTCCTATGCTGTTCCTCTGCATCTGCCAATTTACCCAATAACCGTTCCCTCTCTATCTTGCCTTTCTTCCACATTCGCCCAACATAACTGATTGTCTCACCTCTCAGACCAGCTTTAAAACTATCCCAGACAACGTTGCGGGGAGCACTATATCTATTTGCATCAAAAAATGACTGACACCAAGTTTTCAAATGCGAGATATAATTTTTATCCATTAGAAGCTTCCTATCGAAAGTCCAGGGTCTAGCTTTTTTCCCTTGTTGACTGACAGCAAATGTTAACACAAGGGGATTATGATCCGAAATTATCTTGGGCAACCTTGCTATTTCCACATTTGGAAGATAATTAGCTGTTATCATAAAATAATCCAGTTTGGTATATTTATTAAAAGGGTGTGAAAAATATGTGAACCCTGGATTATCTCTCTTTAAACTTCCCCACACATCTATCAAACCATGGGATTTAATAACAGAGGATAACGCCTTATATACCCGTGGCTTCCGACCTGTATATACACTCCTGTATGTAAAATCTGCTGAGATATTTAAATCTCCACAGATTATTACCGGGGCTGACCAATTTGTTAACTCTTGCTCTAAATAATCCATTACTGCCGGATCATCAAGGTTAGACCCGTATATTGTACAAATTGTGAAACCTATGTTCATTTCACATATAGCCCAACGTCCAGACATATCTGACTTACATCTTTTAACCCCCCCCAATCCTGTCTTTCCAATGATTGCTACCCCTTTTATCATAGATGTTTGTGAAGAACATGATAAAATTTCATATCCCCTAAAATTCAACCAGTGTTTATTTTTCCACGGCAAATGAGTTTCTTGAAGGCAGAGAATATCGGCCCCTATTATCTTAATATACTCCTCCAACCTCCCTCTTTTTTTCCAGTTATTCAAGCCACCTATGTTAAGGCTTACTACGTTTAACTTAGACATAACCCTGCAAAAATCGTATCCATTGGTCTATCCAATCAATTATTCCCCTGAAAACTTCAAATGAATAGAATACCATTAGCATTGATGATCTAACATTTTCCACGATATACATCTTAACTGCGAGAACTTTCTTTTTTTTTGCTTTCTCCCCCCCGTGTCCCACCCTCCCACCCCGTGTCGCAACCCCCCCTGAACCCACCCCTGACCCTGACCCCCACCCTGAAGGAGTGCGCAGACTGAGTCTGTGCGTGTGATGGATGCAGCGTGCAGTGGGCTCTGAATTCAAAAATAAAAATACATATAATTAGGAAACACCCTTACCCTAAAATTTTTCAAAACCCACTAAAGTAGAAACCAATTGATTCCCCTTTTTTTTTTTTTTTTTTTTTTTTGCCTTATTTGCCTTATATATATTTTTTTTCCCTTTAAACTGTTTTAACTCCTGAAAACATACAATAACACAGCACAATCTCAAACCTTTGAAATTTATACTTTGCCCTTAGCCGCCCATATTAGCACTGTTATACCACCCTAGGGCTAGTCTAATTTAGGAGCGCTACTTAAACATAAGCCCAATCTATACTGAGTTTAAAAAGTCCCGAGCTTTGATTTCTGAGGGAAAATAAAGAGTCTTTCCCTGATGAATAACTTTAAGTTGAGCTGGATTAATGAGATACACCAGTATTTTTTTGTCCTGAAATGGCTTGATTAGCTGTCTTAATCTCCATCGCCGTTCCACAGTAGTGTGGCAAAAATCCGGCCTTACAAAGAAAGAGCCACCCTCAAAAGCCCTCTTAGAATCTGGTCTGGCTTTTTCTGCAATAGATTGGCGCAGCAAGAAGTTTCCTATGTATATCAGGATTTGTTACATCTTGCTTATTTCTTGCATTTCACTTGCATAGATTTTCCCCTTGCTTAGCCACTGCATCTGGTAGAATGTATGATGACACCTTGGAATGTTTGGTACCTGACTGCTCTGAGTAGAGGCAGTTGATGGCAGGCAGGCTGAGCGAGAGAAGAACTGCTCCTGGTGGGGTTTTTATTATTACATCTATTGATCATTTTATTGTTAACTTAATTTGGATTAATCTACAATAAATCATACCTACTTTACATACTGGATTCAAGAACTTTAATTGTTACAGGATTGCTCTGGGCTTATCATCTGCTCTAGCATTCTGCCTCATCCTGAATGGTATGCGATGTGCTCTCTGGATTTCAGTAGTCCAGTTCCACCCTGCGACATCTGGGAATGCTTTCTCGAATATTTTAACAATAAAGGCCTTAGCGTCCTGTCCTTCACATCCTTCCGGAATCCCTAAGACTCTAAGGTTGTTTCTTCTTAGTCTATTTTCTAAATCCTCCAACTTCCACTGGACGTCCTGTGCTTGTATGTCTAGGGATTCCACTTTTCTTGTTGCGGTTGCCACCTCAGCTTCAGTAGAGACGATTCTCTCTTCCAGATTTAAAACCCTATCTCCCATGTTCTCACAAGCTTTTGAAAGCTTCCTGACCACCCCTTTCATTTTCCTCATAGTAGCCTGGGCCTTGAGGCTATCAGATCTGGTCTCCTCACGATGTGCTGTGATACCCTGATGGATCGATTCCATCATTAACATCATTGAGTTCATTGAGGGTTGTGTGGTATCCTGTGGTATTGATAAGGGCGCCTGATCCTGCAGGAGGTCTGCCGCCTGGTTTAGGTTACCCTGTAGCAGAATCGTAGGGGAGTGGTCCCATGTTAGATCATCTTGACCTTTTTGAGAGTGCGATATTTTAACTGTCTGTGGTGGCTCCCCTTCTGGGTCACTTTCTGTTTCTAAATTACTGCCGTCGATGTCCGAGCTATGGAGCTCATCTTCCTCGTCATCAGCTGACCAGTCGGCCTCCTCAGTCACTGAGAAGAAACACTCGCTGGGAGTTTTCTCTTTCTCTTTTTCTTTCTCCTTCTCTTTCCCCCCATCCGTTAGGCCATTCCGGGTGACAGATTCACCTCTCTGATCTTGATCTTGACCTGAGGTTTGACCTAAGGTATGACCCTCCATGGGGCTAGCCGCTGCATTCTCTGCTAGTACACCACCTGTACCGAGAGAGTGATGCTCATCCGGGTCTGGGTCTGAGTCCGCCCGACAAACACTCACAATAATGTCGGCAGTTTGAGAAGGTTTTGTGGGTAGATTCCTTATGTTTATAAAATATGACTAGGGGAGACTGAATACACTCCCTGTGTCCCGCTAAACACTCCCTCTTTTGATTAAAGTGTATTCACCGTAGACAGCCACAATGAGGGTTGAGGTGTGTCCTGCCTTTCCTAGGTGACTCATAGCTGGGATGATTTGACCTTGGCTGCATTTAGAGTGGTTGGAGGAGTTTCACTTGCGACTGAAAAGGCACTGTCTCCTCTGCACAATGCTGTCTCCATCTCCTGTAGTGAAGCTGGGCCAGAGAGGGCAGAACTGGTTTGGACTGGGCCCAGAGACCCTTGCCACACAGAGAACAAAGAGAAAATGGAGTATAAGTATTTGTCCTTGACCCTCAGAAAATTAGATCACTTCATGACTCAAGAGGAACCTCTACCAAGGAGAAGAGCTGTAGAGCTGTAAGGAGGAGTACTGCCCCTTTGCTGTGTGTGCTTTGCTGGGTTGGCTTGAAGTGGCTGCTTCTGCGAAGGAGAGGACAAAGACTGGAACTTTGCTGTGAACTTGCTTGAAGAAGAATCTCCAAGGGCCTTTGCGTACTGCCCTCCTGTTCTGAAATCTCGGGACCGCAAAGACTGCAACTGCAACCCACTGACCAGCACCTGGATTTCTCTGTAGACTCCTGCATTAAAAAGAGCGACAATTCCAGTTTGTGGGCCCTGAGAATTGTGTGGTTGGTGTTGCAAAGCAAGAAAACCAACGTTGTCGCATACTGCAGCGCTACCAGTGATGCCGTGACCTGCACAGAGGGTGGGGGCACCGCTCGTGAAGTGTACAATGCACCACCCTGCCTGTCCCACAGCTCCAATACCCGTCAACTCCTGCCGATGTTTGCAGTTATCGGCACTCGCACAAATGCTGTCACCACAAGTACCTGCATCCCGTTATAGCAGAGCCAATAACTGACAAGAGTGACTTCACAAACTCTTCTACTTTGCATCCACTCATCAGATCCGATTCCTCACCACCAATACTGCCTACATTCCCCTGTCCTAGATTCAATGCCTTGCCTCCTTACGGACTCAACACCTCACCTCCCCCGTGGCAACCAGGGAACCAGCTTCTCCTCTGCACCAACGCCTCACCTCCATGATGCTGTGCGTAGTCCATAGACTTTGTTTCCAAAGCACTGTTGTTTGGGGTTCCAGGTGACTCCACCCACAATGCCATGCACCTCACGGTTGGTGCTGTACTTTGGATTTATGCTTGTCACAACGTTGTAATAGCCCCAGGTGGAGCTATTTGCTTCTACAAGTGTAATTTTTTAAGTAAGAGTTCTAAAAGTCATATTTTGATGCATGTTTGTCGAATTTTTTTCATTTTGTTCATTCTTTGGTTTAGATTTGATTTGAGTTTGTAAAGCGCAACAATTACCCGGAGGTGTCTCGACACTGACTATATCCATATTGATAAAGATACTCTATTTTTTTTTCTAAACTGGTGTCATGTCCATTTGTGGTGTTTTCACTGTGTTACTGTGTGTTTTGAGAACAAATACTGTACACAATGTCTTTTGGGATTAGCCTGTCCGCT
Source organism: Lissotriton vulgaris (assembly GCF_964263255.1). Lineage (NCBI taxonomy): Eukaryota > Metazoa > Chordata > Amphibia > Caudata > Salamandridae > Lissotriton > Lissotriton vulgaris. Next base: position 914,845,100 of record NC_141694.1, on the reverse strand, counting down.
CGTGCTAAGCTATCAAGGGTGTGTGTGCAATATCTTCTATCTTCTATTTGTGTTTGCCTATGCTTAGTCATTCCTTACTTGTAGTTGTTCTGTTCTAGAATGAAATGCTTGTATTCTGAAATGTTAGTTAATGTTTTGAGAATGTTATATGTGACAGTCACAGGATCGCGTCACGTGAGCGGTGAATTTCAAAATAGTCAAACGCGGCAAGCTGTTTCTTGCTGGCGTTCCTGAAGACGAGCACCGGATCGGAGCATTTCCTAAACTCATTTAAGGTCAGTTCCTGACACACACGAGCCGTTTAAGCTAACCGCTTCCACAAAGCGCTCTAACAACTCATGCTGACTGCACTTTCTCCCCATTTTTTTACAGACTCCAGGCTACTTTTTTTGCCAGGCATGTAAGTGACACGCCGATATTACATTTCCTTTCAGCTTTTTCTTTAGTTAACCTGTACCCATTCCTGCACGTTTACCACAAGCCACACCATTCCGATTTACATGTACCAATACTTTCAGCTTGTTATTCTCAAATACATGATGTAAAAAATTGTGTTTATGCATATGTTTTACTTACTGTTTTCCACGTATAGAAACTATATTAATTGGTTGCTCATATTATCATTTACAGTGTCAAATCCCTGATGAAGGGCATAGATAAATGCCCGAAATGCATTGGATATATCACAAAGACATTGCCTGAAGTAGAAATTGTTCAAAGTGATTTTTGATGAGACAAGAATGAACTTTGAAAAAATGGAATACATAATTTGCAAGAAATATAAAGAGTTGTAAACTAAACTTATTGAGTGGAAGTATTTTGTCTCCAACAAAGACAAACAATATGTGTGCCTGCTAAGGGATGAGACTAGAGACCCTCTAGCCCCACTTCTCAAACGTATATTGCAAGACGCCGTTGGGCCCTCGACGTCACCTTGCGGAGCACCATTAAACCTAACCTAACAACAGTTAACACAGTGTGCTCACCTTTTCAACAATTCAAGCTGTGCATCTACCTAATTTCATTTACTATATGTGACAGTTACTCATATAATGCTGTGTGGATAGGACGTTTCTTTACCCTTTATTACTTGAAGAATACATATATTTCATCCTTTAATCAACTTCTGATGTCTCCTGCTTCATTACGCTGGCGACGATCTGGATTGAACCCTGCCATCATTTCTTCATCATTTTCACAGATTTAATCTGTCTGGCACAGAAGAACGTCCTAACACAACCTTTTCTGTAAAGCATTAATTTTCACCAACAAAAGGTACTGTACTTTCATTTTCCTTATACGCGCTGCATTCCTTTAGCCTGCTGTCACTTTGAAGTATTATTGCGGGACGCTTCGCTTCAGCGCACCTTGTTTACTTTTAAATTAATTGGGCTTAAGCTTCAAACACAGGGGCATATTACCAAGCAATAGCGATAATTATCGCTATTGCTTGGTTAGCGAGAAAAAATGATCACCAAGCTGCGGCGATTTTTATCGCAGAAAAACCTTGGTATTACCAAAGTTTATCGCAAATGTGATAAAAATCGGAAATAATGCATGAATATCGCTGAAAAGTCCGCGATATTCAGGCATTACCGAGCTAATGCTCTTAGCCATGTTATCCACGTACCATTGGATAACATGGCTAAGAACTGCTCAGGGGCAGGTGTTAGCTTTTGGAGATATTCGCGCTTAGCGCAAATATCTCCAAAAGTTGGTAATAGGAGATAGCGATGTGAGCGACTGTTTCCAGTCACTAACATCTTGGCACGCCCACTTTGCATGTAATTAGTGATAAATATCACTGACATGCAAAGCGGGGCCCAAGATGGTCGCTATCTCCTACTAGCTGTCGCTAACTGGTGTTAGCGACAGCTAGGTAATAGGGAGATACTTTTATCTCCACTTTCTTGGCTTTTAAAGCCAATAAAGCGGAGATAAACCCCCTTGATAATATGCCCCACAGTCCCTCACGCTCCCTGTTGCCGGATCAGCATAACGTAAACATTGAGCCCCGATTTTCTGTAACACGCAAGCATCGGATCTTATTTGAAGCGTGTTAAATTTAAAGAAAACTTGGGGGCATATTACCAAGCAATAGCGATAATTATCGCTATTGCTTGGTTAGCGTGAAAATATTATCGCTGAGCTGCGGCGATTTTTATCGCAGATAAACCTTGGTATTACCAAGGTTTATCGCAAATGCGATACAAATCGGCCGCAATGCATGAATATCGCTGAAAAGTCAGCGATAGTCGTGCATTAGCGAGCTAATGCCCCGGTTACTTACCGGTAATCTTCATTACTCCGAGTATAGTCTTCCTTGCCACATGACTTACATAGTGAGCTTCAGCTCCACGACAGAACCCTCCAAAGTAAAAAAAGCCTCCCACCCCCTCCCAACATGGCCGACCAGTCACACCTGACCTCTATAAGAGGCGGGCCGGCCCAACCAACAGTCTGAACTACCAAGCAAACAATGAAGCCGATAGCCAGACAGGGAGAGGGGGAGGGAACTCATGTGGCGAGGAAGACTATACTCGGAGTAATGAAGATTACCGGTAAGTAACCGGGGCATTACCTCCTCGTTAGTCTTCCTCGCCAAATGACTTACATAGTGAGCAAATACCCAAGACAAAAAGGCTTCATTGACCACCATAAGAACAACACCACACGGTGATGCAGAGAAACCAACACAAGGTGTAATCAGTACCATGCCAAGAAAACAGGAAGTACAGCAAACCTGAATCAAGACACAAAGGAAACAAGCCATCAAGGAGCCACAGCTCCCGCACTCAGAACGGCCCCAGCGAAGTCCCCCTGGACAGAACCACCCAAGACAACTTGATAGTGTTCCATGAACATGTGGGGGGACGACCACGTCGCCGCCCGACAAATCTCCTCAGTGGAGACACCCGTGAAGGAGACCCAGGACACAGAGACACTCCTCGTGGACCGACCCTGGACCCCCGCCGGAACCACCAAACCCAGCGAAGCATAGGAAAGGACGATAGCCTGTTTAAGCCAGCGACTCAAGGTGGAAAGATAGGGCTTGTGGCCCGAATGAACCGGACCGAAAGTCACAAACAGGCTATCACACCGGGAAAGGGAAGACGTGCGCTCAAGGTAAACTAAACCTGCACGCCGGACATCCAGCAAAGTCAAGGAAGGATCCGTGTCGGGAGGGAAAGAAGGCAAAGACACCTCCCGAGCCCGGTTCACCAGGGAAGGAACCTTGGGAAGGAACCGGGGGTCATGACGGAGAAGCAACCTGTCAGGCAAAACGCGCAAGAAGGGAGGAGAGCGGAGGAACGACCCCAGCTCGCCCATTCGCCCAGCCGACACCACGGCCACCAGGAAAACCACCTGAAAGGTGAGAAACCGCAAAGCCACCGAGGCCAGGGGTCCAAAGGAAGGACCCTGAAGAGCTCGTAGAACGAGAGGCAGAACCCAAGGGGGAGACAGGCAGAGCGTCCGAGGGCGACGGAGAAAACAACTCCGGAGCAAACGAGCCACCAAGGGATCCAGCCCGTCGAAATCCGGACTGCGGAAGGCCCGCAAGGCTGCCCACAGGGCCCACAGGGAAGAAGGGGCCAAGCCCAAGGAAAACCCCTCAGCCAGGAAATCCAAGACCCGCAAGGGATCAACGGAGGCGGGGTCAGCATCCAGCAGACCGCACCAACGCGAGAAAGAAGCCCAGTGCCGGGCATAGGAAGATAAGGTGGAAGACCAGCGGGAGCCCCGCAGCATATCCACAACCCCAGAAGAACAAACCCCGAGCAAGCAGCGTCACCCGCTCAAGAGCCAGGCCTGCAGATGGAGCCGGCGCAACACCGACTCCGGGAGCGGGGGGCCCTTCAACGGAAAAGGCAGATCCGGGATCGGCCAGAAGGCCTGAACCGCCAGCTCGCAAAGGAGAGGATACCAGGGGCGGCGGACCCAGCCGGGAACCACCAGAAGCACCCCGGCCCTGTCCAAGAGAATCATGCAGAGGACCCGGGGGATCAGTGGGAACGGGGGAAAAGCGTACAGCAGACCGGAAGGCCAAGTGAACGACAGGGCAACCATCCGCCATACCCCCGGACCCGGGAGGAGAGAGCAGAACCTGGGCAGGAGGGCCGAGTCCCCGTCCGCGAACAGATCCACCAGTGGCAGACCGAAGCGAGACCCCAGGCGTTGAAACACCACCGGAGTCAGGGAGAGACAAGGCAACGAGGGAAAGACCCGACTCAGCCGATCCGCCTCCACAAAGTCGGACCCCGGGAGATAGACAGCCCGAAGAGACAGGACCGACAACTCCGCCCAAGACAACAACTCCTGAGTCATCAACCAAAGGGAGCGAGCCCAGCACCCCCCGATGGTGAACATAGCACCGCACAACCAGGTTGTCTGGCTTGACCAAGACATGTTGACCCCGTAGAGAAGGAGAAATAGACGGCAGGCCCGGAGGACTGCCTCCAACACCCGAAGGGCGAAGGAGCAGCGTGACAGTAGGAGATCCCTGAACCGACCCCGCGTCCAAGGCCGCCCCCCCAGCCGAGGAGACTGGCATCGGACGTGACCACCCTGGACGGGGATACCAAGGAGGGAAGACCCTCGGAGAGGTGAGACTCCACCAACCAGCCAATCCAACACCGAACGAAGCCGAGGGGAGACCGGGACCAGGCACTCGACCCCCGAAGGGGGACAAGACCGAGACGGGAACAGAAGGGCCTACCGCACATCATGCAGGGAGCCGAGGGAGGGGCGACCCCGGCTGACGTGAAGCCACTCCCATGAAAAAAGAAGAGGCAGAGATGTACCACACGTCCAGGCAAGGAAAACTAAGACCCCCTCCCGGCGAAGAGGACCCACCAGGCGGGCCAGGAGTACAGCCCACACCCTCGGGCCAGAAAACAAGCCCAACGGAAGTACCCGTAACTGAGAGAGGAGACCCACAATCGCCGAACCGGATAGACCATCCGGCCACTCAGTCCAACCTCCTGGACACGGAAGGAAGGAGACCAGAAAAAGCAGAAATGCTGTCGAGAGACAACTCGAATACAAAATGTGGAATGGAGGGATACAACCACACCCAAACCCCAACTGGTCGAAAACAACCCAGAAACTTCCAGAGCAGACAAAGGAAAGATCAGAAAGCCAGCGCACACGTCTATAACTCACGGTGCATGAAGTTAGAGCGTATTTCAGGCAGAAACCTCATGAAACCTGAGCCAAAACCCGGCATGAGGCTCGAACCTCCAGCGGCTCATTCACTTCCGCATGCTAGCCCAACGCAGTCTAAAATAGGGGAGCAGAGATTGAGCCCAGGATAACAAGATTCCCATTGTGCAGTTCAGCCACACGATGGGTGTATCACATGCCTGCTTCACATCAGAGTCATGCAAGCAAACGCATAGGCGCATAAAAGCAAACAGAGCCCCATACAGGAGAACCCCCAGCGCTGGACCCAAAAGCCCACATAGTGGCAAGGGCCCTACAGTAACGACCTGGGGAGACACGGGAATGTCCAAACACCCCACATCCCCGGCCGCCCCCCCCCCCTGTAAACCCCTGGTACGCTATAGCAGCACCTAACCGGCCCCACAGGACCGGTGGAAGGAAGAGGGGGGGGGATTTTGAGTTCAAGGCACCAGGGACTGCTAAAGCAGGATCCTCAACCCCAAAACCCATGGGCCAGCTAACGCCGGCCCATCTTACCTGTACAGCGCCTCTGGAGAGAATCGCACAGAACAAAAAAAACAGGCTGTTGGTTGGGCCGGCCCGCCTCTTATAGAGGTCAGGTGTGACTGGTCGGCCATGTTGGGAGGGGGTGGGAGGCTTTTTTTACTTTCGAGGGTTCTGTCGTGGAGCTGAAGCTCACTATGTAAGTCATGTGGCGAGGAAGTCTAACGAGGAGGTAATGCTCTTAGCCATATTATCCACCTCCCATTGGATAACATGGCTAAGAACTGCTCAGGGCAGGTGTTAGCTTTTGGAGATATTCGCGCTTAGCGCGAATATCTCCAAAAGTTGGTAACAGGAGATAGCAATGTTAGCGACTGTTTCCAGTCGCTAACATCTTGGCACTCCCACTTTGCATGTCATTAGTGATAAATATCACTGACATGCAAAGTGGGGCCCAAGATGGTCGCTATCTCCTACTAGCTGTCGCTAACTGGTGTTAGCGACAGCTAGGTAATAGGGAGATAATTTTATCTCTGCTTTCTTGGCTTTTAAAGCCAAAAAAGCGGAGATAAACCCCCTTGATAATATGCCCCATGCTTCTTGAAGGCTTTTAATTTTTACTCTCTGCGCACAGAGCCTAGCACGAGGGAAGCGTTGTGGAAGATTCCCCATCTTGATTAAGGCTTACTGTCTGCACGTGTGGTGAAGCGCGAGCTCTGTACAATCTAACACGAGCCCCCTAACGAAGATTCACCTGCTCTGCCTACATGAAGTGAAACGCGAGCTCTTCACTGGAGCCAAAGTGTTTTCACATACTTGTGTGGTGAAAGGACATTAGCAAAGGAAAGTTACAAACAAAAGAAGCAAGAAAGTGAACTTACTCACGTTTTAAAGCTTCACCAGAGACAATAATCTGCCTTATCGTCACTCATCATTATTATAGAGTTTCCTTTTACCATAGAGTGTATAATTCTTCTTCTCTTGGTCAACACTTCCACCCTATGGATTTTTATGGTATAACAACTGCATTTAAAGCATTTCTTTCTGTGATTTGCTCACAATTTTCATTCTACGTGCAAATTATTTTTATTATTAATATTTTTTTTCTACAACGGTGATAAACACACATTTATTTTGTGTTTATTATTTCATCAATAACAATTGTTCATTTTTAGTATGATCTTCTTCATGGACTTCTAACATGCAAAACGTCACCTCAGTACCATTCTTTTTGTCTGACCCTAGAGAACCTTCAATTAGATGGTCAAAGTGGGAGAAGGTTTTCCTAAATTATGCAAGAGTTTGTGGTGTCTCATTGAGTGCAGAAGGGAAATCTGCTCTTCCCTAGCACTGCTTGGGTTCAGAGGGACAGGACGTTTTCGAACACATACCTGAACTCAATGATGAAGAATCTAATTGTTTAAATGAGTTTGATATTTGTCTTAAGAAGTTAGATAAGCACTATCTCCCTAAAGTTAGTACTGTCTTAGAGAGGTATCCTTTTCGAAGGCGTATGCAACTTCCACAAAAGTCTCTTGAGGTATACGTCACTCATCTACGTAAACGAGCTTTGACATGTAAATTTGAAAACACTCTTGGGGAACGTATTTGTGATCAATTTATGTTGGGTTGCAACATTGAAAAGGTGAAAGATGAGTTATTGCAAAAAGACGATTCTAATTTAGATGAGATTCTTTCTATTGCTAAGCGCCTAGAACACTCTCTTGCCTGTGTTGAAGTGATTAAAAAGGAGTCTATTGCTAGTTCTAGCAATGACAAAGTACAAAGCATACTAAACAAAGTGTTCAAAAATCTAAAGACACTACAAGTACAAATTCAAAAAATGGAAATTCAAAAAATTTACAAAATTTAAAATGTTATCGTTGTGATACTGTCAGCAATTTAGCAAATGATAAATCATGTCCTGCCCTTTCTGCTAAATGTAAAAGATGTGGCAGGATTGGATATTTAGCCAAAGAGTGCAGAACGAAACTTCATAAAAAGAGTAAACGAGTGAAAGAAGTGTTTATACAGAATACTTCAGGTTCAGAATCTGATGAGCTGCACTGTGGTGTAGTCATAGTTCAATCAGTTGTAGACTCAACCAAAAAATCAAAGAATCCAATTGATGGTGTTCCGGTGAATGGGTGTACTGTCAAAATACTTTTTGATTCCGGTGCAAAAATCACGCTAGTTCCTAAAATATTTTATGATTCAAATCTGATTGGGAAGGTTAAAGTTTTCAAGCCTGATATCAGACCCTTGGCTTATGGGGGACAACCTATTAAACATTTTGGATATTTTGTGGGGAAAATAGAGTGTAAAGGAAGGATTACTGCTGGAAAAATATACCTTCCCTGCAGAGGGGATTGTATCATTAGCTGGATTCACCAAGCAGAACTGGGTATTATGCTGATTCCTGGTGCTAACCCTTGTATTGTTATGAGAGCCTCATTTACCTCCTCAGCTAATCGGATACAGGAAAATGTTGTGCACAAAAATGAGAGTACGGAAGAGTTAGTCAATGTTGCCCAAGTTCAAGACTTTCACTCTGAATTTAAAGAAGTCTTTAGTGAGAAGTTAGGAAGTTTCTCTGGCTACACCCATAAGATCATTCTCAGGGAAAACTCTATTCCTGTCTCATGTAAAGTATGAAGTATACCTCTGTCATTGAGAGACTCTATAAGAAGTGAGTTGGAGAACTCAAAAAAGAGGGTATTATAGTAGAAACTGAGGCAAGCAATTGGTTAGCTCCGGTCGTTTTGGCTCGAAAAGCTTCTGGCGATATTAGGTTATGTGTTGACCTTAGGAATCTCAATTGAGCTGTTATAGCTGACAAATACCCTCTCCCAAATATCTCTGAGATGTTTACTCAATTAGAAGGGGCTGTAGTATTTTCTGCCTTGGACCTGAGGGCAGCATATCACCAAATCAAGATAGATAGTGACTCTATTGGTTTGACTGCGTTTATTACACCTTTCGGGACCCAATCATTTACTTGTCTCCCTTTTGGTCTCAACTCAGCTGCATCAGTATTTCAGAGAGCCATGGAGGATGTATTGCAGGGGTTGACAGGTGTTAAAATATATCAAGACGACGTTCTCATACATGGTGCGTTGCAAAAGGAACATGATGAAAGACTCAGGGCTGTTTTATCCAGATTTAGATCTCGTGGTTTGACACTTCGGAAGAACAAGTGCAAGTTTAATCTTGCAGAGTTAGATTATTTAGGACACAAATTGACTAAAGGAGGTGTAAGACCTAGAGATAATTTGGTCAAAACTATTAAAAATCTTGCTGCCCCAGAATAGAGATAAATTAGTTACTTTTCTTGGAATGGCAGAGTATTACAATAAGTTAATTCCTCAGTTTGCTTCACGCACACATGCCTTAAGATCACTTTTAAGGAAAGGTGTGAAATTTGTTTGGTCTCCAAATTGTATGACTGAATTTGATGACGTTAAGAAAGCTCTTAATAGTGCACCTTCTCTGCACAGTTTTGACTCTTCTGCCTAGTCAAACTTGCTTATGGACGCTAGCTCAAAGGGTCTGGGGGCAGTACTCAAGCAAATGAGAGGTGATAAAGAAGTGACCGTTATGTATCTTTCTAGAGCTCTTGTAGGAGCTGAGAGTCAGTACTCCGTCATCGAGAGAGAGACTTTATGCATATTCTGGGCTATTAGGAAATTAAGAAAATTCCTTTGGGGAAACTCTTTTATTGTCCGCTCTGACCATAAACCTTTGAAGGATCTTTTTACAAAGAAAAGCTTAGAAGCTGTTTCGTTGAGAATTTGTAAGTTGATTGTAGCCCTGCAAGATTATGATTTTGTGGTCAACTACATACCTGGGGTTGAAAACAAAGTGTCAGACTGTCTCTCTCGTCTTGTTCAAGTAAATTCCAATGTTGTTTCGGAGAACCTGGTAGATTTGTGGGATGATGATGGGTGCAATGTATGTGAGATCATTACAGATGTTTTGAGTGAGAAAGAGTGAAGAGTGGAAAGACTCTCTCAATGAAGATACAGTCCTTATGAAAGTATCACAACTGGTGACTGAAGGTTTGAAGAGCATGAAAGGTCTTGATGAAAATGTTTGCAAGTACTGGAATGTTCGTGATGAATTATCTATCAGCTCAGGAGTCTTATGGAGGGGTACGAAACTTGTGCCTCCTACCTGCGTCAGGTCAAGAATTATCCATCAGGCTCATGAAGGACATCTTGGTATCTCAAAGACAAAAGAAAGAATTTGTATGCCAGTCAGTCAGTCAGTCAGTCAAAGTACTTTATATCGGTAACATACCATAAAAAGGCCATACATAAACAATAAGCATAACACAGTAGCAATGGATAAAACAAATAAAACCATGTATTAAAAATCACATACAAACAGTTCCTGCGAATATATTTAAAAACATCAGGTATTAAACCGAAATATCGGTATATAAAATATCTAAAATTGGATAAAAGGTGTGACACCTCCTAAGAGTAGCCCTTAGTGCGAAATATGAACTTCCAACTTTAGTATTGCACATCTCATGTACCACATAGATTGAAGAAATCTTGCTGTGGCAAAAATCAGCGGGGAAGTGTCATATTTAAGGATCCTGAAGACCGGCCTGTAATCCCTAAAGCCCCTAGCTCTACATAGCTGCAAAATCCATTTCTCCCTAGCCCTAGCGTAAGTGGCGCAGAAGAGCAGAACGTACAGATCTGTCTCACTGTAGCTCAAACACCCCGGGCAGGTACTTGCCGTTGGGGAGGCGTTCCGCCATTTGTGCATTACCGCCCTCAATGGTAATGCGCTATGTCTGAACTGGGTGTAAAGTTTCTTAGCCAAGGGGGGCTGGATATCGTCAAAAAAGGCTTCAAAGCGGGGATCAGCCTTGATGTTCAGGAAAGTGTCCGTTAGCCTACCTGTCAAGGGATTGCTTATTGTAGACTCCATGCGGTACCTCCTAAGAGCTACATTCAATAGTTTTTTAGAAAGCAAAGGGCAGGAATCTTGGGGAAACGACCACATATCTCCTCTGTCTAAGGCATGGCAGAGTTGCTTGATGTAATTCAACTAGGGTATTTTCCCCGAGGTCCCCCTCTGCAGAATGTCTCTCAGGTCATCCCTATAGCTCGAGAGCTCAGGAGTCGCCCAAAGACGCCTCCAATACAGGAGAGGATGGTTTTCTACAATCTCCTGAATTGGGACCAGGCCCAGGTCCAGCCTCAGAGGGATCAAGGGCAAGCTCACAGGGAGACGGAGCAAGCACCTAATAAAACTGTTTTCCGTGAGCATCAGAGGGACAGCTGATGCATGGCCCCAAAGCTCTACGCCATAGAGTGCGCCCCCTCTTGCCCTGGCCTTATAGATCTGAAGAGGTAGGCTCAGGAGTTTCAATGAGGTGTCATTAAAAACCTTTAAGATGCCACCCGAAGTTTGAACCAGCTTTAAGTTGGCCCTAGCCTTATGAGACCCCCAGTCCATCTTGTCATTCAATATGACCCCCAGGTACTCAAAGGTGGACAGACGGTCCAACACTATTCCATTCATATGTGGGCGAGGGCAATTGGCCGATTTATAGTTAAAGACCATAAACTTTGTTTTTGAGATGTTAATCTCCAGATTTCTCAGATGGCAAAAGGAGCAGAATGCCTCTAATGTGCGCTGTATAACCCCTGACGATTTAGACACCAGGAGAGTATCATTGGCGAACATTAGGGCTGGTATCCGTCGCCCTGCTAAGCTAGAAGAGTCCAGATCTTTTGCTCCCGTGAGATGGTCTATTAGCCCATTAAGAAAGAGGGAGAAGAGGGTAGGAGCCAAAACTCACCCCTGCCTTACTCCCCTCTCAACCGGGAAGGGGGCCGACAACTCCCCACTCCTTCCATTCCTCACCCTAGCATATGTGCCCTGGTGCAGTTGTTTAAATAGGTGGCACAAGTAAGGGCGGGCACCCATTACCAACAGTAATGCCCACAACTTGTCCCTCTGGACCAGGTCAAATGCGGACCGAAGGTCCACAAAGATCAGAAACAAACGACCCGCCCCAATAGTGACCGTCTTCCAGTAGACCAACTGTAATCTAAACAGTTGGTCTATGGTAGAAACCTTTGCTCGAAAGCCCACCTGAAGGGAGGTTAGGATATGTTGGTCATCCATCCAACTCTGCAACCTTGATAACAAAAGGCGGGCAAAGATTTTCTGGAGGACATCGATCAAACTTATGGGGCGGTAGTTAGCCGGGTTGAGGGGTAAAGCTTTTTTGTGAATGGGGATTATTTCGGCTTCCAACCAGGTTTCCGGGATCTCCAAACCCTGCAAAATGGCATTAAAATAAACACAAATGTAGGGAGCCCAAACCTTTTGTTCACTACAGTAGAGGTCGCCAGGGATCCTGTCCAGACCCGGGGCTTTTCCTAATTTCAAGCTACCAATGGCCATCCATACTTCATGGACAGAGCAAGGTGGACAGACCAGACCCGGGGCTTCCTGGAGAGCCAATTCTGTGGGGCGATTTTGCAGCGTGGCCTTCTCGTGGTGATCAATATGGCCAGATGAATACAGAGGCTTAAAATGATCTAGCTACGCGTCTTCACTCAGATTAGGTATGATGGCAGACTTCCCCTCGGCCGACCCGACTCGAACAAGGTTCCAGAATGACATGAAATCTCGGGTTCCCAATGCCACTCGGATATTGTCCCACCTGGCAGCTTACCACTCAGCCCTAGCCTCCTTAATCAAGGTTTTGTACACCTCCCTCGCCGTTCTAATGCTAGAGATGGAGCCTGATTTGACCTCCATAATCAAGCACCTCTTCGCATAGCTACAGGCTTTGTTAAACCAGTGGTCCCGCCTCGTTGGGCCACTGCTCCTGACACCCAATAAGTAGAAATAGCAGGCCAGGGAGCCGAAAAGGTTGTTATGTATATCTTGAAGGCCCTGTGAGTGGGAGGGGAGAGGTTCACAAACTGCGCCCAGAAGGTTAGAGACCTCTGTGAGAGAGCTTACAACAAGTTGATATAATCCTGCCAGCCTCTCAGGAGCCAGTACAATCCTCTCCCATCTAACTCTTCTCCCTCCTGCTGCTATAACTAGATTACAGTCAGTAGCCATTTCCTCACGACCTAAATCATTGTGACAACCAAGGGGAACAAGCAGTTCTAATGACAGTAAATTGTGATCACTGTCAAACCTTGGGATCACAGAAAAGGTTCTGAGGCAGGCCCAAAACTCTACATTCACCAATATATAATCTATGGTAGAGCTTCCCCCCGGTCTATTAAATGTACTAGTCCCTGGAACATCTGGGGCCAGTCTACCATTACAAGCCCTTAGTGAATATAGAACGACCAACTTATTAATCGCAAGGGCCAGTGGTGGTAGACGCTTTTCTAGGTACATGGTGCAGTCCGGAATGAGCCAACTTTCGTGCTCTTCCGCGGAAATAGAGGGAATTCCCGAGAGTGGTTCAAAGTGACAATTGAGGTCTGCACCAATAATTTTGTGAGCACCCGGGGGAAGAGATTTTAAAAGAGTCTCCAGTGCTTCCAAGGTTGATAGGCCCAGCTGGAGCAGATGAGGGCGCAGGTATATATTAAGCACTGCCAACACAGACCCCTTGCTGAATTTCAATATAACACAGAGAATGTCCGGGCAGTGGGAATCTACTACCTTAATCGTACATCCCAGATGGACAGCAACCCAAATACATAACCCCCGAAGGTCTACCCCTCAAGCCCTGTACTGCTGGGATATGGAAGGACGCATATCCCTCCTTGACCAGAGGGGACAGCATCCAAGTCTCTTGGAAGAGACATAAATCATAAGACTCCATCAACTCTCCCCACTCCAGATTTAGCAGCTTTCTCTCAAGTCCTGCTACATTCCAAGAGCCTATGAGCGGAAAGTGAGTTGGAGCAGGAACCGGGTGGTCCACCAGTGTTAAAGGCTCAATAGAGCAGGGTGGATTAGAATGTGAGTCGCTACCCACTTGCTCTACAGACCTAGCTAACCCCAGATTAGAACAAGCTGGGGGATTAATCAAATTTGTCCCTTCTAGATCAACTCTCTCACCTGGAGCGCCCTTCACTCTGCTAGGATTCCCCCCCACCTTCACACCCCATCTGGGGCAGAACAGATCCTACAGGGGGGGGCAGATTAATAACGGTCAATCTATATTGCTTAGGGCAGAGTATCTATTACCTATAGTGATGTTAAATTCGTGATCATAACCAGCAAGAAAGGAGCGGAATGGGTCATAACCTCCTAAAGCTAGAGGTTGTGACTAGAAATACCCCAAATGGACGGTATTAATAGAGTTCGCGTGGAAAACCCCTCCATTATGTAATACATGTTCAACAGCCCTTGGATCCCGGAAATTCCCAATCACACAGTCACCACCAATGTCCTTAGGTCTCGTCCCCAACCAACTTACTCTACGAGCAAACATAATTTCCCCCTGCCCAGCACCCATTAGAGGTCTATGCCTGCTTAACCAGAAGATAACTTTGTTCTTCAATTCCGGGAAAGATTCCCTTGTATCGCCTGGGACGGCAGGGACGCCTGTGAGCACCACAACATAGGATGAGGCTTCCGGCAGGAGCTGGGGTAGGGGAGTATATTTGGTAGAGCCCAACATGTTGTTATTTCCTAGTGGGCACTGTAAGAGCCCGGTTGGTTTTGGCAGCCCTGGTGGGTCCGGTACTTTACATCCCAGGACAGGTGGGGGCGCAGCGGGGCGACCAATGGGACATTGGCCATTAGTAGTTAATGTGGGGATCGTGATCTTAGGAGGGATCAGTGCGGAGGTGGGGGGATTAGGGCAAAGGCTATTGGCTGGAGGCTGGTCCTTCGCAGCCACGTTAGTAGGTCCTTTAGCCGATGCCGAAATAGTATTCCCCAATACAGTGGCTGTCTGTGCTTTCCCTGAGCCTTTACTATTTATCAGAGAGACCAGCCTGTCAATCTTGGAGGACAAAGATTTAAAATGGGTATTAATGAGCAGTTCCATATGGGCCTGGAAATCGAACAAAAGATCAGTAGCCCAGAGAGGGGGACCAGAGAAAGCACGAGGACCAGGATTGGGGACTGGTACTGGTGCCTTAGAAGGTTTCCCCTTTTTCTTAGCTTTTTTGGGTCTAGCACCACGCACGTGCTCCTGGGGTGGGGCCCGGGCGGGTGAAGGGGAAGGTCGGGATTGCGCGCTCTCAATTATAAAATCTGAGTCAGACACAATCTGAGCACCAGGTAGGTCTGAGAATGAGAGCATAAGGGAGGTCATAACATCTGTAGGAAAGGTTGTGGCTACGGAGCAGTCTTCCAGAAGAGTGGAGGGGGGCATACCAGGAGTAATCGAAAGACGCCTTTCTGTATTTTCTATAGCGTTTGCCACAACCCCTATTGTTTTTTTGGAGCATTTTATCAATAGCCGTAAGGCTAGGTAGGGGTTGCGTAGAAGCCGCTAATAGCCTAGTCGTGGGAGGGTGGGCAGCCGGCTTATCTCCCTTGCCCATGGTGCTGCTCACTGCCACTTAGGGCAAAATGGGGTGTGAAATAAAATACCTAAAATACAGAGTTACACCAAGAGCAGGAACCCATTACACTATAGCAATATAACAAGAGTGGCCCAGTAAAAATATTTAAACAACAAGAAGTGTTGTTAGTCACTTCGACTGCATATATGAAATAACATTAAAATGAGGTACCGCTCTATGGTTCACCCAAGATGTCTTTTGCGGGAAAATTTAGAGGGTTGGCCCAGCCTGGCCTCTGTCGGCCCCGGACGGCCACAGACGGCCCGCCCTTTGCCCGGGCTTCTCCGGGGGCTCTCCCGTGCAGGGGTAAACCAGATCCTAATTATACGGCGTCCTGTGGGCAGGGTTGGCAAGGTAGGCAGGACCAGGTTTTATCGGTCTGGCAGGGACTCCTGGGAGAATGAGTCCCTGCTTGCGCCTATCACAGCCCACACAATGGTGCAGTTCTCCTCACAGTCCATGTCTCCTGCGGTCCAAGTGAGGTGATGCTCCCGCTTGCTCCAAGGAACAAAGCGGCACCCGCGAGTTGTGGCGTTGGTCCGCTAATTGGAGTTCAATGGCAATGCTCCGTTCCCGACAATCAAACAAGGTAGTAACCCGCTGGTAGGGGAAAGCAGGCTGATTAAATCCATACAGCGTCCTGTGGGCAGGGCTGGCAAGGAAGGCGGGACCAGGTGTTATCGGTCTGGCAGGGACTCCTGGGAGAATGAGTCCCTGCTTGAGCCTATCACAGCCCACACAATGGTGCAGTTCTCCCCACAGTCCACCTCTCCTGCGGTCCAAGTGAGGTGATGCTCCCGCTGGCTCCAAGGAATGAAGCGGCACCGGCGAAGCGGGTACGGCGAGTTGTTGCGTTGGGCCGCTAATTGGAGTTCCATGGCAATGCTCCGCTCCCGGCAATCAAACAATTTGTATGCACTTTTGGTGGCCAGGTATTGATCTGCAAGTTGAACGGGTGGTGAGAGATTGTGCAGCATATAACACATGTGACAAACCTTTGATGATGAGAGTTCAACCAATGGTTATACGAGAAACACCCTCCAAGTTTTGGGAAGAGATTGCACTTGATATTCCTGGTCCTATTTCTGGTTCCTCAACTCAATACTTTGTGTTGGTTTTAATTGACATGTTTTCTAGATGGCCGGAAATAAAAGTTGTAAGGAGCATTGAGACAAAAGATGTTATTGGTTTTCTAGAAGAAATCTTTTCAAGAGGTCTTCCTGACTCCTTATTGACCGATAATGAAGTCCAGTTCGTCTAAAAAAAATGGAAGAGTACTTAACTAAAAATGGGATAAAACACAAGCGATGTTCTCTCTATCATCCCGAAACCAACAGGATGGTAGAAAGGTTCAACCGTGTACTCAAAGAGACCATACAGTTGGCTAAAGCTCACGGAAAGGACTGGAAATTAGAAATTGCTGAACGTGTAAAAATCTATCGACTCACTCCTCACCCCACCACAAATAAGGTGCCTTTTGTGCTGTTTAGAGGTCGCACTCCCAATACTCATCTTTTTCAGTCTTGGATGAGATAAAATACTATTGCTTCCAAATCTGAGAGTGCTTCTAGAACTAACATTTGTGAAGATCATGATAATTCACAGAAGTCAAAATGTATAAGGAGGAAAAGTTACTTTGACAATAGACATGTTGTTTCAAACACTCATGTAGAGGTGGGTGACAGAGTAAAGGTTTGCTTGCCCCAGAAATATGGAGGTTTATCGAAATTTTCTTCTTCGTTCCTTGTTAAAAAATGCTTTGATAATGCAGTCAAACTAAGTGATGGTCGCATATGGAATTTAAACAGAATTGCTGTTTTAAAAGAAAATGTCTCTGTTGTACCAAATGTACACAACAAAACTCATTCAAAGGAAAGAATGTTGTGGAGGAGTAGTCGTATTAAGAAAATTCCTATGTCCCTTCATACTTTTGTTTTAAAGTAATTGTGTAAAGGGGAAAAGTGTGTAATATCTTCTATCGTCGATTTATGTTTGCCTATGCTTAGTTATTCCTTACTTGTAGTTGTTCTGTTCTAGAATGAAATGTTTGTGTTCTGAAATGTTAAGTAATGCCTTGAGAATGTTATATGTGACAGTTACTCATATAATGCTGTGTGGATAGGACGTTTCATTACCCTTTATTACTTGAAGAATAAATATATTTCATCCTTTAATCAACTTCTGATATCTCCTGCTTCATTACAGTGTGCAGGGTCATCTGAAGTGTTTAACTCCCTGCATTTTCTAATGCTGATGATTTGATCTTTTCTGGGCCTCATTTTGGCTGGTTGAGCCTGAGACTGTACCTGTTGGATTTCACCCAGCTTGACCCACACCACGGAAGCGAGGATGGCCCCAATCCTCTACCCCTACTCGGATCGCCACACGCCCATAAGTATCACAGCGTGACCGCGAACCGAACAAAGGGAGAAGGTAGGAAAAACAAAAAGAAAGAGAAACGCCAAGGCTCTTTCTATGTACAGCTAGGCAGACCCAGTTCGTGCTTACATGTATAGGTCTTCTACCCTGCAGCAAAACAAGAAAAGAAAGAGAAGACAGAAAGTTACATTAATTCCCAGTGTCCTGTTACCTGAATCCTCATACACCATTAAACTGCCCAACACACCCCCAATTCCTCTCCTTACCAATGTGTCATAGAAGAATCTTCAGAAGGGAGCCTTGAAGATGAATAGTCCAAACAAAAAATGAATTCAACCGACTCCCTGTTGCACAGCGTTTCATTTAATGAGGGGAAAAAGTCATGCCTCTGACAAAAAACCCCTTGTAAGGCTATTGGCAGCGAAAACGCTGTATCTGCATTGCGTTTTTGCCTATTGTGGCCACAATCTAAAGCGCGTTCATAAAAAACGCACGGAACACGACTGCTGAAGAAAAATAGTCCAAACCATTCACATAACGATGTGAATCGGATAACCCTAACCCGGAAATCGGCGTTGCCGATGGTCTCCCAATTACGTGAATTATATCGCTCAAAAGAAAACAAAAAGATTAGTCCCAATCACGGTCTGCACGCCAAAGATCAGGATCACACCGTATCTCCGAGGAAGAATCACGGACTGACAAGCGTCCGAGGTGCGCCGGTTCCAGAAGGCAGAACGAAGCCTCGTTCTGCTCGGCAGCGTCCCAGTGTCGATACTCCGAACGCGGAGGACGTATCCTTAAAGCAGCAAACGCTAACTCGCATAAACTCGATCTGGCTCGTTGAAGACAACCCAACCAGGCTAGAAACCAAGCGCCGGGCACTGGCGCTGGAACTCAGATAAGGAAGGAGGAAAAAAGGGGCAGAGGCTACCAGAGAAAACCAAGAAACAGAAAGAGGACACCGGGAAAACCCTGCACACCCAAAGGAAGGAAGGAAACCGACTAATTCCTAACAGTACCTCCCCTCAAAGGCCTCCCAACAGGACGGGGTTTAGCAGGATGACGGAGATGAAACAATCTGATCAGGCGTGGAGCATGCACCCCTGTAGCTGGTTCCCATGTACGCTCCTCAGGAGGATACCCTTTCCAATCTATTAAGTACATCAACTTCCCCCTTCTCCTCCTTGAATCAAGGATAGCATTCACCTCGAATTCCTCCTCTCCATCTACCAACACTGAAGGAGGAGGGGGCAGAGTCTGATCAGTGTCTTTGTATGGCTTTAACAAGGAAGTGTGAAAAACTGGATGAATGCGATATTCATCTGGCAACTCTAATCTCATGGCCACAGGGTTTATCACCCGAGCTATAGGAAAAGGACCCACAAATCGTGGTTGCAGTTTCCTAGAGCCTTCCAATCTCAAGTTCTTTGTAGATAACCAAACCCGATCACCAACTACGTAAGAGGGGGCCGGTACTCTATGTTTGTCAGCCTGCTTTTTCATATCTTCCTTTGCTTTAACCAAATGCTCCTGAGCTATACCCCAAATCCTGCCCAAAGCTATTCCCAATGAGTCAACCGCTGGCACATTACCCGAAGGTTGAATAGGGATGGCCTTAGGATGAAATCCCATGGAGCAGAAAAAGGGGGACGTACCAACTGCAGAGTGAATGCTGTTATTATATGCGAATTCCGCAAGAGGGAGGGCTAACACCCAATTACAGGTCAAGGAAGTCAATAAACACCTCAGATACTGTTCCATCGTTTGGTTGACCCTCTCAATCTGACCATCGGACTGAGGATGATAAGCAGAAGACAGACAGATTTTCATTTGTAAAGCCTCACATAACTCAGTCCAGAAATGGGACACAAACTGAGCCCCCTATCAGACACAATGGCAGATGGTAACCCGTGCAGTCTCACTATAGAAGACACGAAGATGAAAGCCATTTCCTTCGCCGTAGGTAATTTAGCTAAAGGGATAAAGTGGGCCATTTTAGTAAAGGAATCAACCACGACAAGAACCACCGTACAACCGGATTCCAAAGGTAAATCCGTAACAAAGTCCATACTAATCGTATGCCATGGCACAGGAGGTACAGGTAAAGGTTGTAACAGGCCGGACGGACTGGAATGGGATGGTTTACTCACAGCACATACGGGGCAAGACGCTACAAACTGTTGAACATCCAGTGTTAATGACTCCCACCAAAACCAACGTAAACAAAATTCCCTGGTCTTATTTATTCCCGGATGTCCGACTAAGGCCGATGAATGACACCATTTCAGCACTGAGTCTCTTAAGGCTGGAGGGATGAACAATTGATTTTCATGATACAACAACCCGTCTCTCATGGAAAAGATAGGCTGGGAAACCCAAGGAGTCAGATCTACACCCCTCAACTGGTCTTTCACTGAAGTCAAAAAGCCATCCAGAGAAACACTGCCAACAATCTTCTCGGGTGAAATAAAACTCCCCATATCCTTGTCTGTCCCCCACTCGTTTGGTTTCACATGTATGCGGGACAAGGCATCCGATTTCAATTGCTGGGCGGCTGGCCTATAGGTAATAATGAAATCGTATTTGTTGAAGAACGAAACCCACCTCATCTGCCTAGGGGTCAAAGCACGAGCGGACCTAAAGAATTCAAGATTCTTATGGTCCGTAAAGATGGTAATGGAGTGGCGAGCCCCCCACAAATGATGTCTCCACTCTTCAAAGGATAACTTTATGGCCAACAATTCCCGTTCAGCCACTGTATAGTTTCTTTCAGCTGGTAACAAAGTTTTAGAAAAGAAAGCAATAGGATGCATGAACCCAGTTTCTGCATCTCTCTGAGACAAGACTCCCCCCACCGCCCCGAGAGAAGCATCCGCTTCAACAAAAAAGGGTAACGCAGGGTCTGGATGAACAAGAACAGGGGCTGAGGTGAAACGTTTGATCAATTGATCTAATGACATTTGCGCCAAATAGAACCACACAAAAGGAACTCCTTTTCTCAATAAAACAGTCATGGGGGCAACGATCTCCGAGAAATGGGAGGTAAATCGCCGATAGAAGTTAGCGAATCCAAGCAACACCTGCACCTCCTTCACGCATTTCCGAGGTGGCCAAGAAGTTATTGCCTCGATCTTGCATGGATCCATCCTGATGCCCTCAGCAGAAACAAGGAACCCCAAAAACTCTACTCTGTCAGTATGGAAACTGCATTTTTCCGGCCTCACGAACAACTGATGGTCTTTCAAGGTCTGTAAGACTTGGCGAACGTGTGTTTCATGGTCCGCCACATTGTTTGAAAATATTAGGATATCGTCTATATAGACGATCACGCTCAAATCCAGATATTCCCTTAGTACCTCGTTGATGAAGAACTGAAAGGCAGCCGGAGCATTACACAATCCGAAGGGCATAACACAATACTCATACAAACCAAACTTAGTCTGGAAGGCAGTTTTCCATTCATCGCCTTCACGGACTCGTATGAGATGATATGCCCCTCGGAGATCTAGTTTAGTAAAAACCGTTGCATGCCTCAGTTGATCAAGCTACACTGGTATCAAGGGAAGAGGATACTTGTTCTTAATAGTACCCTTATTGAGCGCCCTATAGTCTACACAGGCGCGGAGGCCACCTTCACGTTTGGGTATGAAAAAGATAGCAGAGGAGGCAGGTGAGGAAGAAGGACGAATAAACCCTTTAGCCAACATCTCGTCTATGTACTCCTTCAAATTCAATTCTTCTGGTCCAGATAAAGCATAGATACGACAACATGGTAGAGTAGCCCCGGGAGCCAAATCAATTCTACAATCGAAGGAACGGTGGGGAGGCAAGTCCCTCGCTCGGCCTTTGTCGAACACATCAGCAAACTCTACATATGCCTCTGGTATCTTTTGCACGTCACACCTTAGCCCATCACCTACTGCACAGGTCAACGGCGTAACCCCATCCGTAGCTACCTTATAACAACTCTTCAAACAATAGACTGAATCAAGAGTCACGGTTCTTCGAAACCAATCAATCCTAGGATTGTGGGATTGCAACCAAGGTACCCCCAAGACAATACCAAAAGAAGGAGCATCAATTAAATCAAACCCGAGATATTCGGAATGTCCATTATCACAAATCACACACAAGGGTTCTGTCTGTTTAGTAATAGTACCAGAAGACAACTCAGTTCCATCTATAGCCCTCACGGGTTCAGGTTGATCCTTCATGATCCAGGGCACCTTCAATTGTTCGGCTAACTTGATATCCATGAAATTACCCGTGGCACCCGAGTCCAACAAAGCCGATACAGGAGCCCTATGGCTGTTAGTTATAACCAAACAAACGGTGATCATGAAATGTTTAGGGACCCTCTTAACTATACCCAAAATCTGATATGATGGATTAAGTTTGTTTTCTACTGCCGAAGTCTCAGGTGGCTGCACACAAGCTACCACTTTTTTAGAGGAAATGGAAGATGGTTTAACAGAACAGTCTCTGGCATAATGACCTCCTTGCCAACAATAAAGACACAAATTCTGAGATCGTCTTCTGCTTTTCTCTTCGGCTGACAGGGGACCCCTCACTCCACCTATTTCCATAGGTTCCGGAGCTGTTCGGCCTTCGCCTGCACTCTTGGCTTCACTTCTAACAGGAACCACTTGGGATACCTGAAAGCGATTTTTCTCCCCCCTCCTTTCCAATAGTCTATGATTCAATTTTACTACTAGATCGATGAATTCGACACAGTCCTCAGGGGGGTTAACTACCTGTGAAACAACGTCTTTCAAGTCTTCAGACAGCCCCTGATAGAACAAAGAGGTTCTCTTATCAGCGGGCCAATGGGTTTCTGACACTAAACGATTGAACGAGGACACATAGGTCAGTAAATCTTGTTTCCCTTGTCTCAATTTTAATAACTCAGCATCACTGGCTTGCATAAAGGCATGTTTTGCGAAAAGACAACTCATCTGCTCTTTAAATGCCCCATAGTTATACAACACAGGGTCATCATTGTCCACTAACGGAACCGCCCAAGAAGCAGCAGTTCCGGCCAAATAAGATATGACAAAAGCCACCTTAGAAGAGTCGTTAGGAAAGGAAGCGGGACGACACATAAAGTGGAGATGACATTGGTTCATGAACACACTGTATTTACTAGAATCTCCTGTAAACCTTTCTGGGACTGCCAACGGAACAGGGGTCGGGGTAGTGACATTAACAGTGAAAGGGGATTACTTGTGCTTGTGCTTGTATTCCTGTCAAAATGGAATGTGGCAGGCTGGACTAAAGGTGGTTTACCCATCCCCCAGACTGGATCCTTAGCCTTTCCTGCACTCATTTCCTGCCGCAGCCCTTGGTTCTCATGTTGTAACTCTTGAACTTTAATCTGGAGAGCATTAACAGCCCCCATTAGTTCTTGCATCGTAGGGGCCCTCTCCTCCACACTATTCCCATCCTCATCCATTCTCGCTCGGGTGGTGTAAAGTTCTTGGGCTTGGTTTTCTGTTGGATTTCACCCAGCTTGACCCACACCACGGAAGCGAGGATGGCCCCAATCCTCTACCCCTATTCGGATCGCCACACGCCCATAGGTATCACAGCGTGACCGCGAACCGAACAAAGGGAGAAGGTAGGAAAAACAAAAAGAAAGAGAAACGCCAAGGCTCTTTCTATGTACAGCTAGGCAGACCCAGTTCGTGCTTACATGTATAGGTCTTCTACCCTGCAGCAAAACAAGAAAAGAAAGAGAAGACAGAAAGTTACATTAATTCCCAGTGTCCTGTTACTTGAATCCTCATACACCATTAAACTGCCCAACACACCCCCAATTCCTCTCCTTACCAATGTGTCATAGAAGAATCTTCAGAAGGGAGCCTTGAAGATGAATAGTCCAAACAAAAAATGAATTCAACCGACTCCCTGTTGCACAGCGTTTCATTTAATGAGGGGAAAAAGTCATGCCTCTGACAAAAAACCCCTTGTAAGGCTATTGACAGCGAAAACGCTGTATCTGCATAGCGTTTTTGCCTATTGTGGCCACAATCTAAAGCGCGTTCATAAAAAACGCACGGAACACGACTGCTGAAGAAAAATAGTCCAAACCATTCCCATAACGATGTGAATCTGATAACCCTAACCCGGAAATCGGCGTTGCAGATGGTCTCCCAATTATGTGAATTATATAGCTCAAAAGAAAACAAAAAGATTAGTCCCAATCACGGTCTGCACGCCAAAGATCAGGATCACACCGTATCTCCGAGGAAGAATCACGGACTGACAAGCGTCCGAGGTGCGCCGGTTCCAGAAGGCAGAACGAAGCCTCGTTCTGCTCGGCAGCGTCCCAGTGTCGATACTCCAAACGCGGAGGACGTATCCTTAAAGCAGCAAACGCTAACTCGCATAAACTCGATCTGGCTCGTTGAAGACAACCCAACCAGGCTAGAAACCAAGCGCCGGACACTGGCGCTGGAACTCAGATAAGGAAGGAGGAAAAAAGGGGCGGAGGCTACCAGAGAAAACCAAGAAACAGAAAGAGGACACCGGGAAAACCCTGCACACCCAAAGGAAGGAAGGAAACCGACTAATTCCTAACAGTACCCTTACATAATGCTAATTGGGCCGGGTCTGGTAGATGAGTGGACTAATGCAACCACTGTAGGGACCTGTGTTTTTCCTCATAGGGCCAGGACATACTCTGTCAATGGGGATTACTGTGCACTGTAAACAAATGTTGGAGTGCCTCCTCAGAACTAGTTTGGACCAGTATCAGTTCTGTGTGCAAGAGGAGAACAAAGACATAAGGGGTACAAGTGATGGGGCTGTGACCCCATGTGCTGCTTGGTGCGACTTGGAATTGGTAGCCAGCAGGCTACTGGGATGCCAGGAGGAACCGCTGCCAGGGATCAGGCTGTTACCTGCTGGGGAGGGGCTAAAAGGACTCCCCCTCTGCTTAGGGTCCCGGCGTGCTGGCCTCCTGTTGAGGGTCTCAGGGATGCAAATAATTTCTGGGGGAAAGACCCTTGTTGGGTCTAGCGGTGAGGAACTATCCTCCTTTCTTGTATTTCCCAGAGGACTGTGTGGAGTATTTGGGGGTGCTTCCCTCATCATTTGTGCAGCCTCGAAACCTAGGCACATGGGAAAGGCTGCTTGTGCTGTGTAGCGCATGTGAGCGCTTTTGTGTGCTACTGTGCCGCCCTTTACTATGTTGATACCCTGGCAGCCTGGGGAAGCTTCCTCCACCGTCCCGTTGTCTGGCCCTGACCCCTGGGAAGCCTGGGATCACCCACATTGCCTAGCAATGTCCCATGGCTGAGAAGGGAAGACATAAGCCCGACGGAGACTTCGCTCTGGGAAGCTGAGCACCAAAACTGGAAGTCAGGCAAAGAGAGCCCGACCTAAGGTGAGGCCAGCCGGAAAAGGCAGCGCTGGAGCCAGAAGTCAGGCAGGCTTGTACCTGAGTGGGGGCGGGGCTTTTGTGTGCCAGAGGAGAGCCCTGCAAGAGTGAGGGCATAGAAGCCTGCTCGGGCCGCCTACACTGAAGCGTGGCCGCCCACATCAGCGTTGTTCCTCTAAAGGAGGGGGAGTAATGCACCTGGCCTTGTGGAGAGGAACGAGTCCCACAAGCAGCATCATCACGGCCAACAGCCCTGAGATCGAGGAGACCCATGTGAGGAGCCGGTGGCTTTTCTTCTTCTTTTTTTGCATTTCCTGTGTCAGCGGGATGGCCGAAGGAGGTTGGCTCACCAGAGTGGGCAGTGCGTGTTCCTTCCCTCAGGAGTATTGGTGCCAAGGGAAATGCGGCCTTTCTGGTTAAGGGGCACGGCCGGTCCCCTTGGCCCCAGCCCTCACTTTTGAAAAGGGACTGTGCAGGGTGAGCCCAGGATGGGGCCCTAAGTGCCTTTACACTTTTCCCAAAAGAGGGGGGATGGAGATTCCTGCACTCCATGTTGACTGGGGAGTTACTGCCATCCTGGGGTAATGAATACTTTTACAGTACCTGCAATTATTCCCTGATACTTAGGGGTATTTTTCCTAATGTCAGGCCTGGTCACCCTAACTGTAATGTTCATGACCATGTGGTGCTTATATGCAGTATTGATGTTTGAGCCTAGTATCTATCCATAATGTGTTTATGCAGCGCTGGAGCTGGTTGTGGCGTAGCTTAGCGGTGTGTTCTCCCG